>NW_027526422.1:125431950-125435168 GCF_048455015.1 Haemaphysalis longicornis
CTGAACACTAATGAAACGTGCTGACACGCTCTCGCCCGCTCCCTAAATGACCTAAAAGATACGAAATCATCCTTAGTTACGAAAACAATGGGTAAAATTGAGCTAATAGAACATTTTACAGTAAAAAGAAATCACGTGTCTTCCGAAAAAGAGCTACTGGTATTATGGCAAGAACCCAGGCCATTCGTTCAAAAAAAACCCGCTATTCTACCTCTGGGATACTGATGCCGAACAGCGTAGCGGTTATAGCACTTAAAAAGACTAGTCTGTTTTAAGTGAAACAATTGGTGGCGCTGGGTGCGCACAGGAAGTGCTTCGCTTGTACCCATCATAATCATCCCCATAATCATCATTATCACCATCACCATCACCAGCCTGTTTACGCCCACTGCAGGGCAGAGGCTTCTCCCATTATTCTCCAATTATCCCACTCCTGTGCTAACCGCTACCAGAGTCATTCAATGCTTGACTGTGCTGCTACCAATTATCCCCGCAAACGTCTTGATCTCATCTGCCCATCTAACTTTCTGCCGCCCTCTACCACGCTTGCCTTCTCTAGGGATCCCCTCTGTTACCCTTAATGACCAGCAGTTATCTTGCCTTCGCATTACATGCTCTGCCCACACCCATTTCACCTTCTTAATTTCTGCTAATATGTCCTTAACGCGTTTGTTCCCTGACCCACTCCACTCTCTTCTCGTCTCTTAATGTTACAGCTATCATCTTCCATTCCATTGCTCACTCAGTCGTCCTCAATTTAAGTTGAACCCTCTTAGTGAGCCTCCAAGTTTCTGCCCAGTAGGTGAGTACCAGTAAGATGCAGCTGTCATACACTTTCTTCTTCAGGAACAATGGTGGGCTGCCATTGATTATCTCAGAATGACTACCGAATGCACTCCACCCCATTCTTGTCCTTCTGAGTATCTCTGCCTCATTGTTGGGATCCGGGGTCACTGCTTGGCCCAAGTAGATATATTCACTTACCACTTCTACTGCCTTGCCACCTATCTCAAACCGCTGTGCTCTCCTGTGATCATTACTTTAGTTTTCTGCATATTAACTTTCAGGCCTACGGTTCTACTCTGTTTGTCCAGTGCGGTAAGCATGCTTTGCAATTCGTCTCCAGAGTTACTTAGTTACTGAGTCACTTACTTTGCTGATGAGTCATGACGTTGCCTTGCTATGTAAACCGGGGTGTGTACCCCAGGGAGGAAAAATGTCGGTCTTCCCATCTCCCGCTTCCGGCACCTGGTCCCTCGTGTTAAAAAGCGTTCACCCACTCAACTCGCTTCCCTTCACCAACCAGCGACAAATTATCAGAATAAACTTTAAAAGTAAAAATTCCCCGCATTTCCCCGAGGGGAAGAATGTGAAAGTGCGAATGCACGAGTTGAATTTGCGCGGTTCGGTAATGTTCGCGAAAGAGAGATCACACACACACACACACACACACACAAACACAACTACAAAGAAAGAAAGATGCATTTATTCACAGACACCTATTTGTGTTGTCGTTGTACTTGATTGCTAGAGCGGATCTCAGCTTTGAAATTTCGTGTCAGTACTCCTTTAAGCAGGTGCATTAGCCCTTCTCACGCCCGATTCTTGGCCAATCCCCCATGTGGGTATGTGCCATGTCAGCGGCCAGGCAGCGCGCGCCCATCTCCCCCCGTTGCCAAGGAAGACGAGGAGATTCCTGGCCAATCCCCCCGGTGGGTATGTGCCATGTCAGCGGCCAGGCTGCGCGCGCCCATCTCCACGTGCGCGGACATCGCCGGTGGACGCAGGTTCAGGGTCGCTTAAGAAGTGCATTGCACTTAAAAAATGAAATGCTTCAGAGAGGCGTCCTCATTCCAGGATACCTTGAGCTCGGGCCGGGTCAACAGCCCTTTCGATAAAGCGCAGCTGATCTTCGAGGCCGGAGGTCGTCAAGGCTCTCTTCCGAAGCTCCGTGGAAAGGTGGATGCTAGGCGGGTGTAGGGTAGACTTGTCGCAGCCGCCCACTGTGTGTCTGAGAGCCCCAGGCTCTCCACAGAAGCGGCAAAGTGGAGAAAAGTGCGTCCGGTCAAAGAGGTGAAGTGGGTGAGAAACCGTCTTGTGAGCAGGTTCACCTGCAACACTGAGACTCCGAGTGACAGGCGAAGGTTTTCGCGTTGAGGTTCACACTCTTTATTTCCTTTTAAGGACGGCCCTTGGGCCTGAGGTGGGGAAAGGTGGGGCGGCTGCACGAGACGAGACGTCTCCAACGACACCGGCCTCGGAGGCGTAGTTCGACGGCCCTAGCAGGAACAGGCTAGCGGTCGCAGCAGGCGGTACGGTCCCCTCTTCGAAGGGGCGTGCCAGCCGAGCCCGGCGCCCCGCGGGGGCTCTGCAAGGCTCGGCAGTCCTGGGGAAGGCACCGAAGGATGGGGAGAGAGAACACGTATTAAATGGTTGGCGTGGGCTCTTGCCGTGTCGGGGGAAGGGGCTACAAGATGGTATAGGGGTGGGATAAGTCAGCTTCTGAATAAAGAGGGTCTCCATCGTCTCGTGGTTCTCCTGGGAGAAGGAAAAGGAGAAGACCAATGGACATAGCGTTGGGACATGCATGCAGCTGGTATACGCTGCTGACGTCTTCGTTGATGGCAGCGCGAAAAAAAAATGCAGCGCTTTCAATTTTTGTTTAAGCCCTCAACAAATGACGTGCATAAGTAAAATCAGTTCTTTCTTAGCATTTCCCCCCTCGGAAAGTACGATTACGGAGTGCTGGTAGTTTGTATGCTGAAAGTGAGTTTTTTTCCCTTCACCTTTCACCCGATTTGAGCTTTAAAACTCTACTCGTGGTATTAAATATGTCTTTCACTGTAACCGCCTGCGTTTTTCTCTTGCGTTCTTCTAGTGTACTTTTCTAACGATGCAATCGTTAGCGCTGAAGATAATAAAGCAAACAGGCAGTCGCGAAAAATAAGGTTTTTCAATACCGATTTTATTGTAATGCTTTTGCGTTTGGGAAACGATTACAAATCTAAACAGATAAGCTAGCGTCATGAACAGATTATTAGGCTTATGGATAACGCAAATGTAGGACTTCATTATACTGGGAAACAGAAGGAATATATGCATATATGTTTCTTGATTACGGGTTGAAAGGGCTAGAATTGACTACGCGAACGGCGTGATGCTGCCTCTAATCAGGGGGACTTCGCGAATGTGGTTCACGGCTGCCAGTTTTCGCTTAC
>NW_027526422.1:125435268-125780803 GCF_048455015.1 Haemaphysalis longicornis
GGAAATTCTATTTGGAAGGCTCACGTCGACATCGAGAGCCGTATTAAATTAGCTCGACGACTAAAACATGCCAGTGCACTTGTAACCCTAGATATAGCGAAGGCTTACGACAGCGTGGAGTGCAGCACGTTGCCGTCACGCCTTGCATCTAGCAAGATTCCGGGGTACATTCGCTCCCGGATTGGTGAGTTTTTAAAGGGAAGGAAATTCTTTTGTTCCAAGGGTGGTTTATCGACATCCCAGTTTCACCAATTTCGTGGAGTTCCTCAGGGATCAGTTCTTTCTCCTGTTATTTTTAACTTACTCCTAAGTTCTATCCCAATGCAGAACGGCATATCTACTTATGTGTATGCCAATGATATTGCATTTTTCTCGGCTGATAGGGACATCCAAGCGTTGTATCAGCGACTGCAGGACTATTTGGTTATCCTGGATAATGGACCTCTCCCGGGGTACGTCACGCGGCGGCCGTGACGTCACGGAAATTGCACGTGCTGGGCAAAACATTCGGACCGGCGCGCGGCGCGTATGCAGTGAGGCTGCATTAGACGCGCGCAAAAAAGGAATTTTTGTTTACGTGTTGGCTTTTCTGATGCCGGTGGGCTGCTGTGCTCTCGGCTACCCAAATTTTGCGAGCAAAATCAGCGGCATCAGACTTTTCGGAGTCCCCACAGAGGTAAATTCGGCGTGTATTGTGGATGCGCGCAATTTGCCGAAGCGGCTGACAGCCAAAGCAGCGACATAGTCTGCTCTTACTCGTAGCAACATTTCGCATTCTCGAACTTCAGCTGTTCTGCAAAGCGCAGTCATACCGTCTACATTGGCAGTCCGCGCTGATTCGTGCAATGAAATGATACTGTTTATCAACCATCTGCTATCATGCAGCACCAGCAAAAATTTGCTCAAGTGAAATAGGGAAGGGGGGGGGGGGGGGGGGGGGCAGACGGAAATTTTCTTGCTGCGAAATATTGTCATGTTTTGAGGAGGTAGAGCATTGTATTAAAAACACTATGAATGCCTAACCTGCTTAGGCGACGCGAAATAAATGTTTCGACGAGGGATCCGCGATAGCTGCCTGCCGCCTGATTGACAACGACAAGTTTGGTCTTTTGTTATGGGGGGATCTGTTCAAGAGGAACGAAATTCATTGCTTGTAAGTACAATAAATTTTTACCTTGATCAATTATATTCTGCCTTGAGAATGCCGGAAAACTGAGATGCTTGCCGTGCTCACATGTAGCATCGTGCCTTCGGGGCGAGATGGGCCGCTCACGCGACTCGAAAAATGAGTTTGCCCTTAGCGAACAGACTCAGTGAATGTATTCATTTGTTGCGGCCTCCCGACGCTGGCGTATGCAGCGGGCGTACATGGACACTAACTTTAACTACCATGAAATAATGACTACCGAAAATATTTCAGTGCCCTGTCGCAAGATATACGCACTAACCATATATAGCTGCTATGTTACTCTCACAATGACGATGAACCATTTCGAGATTTCACTGGGGTAAAGGTAAGAAAACAATCGGTCAATCTCGTAGAGAACGACATCATCGCGATATTTTTATTGGAATAATTTTTGCCTTTTGCTCTTCATATTTTTGTGTCGTTGCTGCTTATTTCACTATTTAATCCTTTCATGCTTTACCTTTCCTTTTTCCCCTCGACATGAAATCGTGTGTACGCCACTGTCTCCGGGCGACGCAAAGAGACCAAGAACAGGGAGCGTTTAGCTGCCTGAGGCACCGCGCTTAGCTTAAGCGGACCTCGAAAGCAACAATAAATTAGCTTTCCTTGGTATGTGTCCGAACACAAAGAATCTTAAAAAAAAACATTTAGGGATGCGTCGCAACAGCACCAACCTTCAGAATGACTCGTGTAGGCTGTTCTGCCGGGCACTGATTATCCGAAAGCGTCGCCGTTCAGTTGACCGTACGGTAAACGAAAGTGTTGCGGAGGTTGTAGATGGAGGTGCGACGGCCATAGCTAGGATAGCTAGACCCCCACCTGCAATGTGGGAAGCCAGTGACGGCCCGAACAAACGGCAAATCGTTCCTTTCGGGCGCCGCGTGGCCAGGCCGTGCCGTCGGCGCAGGCGCTTTCTGCCAACCGCCACCTCACTTCGCGGCCGCCAGCAGGCGCCACACGTCGCGCACGTGCGCTTAGTGACGTCACGTTGTTTACATACAGGGAGAGGTCCATTGGCTCAGCACGTTACACCTCTCACTAAATGTCAGTTAATGAGCAGTTATAGTATTTCCCTGCAATAACCCTATATCATTATGTCTAACATACCGGTTGCAATCCATCCCTCAGGTCACGGAAATTAAATATTTGGGTATAATTTATGACGACCACCTCACATGGCGTCCTCATATTTCCCACATTGCTGCCAAAGGTAAAAAAGCTGCTGGAGTGCTGCGTAGGCTTTGCAATTATCAATTCGGCATGCGTAGAGACGCCCTGCTAATGATTTATCGTTGCTATGTTCGCCCTGTATTGGAATTTAATTGCGTGTTATTTTCTGGCTGCGCGATGTACAAACTCCATCCCCTATTTCTGATTGAGAGATTGGCTTTGCGTTTATGTTTAGGGTTGCCAAAGTACGTAGCTAACTCTGTATTGTACCTTGAGGCACGGTTGCCTTCACTTCTGTATCGATTTAAATTGCTAACTGTTGTAACATTTCTAAAACTGTTTGAATCTCCATTGTACGAGGCTCAACCCATTTTCCTCTTGAGGCCTGACCTTTTTCGAGGATTTACGTGGCCCCGATTTCAGCGTCCTCAATTGGATTGCGTACAGGCATGGCTGCAGCCTCTTCATACAGACCTTTTTCTACTCCAGCCCTATTCGGATAATTTGTCGCCCGTCGACATAAGCTAGGACAACATTTTTCCCCCGCATGCGAAATTATTGCCGGCCCGATTACTGAATAACTTACTTGAATATCATTTGGCTACTCTTCATACTCATGTCGTCATTGCCACAGATGCCTCGCAAAGTGCTGAGAAGGCTGGGGTAGGAATATATTCTCAGTCTCTAGATTGGTCCTTCTCAATCAGGCTGCCAGACTATACCCCGATTTTTCAGGCAGAATTATTGGCGATAATCTTAGCCCTTAATAAACTACAGCACAGATTTGCGGGGGTGGTTATCCTTTCGGATTCTCTCTCCGTGTGCACCGCTCTAACAAATGATAAAGATTCTTCCCTTCTCCGGTCGTTCCGTTCATTCGTTCCTTACCAGCTTCGCGAGATCCGGTTAGTGTGGGTCCCTGGTCACGCAGGGATAATCTTCAATGAACTGGCAGACCAATTAGCCAATTTGGCTCTTGGGGGTCCTGCCGTCGTGATTTGTCCAATTGACAGTTTTATTTTGGGGGCGAGGTTCAGGCGCCTTCAAGTTTTGCAAATTAATCGGCAGGATGCCCTTCGATCATGCTCCGACTATGTTCACCTCTCTCACTTATGGAAGCCTAAATTCTGCGAATCTCGTAAATGTGAGGTCGCAATCACAAAATTTCGTTGCAGAATCCCCCCTTTAAATTTTTATCTACACAAAGCTGGTCACGCTTTCTCTCCCCAATGCCCTTCCTGCAAGGTCCCCGAAAATATAGAACACTTTCTTTTAACTTGCCGCAGCTTTTCCTCGATGCGACGCAAGCACCTTGAGTACACGTTTAATCGGCTGAATCTCCCTTTATCTTTAACCGTTATTCTTTCCCTGGGTGCTTCCGTCCTAGGCTATTGCCACAGAGATGTTGTGATCGCCTTTCACTCCTTTGTTGCGGCGACAGGCCGGATGCTCTGCTAGACAGCTATATCTTCATTCGCATTTTTTTTCCTGACTATCCTGTTCTATTCAAAGATTTGCTTTTCCTTCTCTCAATATTTTTTTCGTACTTCACTATTTTTTTTCGCTCTCTCTAAAATAAACCGGGTCACAGCCTAATCATTACCGGCAGCTTCTTGGCCAATCCCCCGCGTGGGTACGCGCCATTACTTAAAGATCCAACCAACCAACCAACCATAGCGCAAAGACAAGGCCTACTTAAACGACGCCGATTCTGGGTGTAAAGACAAACAAATAAGAAAAGTCACAAATAGGAGTAGCGGCGTAAGAATGCCTACGCGTTAGAAGAAAGCTTTTGTAATTTCTGCACGATTCATGTTACTCATTCTAATTGAGTGCGCAGCCTGACAACGCAAAATATCAGAACCATTGAAAAGGTACTGAGGGCAACCAGCAAGCTGGTTCCAAACGAAAGTATAAACGTTCCCATAGCCATTTTAGCGTTGATACAGTGCCGAAAGATGCCTTAATTGCTAATAAATCGCTAATCAAACAGCACTTTTACCTTGCTCTTCTTCCTCCCAGGACCGGTCTTCACGTCTTCGCTATTTTATATCTTATTTTAGAAAACCTACGCGTAAGAGTAGTATATTCGTGATGTTGGTGAGCTAATCTGTCGATCTAGAGCAACTTGTATTTTGTCTTCAGTGTCGCCTTAAGGAATTCATGACCCAAAGCAATGCGTTTCACCTGCAGCTTCGTTTAACGTCATTGACGCAACCAATAAGTGAATGAGTTCCTTTAAGAAGGTAGCAACGTGCTTCAAGGAGGTTACGAGAGCGCAGTGATCGCGCTAATCCCAAGATGACCAAAAACCGTTCTTCGTCATCCGGCACTTAACCAGAAACCCGTTTAAAATTAGTGTGATTCTCACCAGAGCATTGGTATACTTTGGCTGACAGGAATTGTCTTTTCTTTTTGTTGCTAAGCCGTTTTAAAGTATTATTGTACCATGGCGAAATAGGCTGTCCTGTTATGGTAATTGTGGGGATGTACATGTTTACTAATTGCTGCATTTTGTTTTTGAAGAGCTCCCAGATTTCACCAACCGAACGTTTGGAAAAATCCACGAGGAACCAATCGTAAAAGGAAGCTCGTTCATCATTCATACCTTGATAATCTGCTTTTTTCGTATAGGGTTATCGTCTTTTTTACTTTTTTTGGATTGGGCAAGTGGCATTGAAAAGTGGCACGAATGACGGCATGATCACTCAGGCTACTCGGACTAGAAACGGACGAAACTTTATCTGGCTGGGTCGTTAGAAATAAATCTAATAAGCTTGACGAATTAAATGTCGTTCGTGTAGGAAAGCTAATCATTTGAGATAAGTTGAAAGTAAGGCAAGTATCTATGAAGTCACTTTCAGTGTTCTGTTTCGACATCACTAATGCTAGGTCGGACCAAGTTATCGCGGGGAAGTTAAAGTCACCAAGGAGGAGGATAGGGGCGTTATCCGAGGCTGACGTTAATAGTTGTAGAGCGTCATGAAGCTCGCCAACGAAAGAAGGATCGGAATCAGGGGGGCGGTAGCAGACGCCAATGACAACGGGTGGAACGGCAGCTTTGCAGTGAATAAAGACCACTTCTAGACTCGAAGGAATGTCGACAGCGCAGCATTGTAAACTGTGGTGAGCGGCGATTAACACTCCACCGCCCCGCTTGTTTTTGAGATCGCAACGGAAAATGTCGAAGTCGTTGAACAGAGAGAGAGAGAAACAACATCTTTATTGGCCTGCGTTCAAGCCCCCGTTGTAGGGGCAAACCTACTGCCTATTACCTCGCACCCCCCTCGCGGGAGATGGAGGCGTCGGTTTCGGCCGCTGGCTTTCGATGGCCGCGAGCGCGAGCTGGACAGCCATCTTCTGTAACCCACAGTCCGCACTCATGATCGCGCACTCAATGCGCGGTGGAAGCACGGTCACTCACAGAGGAAGCAATCCAGAGTGCAAGATAGATGCATTAAGCCACGTTTCGGTTAGCAGAACTAAGTTACAGTCGCTTGCTGGAATTAGGCTGTGCAAGGCATCGCGTTTGGGCAGTAGGCTCCTAATGTTGGTATAGATCCCGAGCGAAATATAGTTTACATTAGACTCGGCACAGAATTTAGTAGATAGCTACGGGGCACGTGGGACTACCAATTGCGTAGTCGGATCAAGAATGTAAGTGACCTTATCTGTGGTTAATTTTCGGCATGCAAGTTTATAGGGTCGGGATTGGGCTTTGCCAAAAGCAGTCAGCTGCTTGTGTATCAAGCGGGTGCTAGGCGAGTATATAATCTTGCGAAATGCTGTACGTAGTATTTTTCAGCTTATTTGCGTTAGGAAGAATACAGTCTTTATCTTTGAAATGCGTGAACTTCACAATGATCGGCCTATTTTTGTTAGGCCAGAAAGATCCTAGTCGATGTGCGCGGTCAATATCACGTCGGCTGAGCGTTACTTTGAGCGAATCTTTGCAGTGATTTATGATTAGTTCCTCGGACTGGGCCCAGTTTTCGCGTTTCGAATCAGTGTGTCCATAGAATATAAGGTTGTTTCGCCGGGCGCGATCGTTTGAATCGTCAAGACTGCAGGTTAGTTCCGATATTTGTTCGGAATTTTTGACAGCTCAACTGAACGAATTACCTCGACGTCTGCCTCAAGTGTGCCTACGGCGGCACATTCTTCTTCTATTTTAGCAAGTCGTTGGTTAATATCGTCAAACGTTCTAACATTCTGGGACAGTATAATTTGGATGGCTTTCATTTCTTTCATAAGGGAGTCTCGATTTCATCTGATTTCATCGAGAGCTGCAAGGATATCACCAGTAGTTTGACTGGAAGCGGAACGTGTAGTAGGACCTGGATTTTCTTCTATATCGCCGGAAAGAAGCAGCAAATTTAGAAAACAGTAGCAGTATTGACACAAGGCAGCAATACAATACCGTGGGTTCGGCAACACTATCAATGCAGAGTACCGTGTTACCCGCCGCGGTGGCTGTGGCTAAGGCGTTGCGCTGCTGAGCACGAGGTCGCGGGTTCGATTCCCGGCCGCGGCGGCCGCTTTTCTGATGGAGGCGAAAAGCAAAAACGCCCGTGTGTACGAGATTTCGGCGCACGATAAAGATCCCCAGGTGGTCAAAATTAATCCGGAGCCCTCCACTACGGCGCGCCTCATTGTCTGCGTTGCGTCGGCGCGTTAAACCCTACAATCAATCAAATCAATCAATCAATCAATCAATCATAGTACCATGTTGGTTTGGCGAATATGGAGTAACGGTTAGTTACCTGCACGAAAAACAGGCGTCGCTGGTAAGCGTCCGCCATCCTTGACGTGTTGCCGAGCCCACTGGAGGGACCATGAGTAATGTTCGTGCTTTTATCTTGGCGGTGAGGTGTCGGCGTTGAATCGGTGACGTGGTTGGCACGTGACATCCGGGAGGGGGCGAAGAGGGGCAGATCAGGTGGCGGTTTGGCGGTGCATTGCGCATCGTCCGAGTGGATTTCCATGAAGAGCGGTAGCGGCAAGTCGGTTCCGTGGGAGCAGCCGGACCAGGCCTCCGTCGGTACCGTGAGGCTCCGTGCAGGAGGCTGGTGCGAAACACACCCAGGCGATCATCTGCAGGAAAAACAGGCGTCGCAGGTAAGCGTCCGCCATCCTTGACAGGTTGCCGAGCCCACGTGTTGCCGAACGTAGGTGGACGGCTAAGGTTTTTAGGTACCTATACTTGAAAAGCGTGAACGCGCAGTGGCTAGGGAAGACTAGAAGGCTAACGATGAAATACGGAAAGAACAGGGGAGAATCCAAGACAGCCAAGGTAACCAAAAAAGAGGCAAGGCTGATAGAAAGGAATAAACGGAGAAAAAATTACGCCCATCTTCCCGCGAGGGAACCCTGATGTGATGCCACCCATAGGGGGGGTTCAATTGGCGTTTCCATTGGGTTGATTCTCTAAATCGCGTGAAACGTGTTGTGAACGCGTATGATGCATTTCCATCACATGCAAGTCAAGCAAGGGGGTATCGTCAATCAAAGTCAAGTCAAGGGCGAGAGCGAGCGATTGACTGATCCGGCGCCGTGCGCTCCACCGCTTACATTCCCGCTTTTGAAAGGAGAGGAGCCGGGGGGAGAGTCGCGAGCATGCGCACGCTTGCGCGCCGGAGCAGACGCGAACGTAGGCGAAGCGCGCGCACACCAGCTGTTATGATAATGAGACGGAGCGAGAGCGCTGCGCGCAGCTGTCGGAGAGAAGAACGGAGGAGAGTTGCACATGTGCAGTGAGCATGCGGACAACGCCGCGACAACGACGCTGGAGGGACATACCCGCGAGCAAGAGATGCGTCGCATCTAATAAAATGGAAGCTGAAACTTCGTTAGAGATGTACATGGCTGAAAAATTATCAAAAAGGAAAATTTCTACGATAATTCCCAGGGAAGTGCTTTGCCTTTTGAGGCTAGAGCAGGTTGCTTGCGAACTAAGAGCTTTGTGGGGAAGTATTCTCAAAATGATGGGGTATGCGTGGTCTGCGGCAAAGAAACAGAAAATACGCGGCACTTAGTGTTAGAATGTGAGGTTATCCATCTAAATGTAGAGGGAAATATTTGGCTTCCAGAAGCCCCAGGATTTAAGAGTAGCACAGAGAGAGTTGACTTCAAGGCTGTCGATGCGACGAAAACATGATCAGGATGCTGGTGGACGAAAAGAGGGGAATATTGCCTAGAAAAGCTAGCGCCTGTCCATGTGTCGTTCGTCTCGTCCAAGGCTCGACGGCTACAAATGTTGCACTAGTCCTGTAACAACCAGGAAGTTGAGGATGTGTTGGGAGACCTCCCGTCGGAAGGCGTCCGGACCCGTTGGGAACAGAAAGTCTTCCAGCTAATGGCTTGGTGCACCGAGCCGCTCGAGGGCGGCCCGGAGTTCCTCCCTCGCGGTGTCATGATGGTGGCAAGTGTCATGATGGCAAGCCGCAGGCGAAGCAGGTGCGACCGGGCGTCGCTGCTGATTGAAAAAGTAAGTGTTTTGTGCCTCACAAGTTTTTTGTGCTTGCCTGAGGAGCAGCGCTAGTATTAAACGAAAGTGTAAAACATAGGTATATAAGTTTTTTTTTTAGTTTTTTTTGGTAAGATGACGCATGATCACCCTACTACAAGGGGATACCACTGTCAGTCACCACTACCACCACCCCACCATCATCATCATAATCAACATCATCGTCGTCGTCGTCGTCGTCATCCACAACACAACAGGGGGGTTCGCGCCGCCCGGGTTCTCCAGTGGAGCAACTCTGGCTCATGCGGCCAATGTGAAAATCAAAAACAAAACAAATCTGAATCTGCTGAATTGTTAGTTTGGGCTGGCAACCTTAGTATTTTTCACCTTGAGTGGTGTTTTGGTTTTTGACGATAAAGATCCCCAGGTGGTCAAAATTAATCCGGAGCCCTCCACTACGGCGCGCCTCATCGCCTGCGTTGCGTCGGCGCGTTAAACCGTACAATCAATCTGTTTTGGTTTTTGCTCCCGGTGGTTTAGAACCGAAGTGTGGATGTTTCCGTATTGATCGACCTAATTTTGTGAATGCGGTTTCTGGTCCGAGGATACTGTGTAGCAGTCCTTCACAAAATGGCGGCTCGCACTCTAGTCCCAAGTACACACGTGGTGTTTTATATTTCTTTACTGTGAAACTAATTTGCGGGGCAGTATTATAAAAATACAAGTGCAGGAGTGTTAAGTGGCTCATTTCTTAACAAAATTCATCTTTTTTTAGGATAGAACGGTGGAAATGTGGCCGATTCAAGCCGATTTTCGGGCGGTTCATTTGCGTTGCGTGGCTGTTTGATTTTGATGTGGATGGCGACCCGTACGTAAGCCGGTTGGTGCCATAAGCGAAAAATAATGCTCACGTGGCAGTTCTTTATCCTCATGTCCAATCGTGAGTTGACTTTTTTTTTTTTTTTACAGCGAGCCGTTTTAAGGACCGATCTCTTTGGATTTGGCTGTTGTGGGTGGAAGGGTGCAAGCGTCGACTGTTTCGGGTTTGAGTTCGTTATTACTTGGTTAGGATGATCCCAACATGTCGCTGGTTATCCTCAGCGATGAATTCGGTTCCACGATCGTGGAAAAAAAAGCACTCAAAAGTTTTTTATTTTTTATTTTTTGGCGTACGCTCCCTGCGCTGCCTCCCCGCCCCATATTTTGAAGGAATTCAGTTGACCGCGTGTCAGTGCTAATTAAAGGAGAAGAATTCGAGAATATAATTAAAGCTAAATGCACCGCGCAAGTATTCTCGTCTTGCGACAATTCTCCAATTGGATGAACCATTACCTATTATCTCGCCATTTCCCGTGCAACCCAGCGGGGAGGTAAGGCAACGATAGAAGACGACTTACGAGCTCGCTTTTCCGTGGAACCTGGCACACCACTTGCTTTCGCTGCCCAACGCCTAATTTGAATTTTTATCTACAGCGCGCACGCATAGCGCCGTCGGCCATGTGCCGCTTCTGTCAAGAGGAGGAAATGATTGAGCATTTCTTGTTGTCTTGCCGGCGGTTCTCTTCCCTCCGAAATCGTTACCTGGAGGTTCCCGGTACTCCGGCGCCTGGGTCTCGCCTTGTCGGGGCCTAATTTATTGTCATTTGGGGCAGTGGGGCTTGGTTGCTGCAACGGTGATGTTTGTCGCGCTCTTCACTCTTTTATTGCCGAATCAGGTCACTTGCCTTGTTAATCAATCGCATCAACGAATTTTTTATCGTTTATAAAATACCTGTTGTTACAGCAGTATTGATTTTTTTGGTTCTCAAATTGTTAGCATCACTTTACTCACTATTATCCCACCTCTATTTTCCCTCAGTTTGCATTCGTAAGCTTCTTCAACAATGAAACCGCAAACAGACTTGGCCAATCCCGCAGAATGGGTACGTGCCATTCTTGTTATGGCTCCAACCAACCAACCAACCAACCATGAGCGACGTCTCGCCCTGGCGCAAACCCCACAGAGAGTGTGCGACCCCAATCCCTAGAACGTCCCTCCCATTCACCTGACACACTCCGCAAATGGTATTATACCCTCACGTAGTTCCCAAATGCCCGGTACTGCAGAACACTCACCCCTGCAGATCTCCATCATCTCGCCTGGAAGTGCCCAAAATATAGAAAAAAAATTACGCCATCTTCCTGTAGGTGGAACCCTGAGTAGTATGCGAAACAGCCATGAGGTCGACTGAAGTTCCCATTAGTTTTCAGTTCGTCGTTTCCGTTGACGTTCAGCTTCGCGTGCCTTCGTTGTATCAGTAGCTTCTTGACGTAGTTTGAATGCGTGAAGGACATAAGGCGCGTTCGTAGCACATGCTCCCGTCTCGGTTTGTAGCGCAGTGGGAGGAGTGCCCCGTACCTCCCGTTGCGGCCAGAGAGTAGTGGGATCGAAACAGGGCGCCGCCTAAGTATTTATTTTTGTAGTGGACTGCGCTGACGACAGCCCAAACGCTGACGGGGCTGAAGAGACGCGCATGCGCAGTATAGTGCGGACGGCGGACGACAAGGGAGGGAGGGACACAGCCCCGAGCATGAGATGGCCCGCATCTCATACTGACCTTTCTTTTCCCCTAGCTTTGACACCGCCACCCCCGTTGACCTTGGCACACCAGAAGAACACAGCAGCGTTAAAATTGCGCAATTGGTCTACCGCGAAGAGAAAGACTTCGAGGCTCTCTTCACGTTATCCTGCTCTGAAGAACTGCAAACCTCAACCCCTACCCACCACTCGCCCTTGCAGGCCCCTTCCTTCCGCTGGTGAACAAAATGCTTGCAACAAAAATTTACCACCCCTTTCTAAACTAAGTCGAGAGAAGCGCGAAAGCTTTATCACATCAAAACTTCGTCAAAAATTACTCCCACCTCCCCTCGCGGGAACCCCTGTGTAGATGCGACGCATAGGGGGTTCCGTTGTTGTTTCCGTTAGGTTGATTCTCCCATCGCGTGAAACGTGCCGTGAACCCCCTGCCGCGGCTATGACGCAACGTGGCGCGGCTATGACGCAACACAATCCAACACAATCCACTTTAATTCAATCCAATCCAAATCCAATCTAATCCAAGCCAAGCCAAGCCAAGCCAAGCCAAGCAAATCCAATCCAATCCAATCCAATCCAATCCAATCGAATCCAATCCAATGCCCCTCGCGAGAGAGTGTTCGCTATCGGAGAGGAGAGGGGGTGAGCGGCGGAGAGCGCAGCTCGCGCGGCGAGGAGAATGGGGGAGGGGTGTGGACGGACAACGACAACGCCGTATGGAAGGACAAGGCGAGTGAATGAGATGCCGTCGCATCTAAAAGTGCGCCTATAACCTTCGCTGAAGGTGTGTGCAATGAATCGTCAAACCTCGAAAGGCTCAAATTGCAATGAAGAACGAACCCGTGCGACAATTTTTCGCAAACGCATCTGCGAACTGCTAAATGAACACCGATACGTCCGTTATGAAACAATGGTATGCTATTGTGCTTCTTCTTCGTGGTCGATGCGTGTATTGTCTTATCTAGAGCCTTCCCTTTTTCGCGATTTTCAAGTAACCGTATTGACACAATGCAAGCCCGGTTTCACGAAAGTACTCGCCGTGTGTCCAGATGCGTTATCAGAGCTTTTAAGTCGACCAACAGGTCTATGGGGAAATGCATTAGGTTTTTTGACTAGACGCCATCGGCCCCAATAAGACAGCTTTCGCTTTAAAACATTCTTCACGTGCGCTACGTTGACCATGGGTGTGGTGCTTGATTAAAAGGGCGACAGAGCCACCTTGTGCACCACACCCGAGGAGCATACCGACACTGGGGATGTATTGACAATAGCTATCGCCATGACTGTGACGCAGGCCACGCTCATCTTCGGATTCCCAGGCAACTCTGCGCAACCTGGCAGGAGGAAGGTCTTCTTCCTCCCCACCCACTGTCAAGATCTGCATCACGTTCCGCATACCCGCCTACACTACACTCGACTGATATGGACGCGGGCGCACTCCGTATCGTACCTACTACCCCCGCCATTCCCCCCTCCGGGAAACGAGATTTACACGAGACAGTCCGAGGTTTGTGCTTCCGGGACGCCACTGCCGCAGACTCGCCAACTCGGATTGGCAAGGGGAGGTGGAATACGCAGTTTGGTCACACATCGCTAAATCTCACGCCACTGCCGTCTCAGTCGAATAAAGCTGCCCGAGGCGCACCCCACACTCAACCGCCTACAATACGTAAACTGCCGCATCTTGTAGCACGTCCCCTCATTCTGAGATGTGCCATGTAGAAACCACCCAGGAGCTGCACAGATCGACGCTAATGGCGCGGCTCACAGGCTGCGACCCTCGTTTACATGTATGGGCCTGTCCAGAGAAACCTCTGAACGTTTGTCGGCCCACTGCCTTCGTGTTAGTGCGGACCTCTGGGAGTTCTACGGACCAGCCGTCTCCTAATGAGGAGACTGAGGCATGACGGCCCGGACTAGGGCTGTTTAAAGAATAAAGTTTCCTCTCTCTCTCTCTATCTCTCTCTCTCTCTCTCTCTCTCTCTCTCTCTCTCTCTCTCTCTCTCTCTCTCTCTCTCTCTCTCTCTCTCTCTACTATGATATTTTTCGCGTGTCTTGGGAGGTCGCGCTGCTCAGCTCACAACTCCCAGTTAAAGAATCAGTCATCCAGGTTGCGGAGGACGCCGCCAGGATTCGTGACGGTCGTCTACCGAGGAGGGGCGGTGTCGCTCTCAGGCAGTTCCCTCGCTTTTCAGTGGTGACAATGAAAGTTTGTTCACTCACTCACTCACTCACTCACTCACTCACTCACTCACTCACTCACTCACTCACTCACTCACTCACTCACTCACTCACTCACTCACTCACTCACTCACTCACTCCCCAAGCGGCAAAGATACCCGTGGAAGAAACTGAGTACTTTTTGCCCCGGATGATAGAATTACAAGAGCACAATGTAAGAAGAACAATTAGTTAAACGAGCCGCCCACGTGGCTTTGTCGTGATGAGCACTGTGAGGCCAGGGGTCGGCGCACAATGGGGCAAATGATAATTTGAACACTGAACACGTCAGCGAAACCAGTGGGAATGGCCTTCAAAAGCTAGCGATCGCTCACCGAATGCCACTGCAATGACTAGCAGAAATTTCTTGCCCCTTTTATTATTCAATTCCCTTACCGTTTCCGCACTTCCATCAGACCGATTTCACAGGGCGTTGCTTGGCCAATCCCCCACGTGGTTATGTGTCGTCAGTGAAGGCACAACCACAACAGGGTGGCATAGGTGCTCGATGTCTGGATTTATCTCTGATTCTTCCCCAGTCCTATTATATAATTCTGTAACCATTTCCCAAATTCAATTCGAGAGGATGATTGTATAGGGCTATGAGGTGGGCGTGTTAGCCCTAAAAAGCCGCCCCGTTTCTAGGCCAATCCCCAAGGTGGGTTAGTGTTATCAGTAAAGGAACGACGACAGCAACAACGCGGGGGGTAGTTAGCCGCACTTTGGAAGAGGAAAAATGTACGGAATAGGCGCCAGAACCTCCACCAGGGGACCATCCAATGCTGCCAGAGCGTCCGCTGATTTAGTAATGGCGATGTCTGCATGCCCGGCATCGCAAAAACGAACAAAGCTTTAGGAGGGCAATGGATATCGAAGGGCTCAGAGTGGACAGGTAGAAGACGAAGAAGAGAAATGCGCCGGGCGTGTCATTCACGTGCGATTTGCACCGTCATCACTAACGCCGCGCTCGCGCACCTTCGTTCGGAGCTTCCGCTGCCACCGTCACTGCTTGGAATTCAGAAGTCCCGGCCAGTCAAGCAGCACGTCATCTTCGCGCCTCCTCCGCAGTGCCTGGCACCTCGGCGAGGTATCCCGCAAGGTTCGGTAAATACTTTTTTTTTTGTCGTGATGCGCCAGCACGACCGGTAGCCGCTTGCCTTCTATTTAATGGTTAGGAGTTATGACAGCGGTGGGCGGAATGGGTTAACCATCTGGGGGAGGGAGGCACTGCCATTGAGAGTGCGGAAAAACACGCGCTACTTGATGTCACTTTCCCACGAAGTTGTTGGCTGCGACGACCTCACGGAGGCCGTTGACGTTTAACAGGAAAATTTAGGCATTGCGTTGCACGGCAGCTGTTCAGTAGGGATGGCGCTCTACGCAGTGGGTTCGGGGGTTGGATTTGCTGGCCGCAGTGCCCGCGTTCCTTATCCTACGGGAAATAAAGACCGCTTATGTGGGAGTACTTTGGCGTGTAGTGGAGAACGCAGGGGGTTTTGTACATTAAGCCGTTAGCACGGTTTACTTAGTTTTCTTCAATGTAGCCTCACCACTTTTCGAGGTTCCTGGGCGCCGTGCAGTTCGAATGCCACAGGTAATGGACTCAACGGTGCTCAAAAAGCTGCTAGTTATTGTTTAATGGCGCAGTAGTTACAACACCCGACGCCGCGATGACATTAGGATGCGACGCAGGTGGATGTCTCTTCGTCGGTGAACCGTTCTCTTGCTGCGTTGCGTGACTGACTGTTGTGCCGAGGTGCTCGCTGCCTAATTAACATCATTCTATCTGGCTCATCGGAAGCGATTGCGAGTCGGCGTGATGCGGCAGTAGAAAATGCAATGAGAAAATGCAATAAAAACGCAATAAGAAAATGTCCTAAAACCACCTTAACCGACCATTCCGTGTTAAAAAAAAAAGTTGAAGCGCATTGCCGCGTCATCAAACGAAGCAGAAATGCCACCTGAAATAGCTTATAGCAGGTTAGGGGTCACGCGCTAGTCAACACACCCGTTGGCTTAGCAATGCGATAGCAGTTGCTAGGGAGAAGATGGGAGGGAGGGCGGAAGGCCTAAATAATATCCAAGATGTGATGAGGTAAACGACACGCAGCGTAGTGGTCACTGCTTCGCGACAGGATGGGAAAGAGGAAGGGGGGGTCCCTACCGTCGCCGCCCCGGATGGGTCAGTAATGCTTGGTCTCTCCTGAAAACTGTTTCCTGCAGCGCCTCCTCAGGTTCACTACCATTCCGTGAACGCGGCAGTGCTTTGGAGCTGTTAGCGCGTCTCAAATGTTCAGACAGCGTCGTTTTTATCATATGCGTAAGCATTTCTACGTGGAGTCAACAAAAAATACCTGTCTATCCGTTTGTAACACGTTACGCGTCACACTCTCACTGCATGTTAAAATGCTACAAATAAACTGCCCCGGGCCTTTCTCGTAAGGCCGGTACGAGTGCCCCTGAAAAGAAACATCCTTCTTGCAATGCAGCTTCGTGATGCAGTGAAGCCGACCTAAAACGTCCTCGGTTGTAACAGCCCTCGCGACGATACATGGGGGTCTTACAGAATACTTAATAAAAAGTGCTTGGTCCTTACACTTCGATATCGGGCTGCATATATCGCCTCGGAAGAAGTGTCTCCCCAGCAATGTATTTTAGCACAATGGTTAAGCCATCTTTAAGGGGCTCACTGTATTGCAGAGCGACTCACGCATTCATCTCATAACTCCCTCTCGGTGACGCTGAAGATTTATTTGGTTTACTGATGTATATTATGTATAAAATATATACAGTTATACCTCGAACACTTGATATAGCAAATTATCGGCTCTAGAGAACGAAATACAAGCTTTGGTTGGTCACGCTTCATTTCAGTGACCCTTATTCCTTTATAACGAAAGGGAAGTTGTGAGAGCCGCGCGCGCTATCGGAAATAACGAAGAAATATTTGACCGGTAGGCTGAGTAGCTACCTGGAAAAACTCCGGCGTTCGAAGCTGTAGAAGTAGAAAAGGCCCCCATTGTTCATGGACACTGTGGGAAACTTCATTCTGCTCAGTGCTGTGAATAGCTACCCGACAAAGATGACGTCCTTTCTCGAAAAAATAGGAACACAGACCTGTTTTCTCAAATGAACTTTGTTTTGTTGTAATTTACCGTGTCATGTTCTGGTTCATTCAGGTTGCAATGCCACAAGGAGTAAGACAAGGGTTAATCTTGTAGGTTGGAAGATTAAAATGTGTTCTTGTATCGGATTTTGGCGGCAGCCAGATTACCGATTGATTTGAACCGATTTTTAGCTCTACTGTTGCAAACAATATCGTATATAAGGAACTAAATTACACTACTTCGTTATAACGAGGTTCGACTGCCCATTACTTGTTCGTTTGTTTGTTTGCCAGCTTGACAGCTCTTGTTCCACCGACGGGCGGCGGCGGCGTCCACTGCGACAAGCAGCGTCGCCGGGATGGAGTCTCCCCTGAGCGAAGTGACGGGCCAGGGCCAGCTGGGCGGGGAAAGGAAGCCGGTCGCCGCCACCGAGAAGATCTTCCTCATGCGCGACGGCGCCGTGTGTGGCGACATCGCCGAGATCAACAAGCCGTGCGTCGAGCAACCAGGTAGGGGACACGGGGCCTGGCTTCTCGGCGCCCCTATACTCCGGTACAAGTTAAGAACGGCAACGATGATGATGATGATGACTTTGATGATTGATGATTGTTATTGGTTTCCCCTTTGTGGCGGGGTGATGTCGTGTCATCTTACCAAAAAAGGACTAATATATATATATATATATATATATATATATATATATATATATATATATATATATATATATATATATATATATATATATATATATATATATATATATATACCTATGTTTTATACTCTTGGTTTAATACTAGCGCTGCTTAGGGCAGGCACAAAAAGCTTATTCGGCATAAAATATTTTTAGATGCTAGGCATCTCTTGCTCGGGGCTATGTCCGTCCGTCGGCGTCCGTCCGCACCTCTCCTCCTCTCCCCACCAGCTGTGCAATAACGCCGCTCTCCTCCTCTCCCTCTCACCACGCCAGCTGTGCGATAGCGCGTACGCTGCTACTCCTCTCCCCCTCTCCACACCAGCTGTGCGATAGCGCGCACGCTGCTACTCCTCTACCCCTCTCCGCGCGCCGCTCCCTCAATTGCTGCTTGTCCGATGAACTGAATGGACGCCAGCAATTCTGTTAGCGAACTGTCGAAAGTGAAGCCACTTCGAAACGCCAGCGTCGAGCAGAGGATCCCACACTGAGAGAAAGCTAAGCCGCTTCGGCACGCCAACGTCGCCAAGCGGATCCGGATGCCGCTCGTCAACGCTACCGCGCCGCGAAAGCGGCCGCGCGCGCGACGGGGGTAGGGGGGTTTGGAACTCCGAGATGCTTTGCATCACCACATAGTTCCCTTCGGGGAGATGGAGTAATTTTTTTTTCCTTTTACAGGCGTTAGCTGTCCTAGGCAATATTCCCCTTTCTGCTTTTCGTCCACCAGCATTCTAATCCTCTTTTCGTCGCCTCGACAGCCTTGAAGTTAACTTCCTCTGGGCTACCCTTAAATCCTAGGGCTTCTGTAATCCGAATGTTTCCCTCGTGTAGATTTGGATGGATGCCCTCGCATTCTAACACTGTGCCTCTGTAGCGGTAACGGAAGTTGCCGCTGTGCCTCATCACCACAGCCGGATGTTACTCCGCGCGGCTCAAGTAAGGCGTTACTGGTAATATTTTGAATATGGCATGAGCCATTTCCGGGATTTTTTAAACTCGCTATTATTTTAAACTACCGCAGCGACGACAAACAAACTACGTGAGAAAAGGCAGACGATATCACGCGTTCATAGCGATCTCCTTTCAAAACGTGTGCGCCCGCTGACATCCGGGTCCGTCGCTAAGGCGGAGTGATACTGTGAGTGGGCCATTGCCTTCCTTAACTTGTTCCCTAGTATAGAGGAGGGATTCTCAGTGTTGTCCATTGTATTTCCGTCGCAAAGCGCCCATTTCGAGGGAGCCCTGGCTGGCTGAAAGCACGCAACCCGTAGGTGACGCAGCATAATAAGTGGGATTGTGATCGTTCCGAGGCTTTGGAATTGCGATTACGTCCCGATAGAAATGGACGTCCAAATGACATTTTTTAAATGGACACAGCTCTGGCCAGATGAAAAAAAAAAAAAAAAAAAAAAACATCGCGCCAATCCACCCAGTTAATGTGGTTGTAAAGCAAAGCTGTAAACGGCACCCACAACGATTACCCATGCGTCGTCACTTATATTCCCTCATGTCGCTCTAAAAATAGTGAAACCAGAGAGGAAATGCACCAGAAGGGAAATGCACTTAACCACACCCTCTACTACTTCGAAGTTCTTGGTAAGGTTAAATCAATGCATGATGCATGAACGGTGGTTGATTGAGTTGTATTAGTGCAGCACATGAGTGAAAACTTTTTTTATAAAATAAAGAAGCACAAACCCGGTGTTAGACGATCTCACTTCTCCGTTTCTGCCGTTGAGGACGGAGGCGACGAGATCGGCGGCAGAGACGGAAGAGTAGGAGGAGAAGGAGGAAATACTTTTATTCAGATTTCTGAACGGCCCAGAGTGCGGCCCAGGGGAGTGGTTCTTTCTCCATTGTAG
Source organism: Haemaphysalis longicornis (assembly GCF_048455015.1). Classification (NCBI taxonomy): domain Eukaryota; kingdom Metazoa; phylum Arthropoda; class Arachnida; order Ixodida; family Ixodidae; genus Haemaphysalis; species Haemaphysalis longicornis. The sequence goes on from NW_027526422.1 coordinate 125,454,549, forward strand.
CCCATATTCAGTCCGCGCCGCCTGTGCTCTGTCCATCAGCTGAAGCTGGATGGGCAGAGGGGCTGGACAGCATCATCTCCCATTGCTCTTGTTTGGTAGTTGACGGAAAGAGAGGATGGTGCTCAGGGCTAAAGTTGCACACCCCAATTATGTGGCGGAGTGTTCCTACTTCTGAGCAAAATTTACACTCATCGTCGTAGCGATTCGGGTGTATTAAGTTAAGACGCGTCGGGTGTGGAAAGAAGCCGGATTGTATGAGCCGTATTGTAGTTTGTTGTTCTATGGAAAGGTCACAGTAAGGCGAAGGTAGGGTCCGTCTCAGAAAGCGATAATGCTGGGTTATGTCCCTGAACAAGACGGCGGGTGACTGTTCTCGTGCAGCTCCATAGAACGGGGGGTAAAAGCGCAGGCTTGGTGGACGTATTCGTTGCCCTCAATGGAAGCATAAGCGTGGGTTTCAGATGAGCTGAATGGAACCATTTGGAGAGTGGTTTTTTAGCACGCGCAGGGCAGGTCGGGACACCAAACCCGACTGGTAATTCCGGCAGGCTTGTTAGGAATCGGTGACTACCTTCCGAACCCCTGGTTGAATGAGAGCCAAGGCGATGGCTGCTTCTGCTGCTGCCGTCATGTCTTGGGTCTTGAGTGGGCACGAGCAAGGAGGTTGGTTCTGGAGGTAGCCACGATAATGGCGTACTGCTGCCCTCGGCGTTGGGAGGCGTCTGTGTAGATAACTGCATGATCCTCATCGAGGGCGGTGTTGAGCCCGTGCTTGTCGGTGACCCTCGTCGTGTGAAGGGTTCATATTTCTAAGCCAAGGGAGCATCTTTCGTTCTTGTGACTAAAAGTCCAGGAGTACATCAAGCAGAGTGACAATCTGTGCCGCCCAGCCAATCTGGTGAAGGATGCGGTGACCCGTCGCAGTTCTGCTCATTCGGAGCTTCTGGATAGAAAGATGGCCCTCTATCAGCTCTTCCACTTTGTTGTGGTAAGCAGCCTCTCTGTGGACGCACTCATGGGAACACCAACGGCCTGCTCAACCACCTTTCTAATCATTATATAAAGCATCTCTATGTCCTCCTTGCCGAGAAGAAGACGGGGGTTGACGTAAGTGATTCTCGAGAGGACAAAAGCTTGAACTTACGTAAAGGTATCGGATTCCTTGAGACCTCGCTTGTTGGTGGCAACTCGCCTGATCATGTGTATGATTTTATTGATGCTGTGTTTGAGGCGCTGCAAGGATACGTCACTCTTGGTGTTGGCGTGGAGATGTAGGCCCAGGATCTTGATGCTGGGGCTTGGAGTGATGACCTGGCCATAAGGAATATTTGAATATTTTCCATAAGGTATTGTTTGGCGTGAGGGCGGACTACAAGGATCTGGGATTTTTTCGTGAACACTGGTGCCCACAGGCTTTAGCACATTGGCGTACTAGAAGTGAGATGCCATGCGTTGGTGTGAGCTTCCTTTAATCGCTATCGCGTGGCATTCAGCGAGAATGTAGGGGTTAAACCCGTAGATGTGCTTGGTGAGTGCACCACTTGTCTTCCTCGTCTCCGCGTGGGCTCGTAGCTAAATCGGTAGGACAACGGGCACTGGCTTTGTTACTCCATTAGTCCCAGGTTCGATTTGTGGCGGTGGCAGTAAAATCTTTTATTTGTTCGCGGGAGTTTTCTGTTGACACCAACGGTCGCGAAAGAATCCTTGGGGGGTAGAGGCAGAAAGCTTTGCTTTAAAAATCCCGGGCCATTTCCACTAACGCGAAACCTGGGGAGGGGCGAAGCATGCAGTGTATATGTGCATTCTTGGTGCCTTACCGTTTATGTGCATTCTTGGTGCCTTAGTGTTTTTGCCCACGGAGATAAAACCGTTAGGGATAGAGGTATACAGCTTTGCTGTAAAAGTCTTGTCCCTTTGAAGCCCGAATCCTTCCAGTGCAAGGCGTAAACGAGTGTCCCAGTGTTTTTTAGCACGCGTCACGAATCGTTCCACCGCGAGGCGTAAACGATACCGTGACTACGTGAGACGAAGCTTACGACGAAGACAGGAGACGCCAACAGCCCGAGCCCCTAAGGGGCTTCGCCCCTAAAAGGAGCGAACGCCTGGCCGGGCCTTTCACAGCTCGACTAGGTGGCATCGAATCAAGCCCGCATTTTAGACGCCTTCTTCGTACGGTTAGGTCAGTCTTCGGCTTAAATTACGGAATGCGATGTAAACCTATTCCTGGTTTCGAGCCCTTTGCTCCAACTGAATGTTTTTTTCACAAAACTCTGTCAAAAACAAAACCCTCTTTATTGCGACAGCACGTGTGGCATCTTCACAGCGTGAATTTTGGTGTTTCCTTTGGGCTGGCGGAAGTTGCCGTGGGCAGTGGTGAATGGGGTGTATATCTGTCATACGTATCTCTGCGAAAGTGATCGGGGCAGAGGTTTCAAGCATATTCGTTAATTTAATCCCAATGTTCAACGCTAAATTCCCAAAGTTCATGCAGCCGATGTGGCCTTGGAGTACGGATTTATGCGCTCACGGTAGGCCATAGCTGTTCAACGTTGCTGTTTTATGCTTTATCTATGTAAGGCTGTTCGTACGTTTACGACCTTGACGCATGCAGAAAACTCACCCGCGCCATCGAACAGGCTTCGAGCCTAACTATACATACAATGTTGCAATCGCCCTTAAAAAAATAAAAATTCACAAGCCATTCCACTCGGTGAAGGTGGATGACTAGCGAAGCTTTTCAGCATACGACATAGGGGTTACACAAATGTTTTGTGAAAGGTGTGAGCATGTAGTTTTTCTCTTGAGCGTTTATGGCGGCCATCTCTATGAAAGACGCGCACACACTTTTATTTTGGCTCTACTGATGTTGAAAATGGTTCCAATTGATATTTACTCTACTCAAAACGTATATTTAAGTGATGATATGTAGAATAACCTTGAGGTCTAAGATATGTTTTGATCTTGAAAATATTGTTCTATTACTCATCTAAATACTAAAGCAGCACATCCAAGGGATCATACGTATATATAGGCTTGAGATCCATATCATGTTTTGAACAGCGTGCCACTTTACAGAGTGGAAGCGTGCTAATAGCACCCACACCGGTTCCAACGCTTCGCGCTCCGCCTTTGAAATTACCCCCCCCCCCCCCCCCCCCCCTCCTACCTCATGAATTCATAAATCGTGTACTTGATAACTGTTCGCTGGTCAACACTAGGTTCCTATTGAAGTATCGCTTTGAACAAGTGCAATAAACTTGAACACTCGGTTAAGACAAACGGTATTTATGTGCTCAGCCTGTACGCAAGGCACTGTCACTGGAACGTTCCGCGGTGATCGCAAAGCTCTAGGATCGATGCGTCTTTCGCTCTACGCGGTTGTACGCTCCCAACAGCTACGCTTAGTTAAGCAAGTTCCCAGATAACGAGGCTGTTTTGAAATGACTTATCTTACTAGAGCAGTAAACGTGAGATCCAAAGGAAATGTGAGCGCTCCGCAAAATATATCGTTAGCAGCAACCTTTATTTTACTTTTTCCTTGTGGCCTACTTGTTCTTGGCGGTGTCGTTCTTGCGTTTTTCTCGGCGAGTTCGCTTGATCTGGTTCCTTGTTTGGCAAGTAAGGGGAGGTGTACCGCACATGCGTATCTGATAAATGCACTTTATTTCTTTCGGTTTGCATGTTCACCCGTAGGGCGTTATTCTCGTTTCTACTGGTGAGTGGGCCAAGGTTGCCTTGTGACCCCCCCCCCCCCCCCCCTTTTTTTTTTGCTCCGAACACAATCCTGGCTACGTGCCTGAGTGAAGACTCGGGTGTTTGCGTTCTCGGGCATCAAAAAAACACGGAACAGAAGCTAAATAAGCTGCGCTTAAAACGGCAAGGCTGCTGGTGAAGAAAAAGTTACAGCGGACTGACTACGCAATGGAGACCTTGTGGCGAAAACGCTGGTAGAATTTGTGCCTGGTGACCTAAAGGTGCCACAAGCCTGAAAAAAAAAAAAACGCGAGCCGGATTGCGAGTGCCAATAATGTAAATAATGTAATCTTGAAAAGCTTAGTGTTGCTGGCCCATAATCCTGCTTTGTTGTATGCAGTTTACTTACAGAAGTAATAGCTAACCAGAGACTCCCACAACTTTCAACAACTGACAGAAGAGGTCGGCTATAGAGACGGCTTTTCAGTTATAAATTGTACTCATGTATTCAGCGAGGCAATTGAGAAATCAGCGTGATATAAGAAACCTTTGTGTGCTACGTTTTTGATTACAAGAAGAAAAAAAAAACATTTTACTTAGTGCCCACCTATGCGGTGATTAAAGCCTCCCCTCCTCTCCCTCCCCCCCTCCCCCTCTCCTGAATAGTGCTAAATCTACCCTGCCGACCCGTGTTTTCCCTTTGTAGGCAGAGGCTTCATAAGTGTTTTGAAGGAAGGGGGAAGGGGACTGAACACAATAATGATGATGGTGATCATGATGATAATGACATTGTAGAAATCTGTTTTTTGCTGTCTCAAACGGATAGTTTTCTACATAGGTCGGCCCTGGCCTTCCCCAATAAATCTTCAATCAATCACAATTTATTTTAGGCAACAGCTCTATATCCACTTAAAGCATCCTGCATCATGTAATAAAAATTTTAATTATTTGTCTGGTTTGGGGATAGCAACAATATCGATACTCTTCGCCCTGCGTGTGGCGCGATGCACCAATCCAGCGAATCTCGAAGGCTTTCGCTTCTTTCTCGAGCGGGAGCGGCAATAGAGGTGCAACCGACGAATCACTCGGTCAGAATTCCACCACAGTAATGCAGTATTTGCACCATGACGACGAAAAAGTCTGAACGGGTAGCAGAAACAGCGAAATGTAAATTCAGTTCCCACATGTTTTTTTAAAGACGATAGTTTTTCTTGGGCTACTTAAACGCAGAAATTTTCGTCTGTCTGTCTGTCTGTCTGTCTGTCTGTCTGTCTGTCTGTCTGTCTGTGACTCGATCCAGCCACCCGGCCAAAGTGAAACAGGAGCTGCGCAATAGTCTTATATACCTATAGTATACAGCCAAATCTAAACGTTTAAGCCCAATGACAATGTTCGTACTTGTCAAGACGTTGAACAAGAACAAGACATTACGCAAATATAAGGCAGAAAATCAATACATCAGTGATATTTGCAATTATCCCTTATTAAAAAAAATTAATGCATGCTTGCTTTTTGCGATGGCAAATGAAATACCGCATCAACTGCAGAAAACCGTTGCCCGCTGTTGGCCGCGCTACTATAGCTCCTAGCGGCATTTAAGAAATCAAACGGCCACAGTAACGAAAGGATCCACTTGATAGGTTCCGCGTTCCGTTTCGTGGAGTAAGGCAACGGGATTTTTAAACGTCGCAGTAAGGTGCGTGCCTCGATTCACGCGCGTCTCCGCCGCACGGCAGCGCTGGCATCGAGGCACCCGACTTGGAGCTGTGGAACGCGGTAAATTTAAATGCACTTGAGCAGACCTCTAGCGTGTTATCTTGGGAGGAACTAGACGGGAGAGGAACAGCATGAGAGGTGAGCGGCAAAGAGAAGGGATGCTTTTTCTTGGCAGGGGTACCAGTCGAGTATCGTGTTTCTTCGACATTTTTCTTCTTCACCTTTATTTTTTCGAAGCGGCGAGAATGTTGCGGGTGGCATGCTGTGCTTCAAAACCCCATGCCTTTGTTTCAGGGGAGGTGCCAATCCGACAGGACCCGGTGATCACGGCGAACCGCGGCACATCGCCGGACGGTAAGCAAATCCATTCTGCAACGACGCATAGCGTGTACCAATAACTCTTTTTCTACCAGAGGGCAACGTTCTTAACTCACATGCTGAACTTCCGGAAACGACGTGTAGCGCGGTGCTTTTGGCGACATTGATTTTGCACCGATTGCTAACTCGCACCACCACGTATGAGTACTGTTTCCTTTGGCTCACAATACACGGGAGGCTATGTAGCCAGGATGGGTTGGTTTTGAGGGATGCACGTAGGAGTTTGCGCGTGCGCTTACACGCGGGCTGGAGTTCGGCTGTACCTGTGTACTCCGGAACAAGTTTAGAGCGGCAATAGCACATGTACGGTATCACTCCGCCAAAGCGATGGGCCCGGATGTCAATATGGGCGCGCGCGTTTTGAAACGACATTGGTATGAATGCGTGATATCGTCCGCCTTTTCTCACGTAGCTTGTTTGTCGTCGCTGCAGTAGTTAAAAGCATACTAATCCCCCCCAAAATCACGAAAACGGATCGTGCCATGTTCAAAATATTCCCAGTAACACACGGCTTGCGCCGCGCGGAGTAACATCCGGCTGCGGCGATGAGGCACAGCGGCAACTTCCGTTGCCGTTCTTAAGTTGTACTCAAGTACTATAGCATACAACTCGGGGGAAAGGGGGGTGGGGGAAGGGTCGCTTTACTGGGACTGAGATTGCACGTTCTGCGCCTTCGAATTACCCCAGAGAGCCTCTTGCCAGGTTCGTGAAATGCCGTGTATCATGTCATCCATTATTTTAGCCGTGAGCCCTCGTTACCCTGAACCCGCCGTGGACTCGTTACTGTGAGACGAAATATACTGCACAAAGAGTAAGGACGCATCGTTATAACGGAATCACTAAATTTATCGCTGTCTAAACCCAGAAAGCGATGCGTTCCTTTCACCATCGCTTATGTCGTAGTACTTGTAGAAATGAAATTTTCTTCGGGCCTTTTTTACTACAGCGAAGGTTCAGTCAGTTTTCGGGTGCGCCTACTGAGGAACGTCCTATTTTTACGCCTAGTGCGGTGCGTGGAGGTGTTTACGCCAGCTTCGGTGGCGGATACTACCGTGTTTCCGAGATGCAGGACATGTAGGTAAATATTTGCTGCAGGCACGGGGTGACAGCGCACGTAAACGTGCTTCCATTGCCACGAACCGTGTGCCTTCAGTATACAATGGTCAGAAAAACGAAGTTGCTGAAACTTACAAACATTTGTTTTTGCCCGATGTTGCTTGCCTTAGCAGTTCGTATCGTAAGCGGCCGAACCTAAGTACTCTAGAATCCGCTTTTAACTGAAAATAGCGATACGGCGGCCATTTTTAATGAACGAAACATAGTACGTCAAGGAATTGTACTACTGTCGCCATTCTGGCTGATGAAAGCACCCGCGAATACTTCGTGCTAGCCAGCGAACGTACGGTCAGTTTGGTTGAGACCACGACACTTCATTTACATCGCCTGTCAAGAACAACAAAAGTAACTTGTTCATGCACAGAGTGCGAATAGGACATGTGCCACGTGGTTTTTAAACGGAACAGTCACCACTGCACAGGAGGTGCGGACAGAGGCTCTAGGTCCTCCGTATTTCGTTGAATGGTCGGCTCGCAACGACGATACAATGCGATATTTCCTTTAACTGCGCTCATGCGAAATAACCACTACTCCCTTCCTTGTTTTAGCGGATGACCCATGCCTAGTCTGGTAAATTAGCTTCTACTTAGCTTATCTGGCAACTAACTGGTAACCTAACTGGATGGTAACTTAACTTAACTGGTAAACGTAGCTGTAACTTAGCTGGTAACACAGGTTTTCTAGGTCTCATATCATACCGGATGTAACATCGAACCCCCCTCCGCCTTCGGGCCCTACCATCATCACTGTTCTCTCTCGTAATCGGGGTGTCTTTCACGCCTGAACATCACGACGTTGACTTTTCATTATGAGAATCGTCAAACATTAAATTGAGCGCCGTCTACTCTACTTACTAACCGTGTTGTGCTCCCCCGATGAGTCATAATTAAAACCTTGCGCACAAAAATAGCGCTTCAAGGACATGCAGCCGTGGCGTGGCCGCTCTGCGGCCTCAAACGCCCTAGCGCCATTAAACTGCGCGCAGTAACTGCTGGCACTTTACAAATTAGCAGCACCAGCAAACGGGAATGACCGCCAAAGCCTATACTGAGCTAAATTACGATTTCTTTTTTTTTTTTTTTTTGCCTCAGAAACATTGCAGGAAGCCCCTGTAGCTCTGAACAATAGCCGAATAGCCGAAGTTACGCAGTCTTTGTTCCCGATTCTAATACAGGTTGACCGTCTTTATGACGAACACTGATATAGCGAATTATCGGCTATAGCGAACGAAATACAAAATTTGGTTGGTCATGCTTTATTTCACTGACACTTATTCTTTTATAACGAAACTGCAACCGTGAGAGCCACGCACGATATCGGATATAACGAAGAAATATTTGACGAGGAGGGTAAGAAGCTGCTTAGAAAAATCCACCGTAGTCCGAAACTGCAGAAGTATAAAGGCCCTTTTGTTCGTGGACACTGTGGAAAACGTCATCCTGCTGAGTAGCCACCATACGAAGATCACATCCTTCATCAAATCAAAAATGACACATGCTTTTTTCGTAAAATTAACTTTGTTCTGTTGTATCTTCACGCAGTCATGTTCCGGTTCATTACCTTACTATTAACTAGGTAAGGGTTACCTTGTTAATAGGGGGTTCGAAGTGTTTAAAAAATGCATTTTTGTATTAAGTATTCTTGCGCGATAGATTGTCGATTTGTTATAGCCGATTTTTACTCTACTGTTACAACGAATATCGATTATAACGAACTAATTTGCTGTCTCGATACTACTTCGTTATAAAGAGGTTTGACTGCAACTTGATTTATCTATACCACAAATTTTGTTATCTTCACTCATACGCTGGCGACCGCTAGTTACGAATGCCCATAAAACTCATGCACCTCGATTTTTAAGCCTTGCTTAAACGGTATCCGCGCATTACAAAATGTGTACCAATGTCCACGTTTTTTAAACTGAGTACTTGCATTTCCCAGGACCAAAACCCTAGAGGCGGAGCGCAGCGCGATGAGTCACAAAGAAATCAAATGTGAACACGAAAATATGAACTACAACACGCAAAACCAGAAATCGTCGATAGTGGACATGAAACAGACGGGCCGCTGGTTGTATATAATAAAAAAAATCCCGCCATCTCCACGAAGTGAATGATGATGAGAGGGGCGAAGCTCATATGCTTATCGGCAAACCCGTGAAACATTCGCCCGCACATCATATAAAGACTCGACACGTCAAGCTTTTACCGCTCCGCTGACAAGCCCGTCGACGACGTCGATGTTTGTGGTGGTTATGTAGGGCTTGTTTGGAACGACGAGAATTTCCATGGGTAAGTTGGTGAATTCGATGTGTGACATTTTAGCCACCTTGGATGTCGCCTTCTGGAGACCGTCTTGTGTCGCGCACCCCCGGTACGTGTCTTGAGCTCGCAGGCGACGAACGACAACCTCTTCTTCTTCCTCTCCTCCTTGTTGGGTAGCAACGAACGCGTTGAACGTTTTGACCTCTTCGGCCAATCTTTGGTTGGCCAATCCCTAGGGGGATCCTGCCACAATCACCATCATTCTGCCGTGTACGGGCGGGACAGGGCCCGAGCAAGAGGAGCTTTGCCCCTAAAACAAAATAAAAACACACACATCCACACTTCGTTTCTGCAAAGCGAAAATTTGACCTGCAGCGAAAGAAATCGTGCCATTTGTGTGCAGTACTTCATATTTTCGTGTTCGCGTTTCATTTGTTCGTGACTGTACAGCGTAGGAAACGTATACACGCCAATGATGGTCCCCGCGTGCGCGTTCTTAAGAATACCTCTTGACAAGTTGTCATTTTGAATTGTCAACTCCTTCAGCTTGAACAATGCACAGCGGCCTAATTTGAAAACAAAAGTTTTTGTGTCACGGCGGCGGCAGGAGGAGGCCATTGCAGGAGGAGTGCTGGGGGAGGGGGCTGATGGAGAGGTTACCCTCCGTGAATGCGGCCTAATCGTTGCCACATTTGTGTGTCTTTGTGTTCTGATAATTGAGGCCAGCGGCCGTGTGCTTATCATTAAAACGGCATGTGCGGCAAAACGGCGTCTGTTCACTTTCTCTAAGCTGCGACTTTCCGTCGCACGAGGGCTCACGTGAGCCAAGCCAATTACCACTACACCGGGAGGAGGGTAGGGGGGGGGGGGGGGGTGGCAGTGGACATAAAGGACGTCCATTCACTTTCTTCTTCCTACGGGCTTTCCGCATTTATGCGAGACACCAATTATGCGCTCGCTAAGGCAACCTCGTTGTTCTTCTTCAGCACAATGCACTCACATGACCTTATCCGTGCCGTCCACGAAGCCAATTCGGGGAATGACCGCACTTTGAATGCACACCATTTTCCGAAAAAATGTGGTGTTCACCTGTGCCACCGCGGAACGCACAAGAACGGCGTGCTTGTGTTTCGCGATTGCACTGCGTAGACAAATTATATGCCTCACTTCGTAATTTGTTGTAATTTAATCGCCGTGTGTTTAAATTAGCCCGTTTAGCGTATTGTGGGGAACCTGGAACACGGAATGTCTTGGGGTGTTTTCGAAGGCGCAGGAGGGGGAGTGCCGCTTTTCTCATACCCACTTCCTCCAATCCAGCGTTGAAATCCCGAATTATTTTAGGCGCGGAGGTTGCCCCATTGCTTACGAGGTGAGCCTTAATGCAATTTAGAGAACTAACGCGCGCAAAGATGCACCCCCCCCCCCCCCCCACGCACACACATATGCGCACATGGCCGTTTGTCTTCTTTGCTTTCAATGAGGAAAACGAACAGCTGTGGGGAATTGAACCGGCTATGAGCTCAGTAACGCACCGCCGCACCGAAGGAGCAACAGACAAGTTCAAGCCTGACACAACTAAATGTTGTAGTCAGATTCCTAATACCTCGGGCCAGGTAAATCGTTAACTAGAAGCCACTTAGTTACATCATCAAGAAAAAAAAAATTCAGAAGTTCCCAGAATTGTATACTAATGCGCAAGGATTCTTACGCCACTGTACTGTTTATAGCCAGATAAATGGCAGTGAGATGCCCCATTCGGACTTTTCGTTCCCTTACTTCACGCTGGGCGAGTTTTATTTATAGGGCGAGTTTTATTTTTATTTGGGTATATATTTGCATTTGTTACTTCTAGTTTTTAAAACCAATGATGTATGTACGTGTGCACTATTACAATGAGTAAATGCGCCAACTTTGCCAATTTAATTTTTCAGCAGGTATACGACCGTGTTAGGTGTTTGTGTTTTTGGTGATTTTTTTCCTTCCTTCTTTTTGTCGGGGTTGAGGGGGCTGTATGAGAATTTTTTTATTGCGTTAATTGGTTAGTTTCTTTGTACCTTTTGAATTTTTTGTTCATGTTCTCTTAACACATTTCTGAGCAATAATTTTCATTTACACTTTTATGGCTTAAATGCTACAACTGCGCCAAATATACAAGCCCTTACATTGTCGGTGCTGTTTACTTTTTCGTGTTTGTTTTCTGGGGTGTTTTATTTTTGTATGGATGGCCCGAGGGCGATGTTTAAGATTCATTTTTGATTATGATATTATGATAGTTCATTCATTTTTTTTACAAATTCTCTTCGCCCAATATCCCTCTACGAAATTAACAAGATTAAATTTGTTAACCTCACCCATCCCGGATTTTTCTGCAAATGCAAGGCGTTACATGCTTGGTGCAGCAGGATACGCAGCAAAAATTGCTTAGGTACTCCGAAAAACACCTATGGTACCACACATAGTTAATCCGTCCGTTAAATCGGGCAAAATTCGGTTTTTCCGCAGCCTCGTAAACCCTTGTCCGCGTTAAATAGACAGACAACCGATTATTGTCTAGTATATTTTCTTTATCCCAAATCAAAAGGAATCGCTTAAAACGCCTTAACCCGCAACGATTTTGCTGAGAGCGCCCTAGAACTTTTGAAATCGCAATTTTTAAATCTACCAGCCATATACGAGTCTCCCGCCACAAAGGCCCGCTGCCGACCATGACAGGGATCCGTGTGGCAACACACTCTTAACGGCACGTGAGATTAAAAGAAGTATTTAAACACTCCTCCCTCTTAAAAAAAAAAACAGCGCAACCTTTCCCATTACTTCTTGCGGTTTTTGAATGACGCGCTGATATCGGCGGAGTTTTTTGGACACGTAAGGTACTGTCAGGTTCAGACACCATGTGTCGCACCTTTCACACTTCAGAAAATTTTGAGCAAAATTAACATTATTTCCGCCTGTTCATTTAGAAATTTCTTACGATCCTCCCGCTATATGAAACGCTGGCTTTAATATGAGCTAGACGACATGCAATCCCCCAGAGTCGATTGTCTGTCCATTTAACTACCACTACGAAAAATTGCACGCTGACTCAACTGCAAGGCATGGTGGAAGGCGTCCAAACAAAGCAACGATAGTTAAGATACTGACGGACCCGTTCATTCTCTGTTTATTTTTTTTTATATTCGTGGGGTGGCCTCAGGTAATTAAGATTGGCACCGTTGCGAAGAAACCTTTATGACGGTGAACCAAGGTTGTCCATTCGTGATCCCGATTTACACTTACGCTTTGTTTATACACGTAGTTAGCTTTTGTGTAGAAGCATTCTCAAGGTGTCGCGTCGCCTTAGAGAAAAGTAATTCCGCGCTGTGGGAATCGCCTTGCCTCGAGCGGGGGACGGCCGAAGAAATGGGGTCGCGTTGGTGAGAGAATTACTACGCTCTGCTTCTAATTTGTTCCCTTCCCACATCTCTTCCTCTGACCTTTCTTTCGCTTTTTTCCGGCTCCGGACGCAGTTTATTGCCCGCGCGAACTAGCGGAGCCGTCGCGTCTTCCAACACGACACCGTCCTTCTCCCCCCTTTCCCTCGCGCTGTGCCCCAAGCGCGAAGAGTCATTGAGAAACAAGAAACGCCTCTGACGGGGCCTTATGCAGTGGTGTAGATATGCAACGCCGTTGGGCTAACCTATAGGAAGCTGTGGAGGGGAAAAGAAGACGGGGAAAGGTCACTGCTTGGCTGAGAAAACATTGCATTTGGGGGGGCTGGGGTGTAAACAGACGACCAAACAAACAATCAGGCAAACATGGCGATGGTTGAACGCGAAGCTTTCTAGTGAGGGATTCCTTGGTTGTCGTCTGAGTTTGTACTTTGACTCGTGGAGCTTTGAGTCTGAATCACTCGCTCGCAGTTTGTGCTTCTGATCGCAGCGGCTTCGACTCGACTTTTAAATGCAGAGCATTTCAGTAACTCACGATGTCACCCGCATTGGCGTCCGTAGTCCGCATCGCTCCCCGTCGGTCTGGCATTGGATTGGCTTGGCTTGGATTGGATTGGATTGGTTTGGATTTGGATTGGATTGGATTAAAGTGGATTGTGTTGGATTGTGTTGCGTCATAGCCGCGCCACGTTGCGTCATAGCCGCTCCACGTTTCGTCATAGCCGCGGCAGGGGGTTCACGGCACGTTTCACGTTTCACCATCGACTTCATCGACAATGTCTACGCGGGAAGAGAAGGCGGCGCGGCGGCGTGCTGCGGATGCTGAGCGCAAGCGCCGCAAGCGAGCCGCCGACGCCGAACTTCGCCAGCGAGAAGCCGCAGCCATTCGTGAACGTCGGGCGGCGATGCGGGAGGGAAAACAAGCACAAAAAGAACAGAACTCCTGCTGGCGCAGTTTCAGGCAGGGGGCGCGCGAGCACTGCGAAGGCGGGAAATTTGAAATGCGTCGGGTGGTAGCAGTGAGCGGATAACGGCGCTACAGCCCATTATGGCGAATCAGTGCTCTGCATTTCCAACAGTTTTCACGTGGAGTGGAACGGCTGTAACTTTTTTGCCATTTGATTTCTCACAAAAAAAGCTTCGCGTTCAACCAACATCGTCGTTGGACGGAAGGGGTGTATGATTTTTCCGTCTACTTTTGCACCCATCTCCAAATACAAACAGCTTCAACCGTGACGGAATGGCGCAATGGGTAGACGTCGGCTTCATAACGTGATGGATCCAGGTTCCGTCCCAACCACGGGAAGCGCTTTTTTCGTTCACTTCAACCACGGTCATCACCATCGTCAAAGAAAGTTGACTTTCCGGTAGTCCATTTTTGAAGCGACATAGGCCTTCAGTGAGACATGGAAACTTTAACAAACGATTAATGCGCACCACCCGATTTCGGAATTACCTCTCCTCGCCGTCGTAGAGCGATTTATACTTGTTAATAGATTAGATTTAGGGGAAATCACCAAGGTGGAGTAAGTTAATTTGTAGCCGTACGGCTGCATTGAGGCGGATGTTAAACTTTCCTTCGCGGATTTATACCTGGTTTTCCCGTACGCGCGCAGTGTTGCCCACTCAGAGAAGAGTGGCTTGAAGTTTAACAGAACCTCGTAAAGGCCACCGCGACCCCAAGCCACTCGGCGTGACTACGTGGCGGGGCGCGCAGTTTTCGTTTTTTTTTTTGTTTTTTGTTTTTTGTTTTTGCTTTTTGTTTTTTTCTGAGCGTGCGCACTCATGCGGGTGAACATGTAATTACGGGCGCGTTACCGCGGCCCCGTGAAGCGAAGCACCATGACTGCACTTCTTGTTCCATTGTGGCTTCTTGCTGCAACTACAACACCAGACAAATTCGAGCGTTCCGTGTTATTCTCAGCGATCAAATGGTTCAGGGCATTCGCTCGGTGTGATGCAAATTGCTGTGGCGTTTTCTAGGTGGCCGTTCTTACGTCCGCTCGCCTGGTGTGTGTACATTTTCTTGTAAGGCGCGAGAAATCTGTAGGCCGCACATTCCGCACAAGGGGACGATGCACAGCGGAATAATCTTTGCTGAGCATAGCTTTGTGGTCTTTTTTTTTTCGTAGTTCAAATGGCGACATACCCGTCGACGCGTCTTTCCATGCAGTGTTTATGCCCAGTGACCGCAAGTTTACGTGTATATCTTGATCCTGCCTAGTAAAAACCGTAGCATAGGCTTCAGACCCGTAGGAGACGCTCAATAACAGAACTTTGTGAACGTTTCAGATAGGCAACATTCCTAATTAAAAAGGGCACCCTAAGTTTAAAGCTTGTCGCTGCCAATTGCGGCAATACTAAAGGACGCTACTAAAGCACCAGCGGACCATGTCCCTTGCGTCACGAGCTTCGATTGCAATGAGTTACGCTAGAAAGTGTCTCAGATTCGCCCCGGCATCAAACAATTAATAACCTCGGCCCAGATTAACGAGCCTGTTGGCAGGTGAGGTGCCGTAAGAACATTTCGTGATTTATCTAGCATCACCTCCCTAATCGCGCACTGACCGACCATATACGTGGTTGCAGGGCTAGTCACAAACTGCTCCTCACGTAAGTGTGAAAAGTTTTGTGAATGTGAGCCAATCAATCCAGAAAAAAAAATAACCTTCGTTCTGAAGACCAACTCAGCTGTTGTCAGCGGGACGGTGACATCACTTTCGCAAAGGCCTCCCGGAGTGCCCTACCTTAAGCCAAAGGTCCCTAGCATCAGCACGACTGCCGTAAACAACACGAAAGTGACTGCGGGGTTTAACACGTAGCGGCACCTGGGCTGTAAGCCGCGCCGTAGTAGAGGGCTCCGGATTAATTTTGAACACTTGGAGATCTTTAAGGTGCCCTGAAATCTCGACACACGGACGTTTTTGCTTCTCGCCTGCACTAGTAGAGCGGTCACTGCTTCCGGGAATCAAACCCGAGTCCTTGCACGCTACAAAAGTCGTTACGTGTGCGCACACTGGAATATTTCAGAAATCTTTGCCAGTTGTAATGCGAAAGAACCAAGGAGGATATAAAGATTCTAAAGATTTTTATATCCTCCTTTGAAGAACGGAGATCGCACGGCCCCGCACTCTTAAGAACACTAACAAGTTACTTGTCGCCGTATCCACTGGGTACTTAGTGCTTTTACTAACTTGCCATGCATATCTCAGTAAAAAGCTACGCGTGAAAATGTGGATCGGCTGAGCACGAAGCACGACGGACACACATCAACACGCACTAATCACGCTTAGACAACCAATGCATTGAGCAAGAAAACGAACGGTATGCACGGCGAGAGGGAGTATAACTCCGTCACCGCAGAAATACATCTGTTGTTCTTGCTTTTATAGCCAGCAGCGGAAAGCCCCGGGCTTGTCGCAAAAATCAAACATTTTAGCGGCAATTTTAGAATTATGCATTCTAATGTGAGCATATACAGGTCAGCATGTGGATTTGCAAAAACTGTTTAGTTGTGATTTGGAGTGGGAAATGTGCTGCAGTTATTATGTTAAATAATTCATAGAATTTCGTTTCTATCAGCCATTATTAAGCAAGCAGCATACTAAGTGCACGGTCTAGACTAGTAACGATGGCGTTTTGGTTCCATACTTAGGGGCAGGACCTACGTACCGTTCTAGAGGTGGTAGTAAGGAGTTCGTAAGGAGTTAGTAAATACAACTCGTTACTATCTTTTTTACTAGCATTTTTGTTAAAGTGACTTGTGCGAAAGCGGGTCACCGAGAACCCCGTTGCCTCGCTCTTGTTGTGTAGTCGGATATAGTGCTAATTCAGTTTTAAACATTCACCAACACCAACTGCAGCGATTGTTCATTTCGCTCCAACTAATTTAATGTTAATTCACGTTGCGGGGCTTCGGTGCTGACTATAGGCTACAAAAGTGACCGCCAAGTCATCATTTCGGGATATCAGTCACGGACGATCGCCGATGCGCGTGTTTTCATTAAGACCCCTAGGTCATTTTTTAAAATACCTTGTAGAACCTACAGCGGTTGCCTTCCGTTTTGAATAAAATAGTAAATAATAGAGTACTAATGAGCAATTCGTCAATTATTTGCGATTGTTAATCGCTTTTATTGATCATCTATACCATCCAGCGCATTCGTCTGAACCAATGGATAAAATGTTACACATTGGCGAAAACTAGAAATTGAAAAGTTACCACTGTACCTGTTTTCCAGCGCAGCCTCAACTGACGTGTCTTTCGAACCGTATTCCACGGGCATATTCCAATACCTAAGACAATACCGTATTTTCGCGCGTATAATCCGTTCCTGCATATAATCCCCACACGCACTTTGATCCAGCTGGAAAAGAAAAAAAAAAATCATCGCGATTGCCCGCACATTGCCCGCACAGCGGTGCGTGTGTCTAGTCTGCCATTTGTCCTGTCTTTAGCGATGTTTTTCTCTTTAAGTATCGTGTACCAACTGGCCTGCGTTACCCGCATTTTACCGCACATTTGATACAGAAAAGGCTGCACCGAAGCTACTGCTCAAGCAACACGTCACATACTATGTAGACAGAAAAAGCGTATACTCAGCAGGCAGAATACACTGACTGCAAGGCGAAAGCCCCAATTCCATAATAAAATTGTTTGAGTGCGCTCGTGCTTGTTTTTTCTTCCTTGTCCTTGTATGTTTTGCGCAATCGCTGCCATGGAAGGCTTAGTCAGTGTTACTGCGTAGGAGCTTCACGGCACAACGCGCATTGCCGTGAAACTGCACTAAAGGAAAAACCCCGCGTTTTATCCGCGCCCCTAACTTGCCACTAAAATATTTGCATTTGTGGTACGGGTTAGACGCGCCAAAATGCGGTAACACTGGGACCGAAACCTGCATCCTATAGCGTACGGTTTGAAAGCAGTTGAAGCACCTTCTAAAAATACTTGCCAGCCATATTCGGAGCGTAATTTTCTTCCGGTCGCACAAGCGATGACGGAGGCTTCTAATTAATTATCGCAGGGGAACCGGAAGAGTACACCGTCGAAGAAGACGACGACGACGATGACGATGACAGCTATGTGGAGACGGAGGAAAAGTAAGCTTCACATATATGTGAAGGCCAATAATCACCATTTTCAGGGGACCCTTTTAGCCCACGGACCACGCACCACGTGAAGCGAGTGGGTAGCTGATGTTGTCCGCAGTTTAAACAAGTGGCTCTTACAATTGAGCCTCGGCGAAAACTTTCGGCGCTGGGTTTAAAATCTTGAACGCGTAACTTTCGCTACTGTACAGTTGTATTTACGGCTGGTTTAGAAGCACTGCGCTGTGAGTTTTGGGAGAACCAGGTTTATAAGTTTAGTCTGGTCTGTTCCCAGGGCCGTGTGAAAGGTTGCTAAAGTACGCTTTCTTAGTTATTCGTTCGGCGGAGAGTTCCTAAGGTGCTAGACGACGACGACGATTCATGGGACTAACTGGATCTTGAGGTCATATATATTAGCCTTTCGCACGGCGAGTGAATGGCAAAGCACATCTTTGTTTAAATGAATTGTGCGTCGACTTGACCCTAGATGGCTCAGCGTAAAAAGATCTCAAGGTATCGCGAGTAAAAACTACGTCTAATGCAGCGTCGCCTTCAATTGCAGGCGTGTCATATTAGAGAGTTATAGCAGAGCAGAGAACCGGTCCCGGTACGGTACCTGGTAGCCGACCGGCACCACTGCGCGTGCTCAGAGGGGGAGAGACCGGCTCGGCGCATGTGCAAGTGCACCTACCGTGTACCGGGGGCACCGCACCGGGACCGGTTCTATGTTCTTCTACAGCTCTGTATTAAAGCGCTCGTCAGGCAGCAGTTTTCGTTGCCAACACTAGAGCTTGCCCTTTGCACCAAGAAGAATGCCTCTACACATCCAGTTGCTTCTGCAGGTAGCACCGTCTAGCATATTCTTGGACAGGTACTCTAGCGATGCTTCCAGGATTGAAACAACTCTTCCTCGTTTTTTTTTGTTCCAGCCCACTCCTAATTACGGGAAGAACTAATTATGGCTTCATTTCCAGCCCCAACATGTAAGACACCCACGTGACATTCGTTAAGCTCTTAACACAGCGCATTTATTGTAAGCACAAAATCATGCGTGAGCCCTTGTACGTAGGGGCCGCGGGGATTTTTAGCTTCCGATGTAATGCTGTATGCTAGCCTGTTCGATACACATGTATTGATTCCTCGAAGCGAGGCGCCCAGCTCTAGATAATGGAAATCAACGCCTTATCGCGGATGTACCTGTTTTGGCTTCAAATGAAGGCGAAGGAAAATACGTCTACGCCGTTCGATCCGCCGTAGGACAGGACCCACTCCTCCCACCAGGAATTTGATGAAAAAAACTCTGGGCCCGGGAAAATTTTGTGGGGCCACGAAGACAAAAACCCATGTTTGTTTCATTAGAAAGAATGATTTGTCCAGATTGCAATGATCATCAATTTTATCGAGGACTCAAACAAATAAGCGAGATATTAAAAAAAAACAAAAACAGATGATGCAGTGGCGATACGTAAGCCACTTTCGGGCGATTTATCTATGACGTCACAGAATCTTGTTCGTGCTAATTGTGGCCGCCTATCTGTTCCACCGCTAGTGTCCTATAATTTAGCGGTCTGTCGTGCGGGGGAAAAACCAATGGAGAGCGCGCGTCCCTTTTGTGATGATGTAATTGTATGGAGCGCAGGCGGTCCCGATAGAACTCCTGTTGCAGCCAGCGCCACCTATAAGTTTTTGAATCAAACTAAACAGTTACTTGACGTTTTTATTAATACTTTATGCCATAAAATAATGAAATAACACTATTTAGGGCAATAAATGACGGTTTATTTAAGAAACAAAACTCCTGAAAACGACTGGTAAGCAGCTGCCGCCAGGGGCGCTGCTTACAACAGGAGTTCCTCAGCTGAAATCTTCATCACAAAAGGGACCCCCCTAAGCGGCCCCGAACGACGCACCTTTCTCTCACTACACTGTACCACTACCAAAAAACGTGACTGGGCGATTGTAGGGGGGCCTCTAGTGAATGGGGATTCTAGCCCCATACTACGGCCCTCTGCCCTGTAGTTACTGTACCGCGAAATTTGAATTTATAAAAAATTGTCTTGCATTTTTTAACGTTTAAAGTAACGTCTTCCGTAGCTGGAAAGGCGCTGAGTGAGCTAAGAAAAGACAGTTCTTTCAAAGTGAACGATGTTGCATTTTGTCTTCAAGGATCTTCAGGCTAGTGGTTTAGCGTGCGGAGCTAGCTGCCACCCGTACCGTGTGTTTTTGCGAGTGTTTTAAAATGTTTTTAAGTGAAAACGCCTGTTTTTAATAGCACGCTTGGTTTGGTAGGGTGGGCAAGGTTGCGAGGATTAGATATTTTTTTCATAAGGAATTTATTGAGAAATAATTAGACAAATAACGTGCCGTGTTAAATATCACACCGCGGATAATTTGCTACTATATATGATTTGCACGGCGGTACTGGAAGATGGGATTACAACCCCCCAAGGTGGGTTTGCTAAGTTTTTACGGTGAGTTAAGAAATGTGCAAGTCCGATTTTATACAACGAGTGTGAATGCTTCCGCGTAGTCGAAGTGAACAGTTACATGTTCCGCGAAAATGCCAAAGTGGTGGGTGTAGTTATGACCGTGACGTTAGAACGATCTTGCAAGAAGAGGTGAAGGCATATTTCACGAGTTCGCGCAGTGTACGCCCTTACTGGGCGGTGGCCGCGGCACAATTATTGATCCGAGACCGACACAGCGACCTAAAGTTTCTTTATTAGTTTGCCCAGCAAAGACTCTCCTATATGATTAACGGGAATTAAGTACCGACTGGCACATCGGAGGCGACGCCAACGCTTACTGCGGCTGCCGGCTTGCACCGTGCTCTTCTTTGGCCCCCTCCCAGCCCGATGCCTTGGTATACGTCTGATTCCAAACAGTATTTGCGACTAAGGCGCATCCCGCGCCCGTATATGAATGTGAAGCCTGTCGGAGACTCGTAAGCCCTAACTGTATCCTTACAAAAATTAAGCTGGGTTAACACAAACGCAACGCTTAAAAGCTGGCGAATGGAAACGTGGTGCTTCTGTTAGCGTTCACTAGACTTACCCGAATGTAGTGTCTAGTCAAGCACTGGCTACACAGCTTAGATTATACTGTATACAGTCAAACCCGTTTATAGCGAACTGCAATATGCACCGCGATTAGTTCGATATATCCAATAGTTCGATATAGCCGAACCCGCCTATAACGAGCTTATTGTTACGAGTTCGCAATCCGCGGGAGCCCCCCCCCCCCCCCCCCCCCCTCTTCCTAACTCTGGCATCCGCGTATGCAGCAACGAACACAGTACAGTAGCCATCACCATAGCAAAATAATCCATTTATTGCAAGTAATAAAGCTACTTTCCGCCTTAACTGCCCATGTTGCCAAAAAAAGCGGTGATTTTTTATTTCACTTTCCCTTTGGCGGCTTCAACTAGCATAGCATTCTCTACACAAAACATTGTTTGCACCAGTTCGAGTCCGCGTCTTAAAAAATCTAAAGTATTGGCGGAGCACATCGACTGCCGGAAGCGCTTCAATATAAGCGTCGGATTGATTTCACTCACGACATCATCGGGAACGTTGGCGAGCTCTTCCCACAGTTCACCGATGCTGCTATCTTGGTCCGGACTCGCTTACTGCGGGGGGGGGGGGGGGGGTTCCGTCGCGAGTCCCGCGCGTCGGAAACAGTTACGGAAAGTATTGGGCGTCACGTCGCTCCGTGCCAACGTTTATAGAAAGTATCTATAAACGTTGGCTCCATGCGAGGCGCAATGTCTTCAGTCGCGGCTCTTGCTCCGTGGTCGCGGCCAATCCACATCTCAATCGCCGCTCCGAGATCGTGCATTTCGGCGGCCATTCTAGGCGCCCAGAGTTCGATATATCGGATGTGAACTTCGTTATAAGGAATATGTTTCCCATGTATTTCCGTAACTGAATTATTTTTGTTCGATATATAGCATAATTCGCTCTATCCGGGTTCGTCATAGCCGGGTTTGACTGTACTCGTGCCTTTTAACGCACCCAGGTCAAAGGTAATGGCTATTTTGTTTTGTGTGCTCACCCACCAAAGAAAGCCGCGAGCATTTGAACCTCTGAGGGCGCGTTACAATTTCCCCGTTAGAAGGCTTCGTTGCCGTCTTCGCGGACAGCCCGCCATGTTCAGCCCCGTTCCAATTCGAATGAAGCAGTCAACAGAGACTGCTTCGAGGAGCAGGCATCAGTCAGCAACGATGCAGGCTACCTTTGTCTGAACTAATCAGTGACGCCAACGCCACATTTTTTGCGTATTAATGCAGCAAAAACACTTGTTCATTTATTGAAATGTTCAGTATAATTTAGCAGCGGTGAAGGTGATTTTATTTAATTTTGAAATCACGTAATGTTTGTAATAATGAGAGTAATATAATTTACGAAACCAACGGCTTGTGTTCCTCAGCATGTCGGCTACGAGGTTGTCGTCTGCGTTGGTGTTGCGTTCGGGACCGCTGCGCCATCCCTATACTTATTCCTCTAGACGCCTAGTTATACTGCTTCGTGACTTTCTACAAAGCTGTCCGTGAAATGGAACACAGCCTAAGGAAGTTCAGGGTCAGAGCGAAGTTCTCCTCGTTCGCCCAACGCAGTAGCCTGGCGGATGACAGCAGCTACCAGGCCTTGGACGGCTACTACTCGCACAAGTTCCTCCAGGACCTGCTGGCCCGTATGGCCACCGAGCCCCGCTACGCCTCCCCGGACGCTCAGGGCGACACCCGCCGGGAGCTTCTGGACCCGGCCCTCGTCAAGGACTACGTGGCGCACGCCACCAGGGTGTACGAGACGTACGTCCGTCACATCGACGGCCTCGGCCTCGTCGTGACCAAGAAGCTTGAGGACGTGCGAGAGAAGGCCATGACACTGGACCTCGCCAGGAAGATTCAGGTGCGCTGGTGTCTGTCGTGCTGCCTACTACACACTCTACATAAAGGGGCTAACTCGTCCTATAGATGGTATTCACTGAAAAGTTTAGCTGTCCATTTCTTCGCTTGGCAACGCGCGGCTTGTGCCGCTGCGCCCGCACCTCGCAAAAAAAACAAACAAAAAAAAAACACTGGCGTTCATGTACATGAACATTGAACATGTAACGCTGAACGCATATCACCAGTATATCGGAAACGGAGCCTATGACCAGAAGTGATTGATTTGATTATGAGGTTTAACGCGCCAACGCCCAGTCGATGAGGCGCGCTGCAGTGGAGGGCTCCGAATCAATTTTGACCACCGAGGTATCTTTAACGTGCGCCAATATCTCCAACTCACGGGCGTTGTCGCTTTTCGCCTCCGTCAGTAAAGCGGCCGCCGCGGCCGTGAAACTCAGCAGCCCAACGCTTTAATTAGCCATTGAGCCACTGCGGCGGGTGCGACCAGAAGTCCCTGCTGGTGAAATCGGTTAACGCACGGTACTTCTACGGCAGTGTTCGTGAGCCATACCGGGGCTGCGAGTTGGAGCCTCACCTGGGGAACACTGTATTCGTATTTGTTCCCCCTAGAAATCGCTAGCGTGGCCCTATTTGCCACATTTGCCGCTGTCACCGCTTCCGCAAGCAAATCTGCAGCTACTAAAACGGCCGCAATGGTGTGCTATTGATTCATAACCAGAAAATCGTGTATTTTGTGTGTTTTGTGTTCAACTATAGCATCGTGGACGTTTCAAACGGGCATGATCGACCGTAACGGCTAGAACAAGCAGACAGATACATCCATGAGATAAAACAAGGCTCCTCTCGCGTGTACCATTTGCGCCACCGCTGACCGTGTCTCGTGTTCGTTGTGAAATTCCTACCGTCCTTTCACTTTCTAATGCTTTATATTGCCGCATGCTTTCATGCCTACGCGTAGTGGAAAACCCCTGGAGCTGGAAAACCCCTCTGATGCGCATTCGGGCGTGCGTTCGCACGCGTTTTTTAAAGTGGAATCTTTCATTGTGGGACCTAAGGCGTCCTATAAAAAATCTAATGCATTTTCCCATAGACCGGTTGGTCGACCGAATAGCTCCGATAAAATATCTGGACACATGGCGCGTGCGTAAAACCGGGCTTTCATTGTGCCAAAGCGGTTGTTGCTGGAAAATCGCGCTGAAGGAACGGTTCTGGATAAGACAATACACACATCGATTATGAAGGAGTGCCATAGTGCGCCTTTATTTATTATTTATTTATTTATTTTATTTTATTTTTACATGCTCCAGCCCTTCTTAGGGCTATTGCAGGAGTGGACATACAAATGATCAAGTGATAAAAATTAGGAACAAAAACACGAACGTATGGCACAGATTGTCTGGTTCACAATACTACACAAGATACAGAATGAGCAAAGGCAAGATCAAAGAAGATAACATAGAAATAAGATAACATAAAAGAAGATAACATAGAAATCTCTACTTAACATGCATGTGATATTGCACTCAGAATCTGATCTAAAGGGAGCCCGCGAGTATCACCGGGTAGCGAGGTCCAGAACTCAATAGTCAAAGGAAAAAAACGATATTTCAACAAATCAGTTTTGGCGTGAAATGGAGTAATATTTAGCGCATGTTGGCTTCTGGTGTGAACAGAGGGTGGTGTGGCAAACTGCAGATACCCGTGAAGCGACGGCAAGCGCGGCGAATTATTCAAGGTGTGTAGGAATTTTAAGCTTTCTGAATGGCGCCGAGCAGATAACGGAGTTAAACCCGAAGGGCTAAGTTGGACGTAGGCGAAAAATCGCGGTCATATCTTCGGCAGATAAAACGGACTGCTTTTTTTTTGTATGGATTCTAATTTTGCAATGTCGGACGCTTTGTGTGGATTCCAAATGACAGAACCGTATTCGAGTAATGGCCGTACTACAGTTTTAAAAGTTAATAGCTTGGTCTCTTTTTGTGCTACACGGAGAACGTGCTGTAGGTAACCTAATCTCTTCAGGGCTTTGTTATATGTGATATCAACGTGCTTGGACGAGGACATGTTATGAGTGAAATGAAGGCCGAGGTACTTATGTTCCATTTTTCTTTCTAAATGACAACCATCGAATGAGTAGGGAAATAGATGAGCGGATGGCCGAGTAGAAAATGTCATGCACACAGTTTTTTTGCAAATTTACATTCATTTGCCAGGTTTGGCACCAAGTACAAAAACTGGAAAATTAATTGTTCAGCTTTGCGTGATCCTCAGCAGAAGCAATTTTGTGATAATCTACGCAGTCATCGGCGTATAGCCTAACCTGAGACGTTATCTCATAAGCCATGTATTGGTGTACATTTAGATCGTTCGTGGATGCGCTCACTTAGTGCGCGAAAAATCGTCGCAATGGGTTCGTTCTTCTTAGTCGTTGATGGTGTGTCGACTAATTGGCAGCAGTTTCCGCGAAGGGTGGAAAGCAGTTTTGGCGAAGGGCGCGACACGCGCTTTTAACGCAGTTTTGGTTTAGTAAAGCTTTCGCGCTTCTATCAACTTTCTTCGGGAAGGAAAGGTAAAGTTGAGGAAAGGATAGTAAAGGGACGTGCACTCACACGTTGCCATTCGCTTCGACAATATAAAGGGAGCTAATGTGTACAGCTTTTCTCGTAAGCCAGAACTTTGACAGGTGGGCTCTGAAACACGCTTAGGGTGGCAACGAGGCGGAGGGAACCGAAGCCTAAATACTATGCGTTAATTCTGTTGCGATAAAGCCGGTTCGATTTTTGTGACTGCGGGCCAGATGCTCAGACTTGAGTGGCGCAAAGTACAGATCAAGAACTTTGGCGTCTGCAGTGAGCTAAGATTTCATGACAGTTGTTTACGACTGGTTAGAAATAATGAGCGCCAATAACGGGGTCAACGGAAGAAAAACGCACGAAACGAGCGCCGACAATCAACTAAGGTAATTATTGTGACGATAATGCGCACTAAACAGCGATAAAATGTTAATGGGGAAAACACATGACGCGCCGGTTGTTGGTGACAGGGGAAGCGACCACCCGGAAAAAGTGACACGTCTATATCAGAGCGCTTTCGCCGAAAGGTACAAGTTTTAGAATTCGTTGCAGAAAATACAGTGGACAGTCACCGCGCGGTTTGTTCCTCTCGCCCCTGTTATTTGCGCTGTTTTTCCTAACCCGTTACCCTCGGCAATACTTTCACAAAGGCGTTACCCGTTTTTCATTTCATTCCGTTTCATCTTATTACTCTAAAGGTCCTAGGAGGGACATTACATAAAGGGTGGGGTTACAAAAACACATGAAAAAGTCCGTGAGTGAGCTTGAGATACGCAGAAAGGCGAAAATCTAGAACGCCCGTGAATTCGAGATTTGGGCGCTCGTTAAGTATCACCAGGCGGTCCTAATTAATCTAGAACCGACAGCTCCAGATTACCGAAAGCTCAGATTACGGCGTAAGACTATGTTGCCCCACGCTCGTGTGCCTGAGTCGGCCATTTTTACTCTGACTCGCCGTCCAAGCGCACCCGAGGCCTGGCCTGAGTTATCGGCCTGCTGTTTACGCCTGCGTTTAGCAGGACGCAGCAATGTTGTGAGTGCTTGGTGAAACGAAAGTGCACTGTAGCGAGTCTTAGGTTGTTGTCTCACCGGGAAAGGTCGACGGCTGTGGAAGAGGCTAGGAGTCAGCCTATGGTCCACGTATACAGGGAGACAGCGAGGTGCTATCGAGAGGATACGCAGGGACCTCCTGACCCAAACCCCAAAATTTACGCTGGAGCAGCAAGCAATTTATCGACAAAGACAACCGGGGTCCTTCCCTCAACCCCGCTTACACAATGTCATGTTCCCCAAGCAGTACAAGAGCAGCACATTATGTAAACAGCTATAGTTCATACCCCAAGCTAGGTGCAGCACTGTGGAGGCTACGTTGTTGCCAACAGTGCGCTCACCGAGGGTGCTTAACTCACCGTGAAGGGGGTCCTGAAAGGACATGTCTTTCTCCCCTCTCGGCAAGTGGAACCGCAAGGCCCTGGCGCCTTTTGTCGCTTCCTTCGCGGTGAGTTAGGCGCCCTGACGGGACGGGCTGCTGACAACAATGTAGCCTCCACAGTGCTGCACCTAGCTTGTGGTATGAACTATAGGTGCTGTTCCCCAAATGAGAGGAGAGTGCGATTTCAGCCAAGAACACCCCCACCCCCACCGCCTTCCCTAGTTCCTCCCCTAATAACCACACCCTTTCCCCTACGAGCAATGGGAGATATTGCTGTCCAGGCACGCCTTGGAGGATCAGCTACGCCTGGTTACCAGGGGCCAGACAGCCAATGGGATCCGGTTAATAGGGAGGTACTCTCATCCAGCGTGCCTCGCGCTGACACGCTCTGGAATAAAATTTTCTCCTCCTCCTCTTCCTAGAGAGGCGGAACATCGACTTTCCTGCGCCCAGACATGAACTTAATACGCCAAATACGTGTTCAATTGACACTCAGAGACATAAAGAGTAGCTGCACTTGAGCGTGCTGGGAGCACGTGCAATCCGTCTCACTCCGTACACACCACCCGCAGGTGCAGCTGTACGCGGACACGGTGGACGCGGCCGTGGCGCAGCTGCGGCGCGTGGCCATGACGTGGGGCTCGTTGGTGCTGCTGGACATGGGAGAGCCGAGCCGCACGGTGCCTGCGGGCCTGTCGGAGCAGTACCTCTTCTGCCGCATCGTGTCCGCCTGCCTCAAGCTGCGCGACAGCTGGTGGAGGAGCGAGTTCTTCCTCGCAAAGTACTTCCTGCGTTTCCTCAACCGCTGCCAGGTGGGTTTGTACGCGCCGCTTGGGGCTGCCAGCGCTTCAGTTCAGGCCCAACAGGAGACAGTGTGGGTCATAACAGCGCAGAAAACGCAAGGTTCCCGAATCGCACGCAGTGAGATTAAGGGTTAGGCGAGTAAAATAAAGCGGGGATGCGTTCGATAGCGTGAAAGCGAAGACTGTTTGCGTACGTCGATTGGACCTTGCTGAGTACTAAGCGCTTAATACGCACGACTTTCTAGATTTTTTCTTCGCAGTATGTTCTACTTACAAAATGAATCCTGGAAGTTGTAACCATCATTAACATTTTGAACTTTTCAAAAATGATTTTTTTTGTGTTTTTAAGAATAGATTGCATTGCCTCTTAGATGTCGTAATCAACGTTGAGTTTGAGTTTAAGAAATCAAGAAATTGATATGCGTGATCAAAATATCACAGCGATGGCGCATTATTCAAGGCCGCGAGAGCGCTAAGAAAACTGGAAAATGAAAACGAGAGAGGACAACAGCTAGAGTACAAGCCCGCTCTTGTAGACACATACATTTTTGCCTAATATTCGTTGAAGCTCGAAAATCTTGAGCCGCCACTTTAGCTAGCGCTTTCTCGACGACTGTTACCCCCGTTTTTGTGCTATGATCAGTGCGTTGATTACGGCTTCCATGTGTGAAAGCACGTCATCCTGAGGAACAATTCTTTACGGCATTGAGGAAGAAACTGTTTGCGATGTTGTTGCAACATACATGCGCCTGCTGCGCTGGTCTCTGCCCGACCCCCACTACGTTCAGGGTACCACGTTGCTTCTCCGGAGAATAAAGTGGATGACCTTTCGCTTTTGTCCGCACAAAAGAAGACCCACAGTCACGGAAAAAGGCAAAGCACATGCACAAGAGCAAATCTGTATGAAGATCCAAAGAACGCTAATACAGTGAGTCCTAGTCATAGAGGGGGATCAAAATTAAGTTGACAGGGTTTTTTTTAATTAGGCGTTTAGATGTACGTGAAGACCATTTCTGCTGATAGATTATGCGCTCAGGGGGACACAGAATTAGGTGGTAATTACTGGTGTCGTTGGCTTATTTTTAACTGAAATTGCATAATTAACTTCTTAGTGGCTGCGGTAACCAGAAATGTTTGTATTGAAAAGACTGTCGCAATCGTGTTTCCAGGGTGTTTCATTTGGCGGAATTCTTCTGACGCGTTCGTACTCCGACATAACGAATTGTGAAGTTTAATTTCCATTCGCATGATTGTGCATGCAAGACAGTGAAGATCGGCGCAAAGCTCCTCCCCTTTGCTCTGCGTTTCGACAGCGGTTCCGCATACTGCAGATTGCGATAACGCCAGCCAAGACTGTAAGGGTGCCAGTTATCACTTTTGCATATGCCTCCACTCTGTTGTCAAACTAAACAGCGTACACAGCGCGCGCGTCACGAAAGGGAGGGGCTTCGCGCCGGTCTTCAGTGTCTAGCATCATGCGTAATCATGCGAACGGCAAATAAATTTTGCCGGAGCTATTCTGCTAAATCAAACTGCGTGGGAACACGATTTCGTCCAACTTTTGAATACAAACATGCCGGTTTACTGCAGCTACTAAAAGTTAATTATTGAATTTTAATTAAGCCACCGACATCAATAATTGCCACCTAATTCTGTGTCCCCCTGGGCACATAACCTCACTGTGGAGGTCGTCTTCACGTAAATCTAAGCACCTAAATTTATAAAAACCTGTGTACTTAACTTTGATCACCCCGTATAATAGTCGCTTTAGAGGAAACCTCGCTTTACGGAAGTGTTTTATGGGCCCTGCTGGGGGATTTCTAATTTACCGCCAACGGAAT
The DNA here is from genome assembly GCF_048455015.1 of Haemaphysalis longicornis. Taxonomy (NCBI): domain Eukaryota; kingdom Metazoa; phylum Arthropoda; class Arachnida; order Ixodida; family Ixodidae; genus Haemaphysalis; species Haemaphysalis longicornis. The sequence continues at coordinate 125,483,790 of NW_027526422.1, forward strand.
GATGATGATGATGAGAGAGGCGCCGGCCGGCAACGAAGCTGCATGCTTGCACGCACGACGATCGAGGCAGGCACGTCCTCTACGCTCTTGCATCATCGTGCACGGCTTAACGTCGCTCTTCATGGCTACAAATCAACGCCGAGAATCGGCCTTCACACTTCGTATTAGGCCCCACCCCAATGTATACACACACCTGATCGTAGCTTCTTATAACGTAGTATCTCTTATAACGGAACTAGTTTCCTGCCTCGATGACTTTATTGTATTAAGTTAATAGTTAACTCCTCCGTAAGTTACCGGTATGTTGGTATATTTTATTAGTTATGCCCCCATCCGGAAGGGTCGCGGCAATCGGCTTTCCCTGCTCAAGACCGCGCGAGGTTTTTTTACAAGCCTATGTAACATTGGTTCGAACCATGCATTCTGTTTACTCATATTGCATTTTGGTTTTTATCGTCTGGCCGCGCCCCTGCTTACCTCTTTTCAAAGGGAAACGCGTGTACCCTTTCCTTTCTTTTAAAGACGATAGTCTTTCTTGGGCTACTTAAACCCAGAAATTTTGGTCTGTCTGTATGTCTGTCTGTCTGTCTGTCCCTCTGTCTGTCTGTGACTCGATTCAGCCACCCGGCCAAAGTAAAACAATGCCTGCGCAATAGTATTATATAGTCACAGCTAAATGTGCCCGTCTAAGTCCGGTGTAATGTTCATACTTGTCAATATTGTTGAAGAACAACAAGATATTACGCATATATAAGACAAGAAATTAATACAGAAGTGATATTTGCAGCGTTCCTTTACAAAAAATTGTACATGTTTGATTTTGGCGAGATTAATTACTTTATCAACGGAAGAAAAAAATATCACTCCGCCGTCGCCTGCTGTCGCCCGCGCCATATAGCTTCTGGCGGCATTTGAAGAAATCCAGTGGCAAGAGTTAATAAAGGTTCCAATAGATAGGTTCCACGTTCTGCTTGGAACGCACGTGGACTAGGGAAACGCAGTTCTATAAACGTTGAAGTAGGGCGCGTCGATTCACACGCGTCTTCGCCGTACGGCAGCGTTGGCATCGAGACACCCGGTTTGGAGCAGTGGAACGCGGGAAATTTAAAATGATTTAAGCAAACGCTTGGCGTCTTTACCTTGGGAGGAGCGCGATGCAAGAGGAACAACATGAGAGGTGAGCGGGAAAGCGAAGGGAGGCATTTGCTTGACAAAAGTCGATAAAGACTATCGTCTATTGACGGCATTTGCAACGAAAGGAGCAGATACGCGGCCAATTTTTTTATTCCGCGGACGCTCTTATTTTACAGAGTGAGTGTATCGCCCTGTCGTAACTCGACTAGAACGTTCCACTACATGTGTTCGCCGTTCTCGATTTGATTCGACGATTGTAGAAATACTTCCGCGGACAGATAAATGCTCGCAGCATAAATGCGGGGGCATTCGCTTCGACGACGCCCATCTATACACGTCACGCTGCGGTCTGCTTCCTGTACGTTTGGGTTTTGTTTATGTTCATTAAGGAGAACGAATAAATTCGCTCCAATAAGCTTTATTGGTCAAAGGATCTGCGTCGTCCTTGCCTTCGTGACAATACCCTTGGCGGTCGTCCCAGGGCCTGTCGGCCGAGTGGCAGACCCGTCTGCAGGAGGCCAACGTGTCCGTGCTGCGCGCCTCGATCGAGGCCCACGAGCGCATGGACCGCGAGATCGGCCTGTGGCAGTGGGCCCGCACGCTGCGCTTCCCGTCCGAGCGCCGGCCCGAGGGCCTGCAGCCGCAGCTGCTGAACGTCTTCGTCGACGAGCAGCTCACCGGAGACGTCTCGTCGCTCATGACCCTGTTCGTCTTCGAGACCGGCAACACCGTCTACAGGGCCATCTTCAGCATCCAGAAGGAGGTGGGCACGCCGTCTTCGCGCAAGGGTCACGCTGGTGGAGAAAATGTTAACACAAAAAACTACAACGAGGAGTACAGAAAGTAAACCAGAATTACCATCATTATCAGCCTCTCTACGCCCACTTCAGGGCAAAGGCCTCTCCCATTATTCTCCTATTACCCCGGTCCTGTGCTAACTGCGACCAATTTATCCCCGCAAACTGCTTGATATAAACTGCCCACCTAACTTTCCGCCGCCCCCTGCCACGCTTGGCTTTTCTAGGGGTCCACTCTGTTACCCTCAATGACCAACGGTTATCTTGCCTTCGCATTACATGCCCTGTTCTCGTCCATTTCTTCTTCTTAATTTCTACTATGTCCTTAACACGCGTTTGTTCCGACCCGCTCCGTTCTCTTCTTGTCTCTTAACGTTACACCTATCATCTTCCGTTCCATTGCTCGCTTAGTCGCCGTCTTAGTGAGCCTCCAAGTTTCTCCCGCATGGGTGAGAGCCGGTAATATGTAGCTGTCATGCACTTTCTTCTTCAGGGACATCGGTAGGCTGCCATTCAGTATCTATTTAATTCTATTCAAGAGATGAGGCGCAATTTCACTTAAAAAACATGGGCCAACTGAACCACCGGAACTTTCTTAAGAGCATGGAAAACGTCTAGCACATAGGAAGGACGTAAGAAGGAAGGGCGTAGGAAGGGCGTTACTGGTACGAAGGGAGTTACTGGTTAACTCCTAATTAACTCCTGGCGTTACTCCTTTGGTTAACTTTCATGCCAAGTGTTTTACTTACGCTTCCTTCCGCACACCTGAGCTTAGAACAAGAACAAGCAACGGATGCCGCCGCAGTCGACTGCAACAGACGTCGACCTCCCTTTAGCCCCGGAAGTCACGCAGTGTACGCAGTTTTCGCGATATTTAGTAATGTTCGCTCAAGCTTTAGAAATTATATAGTATGTTTGTTCGGAAAACCTGGGCCCGCTCGCCCGTACGCATAAGTTCCCGCTACGCCGACTACAATAAGTTACAAGTCGGCTACGGCAAGTAAGTGGGTGACCGAAAAGCCGATGTAAACTGAGCCAACTTATCCGCTTGCCTATTTAGGTTTCGGACAAACGAGTCATTTCCTAGGCAGCGTTTGAGTCGCAGTTGAGAACTTAATCTCTGGCTTATCGCGTTCGGGGAAATGGTCCCAGATCATGGCCTCAGAGCTTCTTTTTGTCTGGTATCACAGGACAGGCTCAAGCAAAAAAGGAAAATATGCTGTACGTACTTTCCGTGCAACGCACGCATTGCAAGGACATCAACCTTAACTAGCCCGACATTATCTCCGGCTGAGGTGTACTGGTAATACCAAGGAACCGAATCATCCTCATCATCGCCTATTTTGGTCTACGGTAGGACGACGGCCGCTGCCATGGATTTCCAAGCGCTCCTGTCCTGCTCAGGCCGCGTCCAATTCTTGCCTCCAAACATTCGTACTTGGTCTCTATAGTTAATGGAAACACTGTGCTCGGTAAAACATTCGGACAGTTGTCGCATAGTGTTTTCATGGAAGTAAGGTAAGGGTACTAGTGCTTAAACGGGACAAGCACATCCATTGTAGCACCACCTGTGCTACACGGCCGTTTCAGAGGCCTCCCGAAGGCCTTTGAACCAATTGTCTATCGAGTGCCCCGTCGTAAATACATAGGGCGCACTCATGGGCAAGCGCTAAATTTCAATTGAAAGTTGCCACGTAGCACAGGCATTACTACCTTGCCGTTGTTTTTCGCGCGTCATTTTCCCCTACTACTCTTACGCAGCAGGCTGCTGAGGTCTTACGCTGAGAAACAAAATTGCCGCTCATGCTGGTAGCATACACGCGCATGAACAGAAGTACTTTATCCTTCGTTACAGAAGGACATGTATGCGTTGCCTCAGCGAGTAACTTGGTAGTAGTGACCCTGGATCCCAACCATGAGGCAGATATAATTAGAAGGATAAGAATGGGGTGGAGTGCATTCGGCAGGCATTCTCAAATAATCAATGTCAGCCTACCATTGTCCCTGAAGAATAAAGTGTATGACAGCTGCCTCTTACCGGTACTCACCTACGGGGCAGAAACTCGGAGGCTCACTAAGAGGGTTCAACTTAAACTGAGGGCGACTCAGAGGGCAATGGAGCGGTAAATGATAGGTGTAACATTAAGGGACAAGAAGAGAGCGGAGTGGGTCAGGGAACAAACGCGTGCTAAGGACATATTCATAGAAATTAAGACGAAGAAGTGGACGTGGGCAGGGCATGTAATGCGAAGGCAAGATAACTGTTTGTCGTTGAGGGTAACAGAGTGGATCGCTAGACAAGGCAAACGTGGCAGGGGCGGCAGAAAATTAGGTGAGCGGATGAGTTCAAGAAGTTTGCGGGGATAAATTCGTCGCAGTTAGCACAGGAACGGGATAATTGGAGATCTATGGGAGATGCCTTTGTCCTGCAGCTGGCGTAGATAGGCTGATGGTGATGATGATGATGATTTGTAGGCCAACCTGTGTTTCTCCTGTTGAGTTATTTTTGAGGGGCGGGAACGAAGTCTGTCTACTCCACGCGCAGTTCGAGAAGCGGCAGCTCAGCTACGACAGCCACGAGCTGGAGACCGAGGTGCGGGCAACGTGGGCCGCGTACCTGGAGAACGTGCACGAGCAGTGCGCCAGCCTGGGCGCCAACCGGGCCCTGTACTCGATGAACCTGCAGGGCGCCACCGACGAGGCGCGCATCGGCCAGGGCGTGCGCTTCTACCTCGACCTCGTCTCGCCCCTGCACACGGCCGTCATCGCCGAGTGGGCCAAGACGTACGGCGGCCTCATCGACCAGCTCGACGCCGCCGCCCGCCAGGCGGTCGACCAGCCCGAGCGCAAGGCTGACCTCGAGCACGTACGAACATGCGGCTCTCTCTTCTCTACGCGGTGCAGAGCTCGGGGACTTGACGGGACAGCAATAAGTTTTTTTTCTTCTAAAGCGAAGCATATATTGTGGTAAGTGAAAGAAGAATCCGGTGGTCCCGTGTACGCAGCTCATCCGGCGCAGCCCTATGCGCATGCGCGAAACAAACCAGGTTGAAGAGGGATTAGAAGTAAGGGGGAGGGAGCGAAAAAGTTTCCGTCGCAGCAGATCGCGCGTCCAGGGAGCTGCTACGTTAAGCACACTTAGGCTGCGTACCAATTCGCGGACAGCTTTGTAGACAGCTTACGAAGCAGTCTAATTAGACGTCTAAAGGAATAAGAATTGGGACGGTGCAGCGGTCACGAACGCAGCAGAAACACAGACAACCTCGTATACCAGACATGCTGAGAAACGCAAGCCGCAGGTTTCGTAAATACCGTTATTATTGCAAAGATTACGTCATTTAAAAATTAAACAAAATCATTTTCATCACTATTAAATTATACTAAATATTTAAATGAAAGAACAAGTGCTTTTGTTACAACATTAACACGCAAAAAGGTGGCGCTGGCGTCACTTAGTAGTTTAGACAGGAAGGTAGTCTGCATCGTTGCTGACTTCGATGCTGTCTCTACGAAGCCGTCTTCGTTGACTGCTTCGTTCGAATTGGAACAGGGCTTAACACGGCGGACTGTCCGCGAAGACGGCAGCGAAGCCGTCTAAAGGGTGAATTGGAACGCACCCTTAGACAGCGCCCAGCTTCGCTTGTCATCCTTCTTCACAGAGCGAAAGAGCACTGGATTTTTATCCTAAATCTGGAATGCTTTCGGAATGTATCAAACCGCATCCAGTACATGCAGTACGGTCGCAAAGTACCCCTGCCAAAAATTACTGCGCCTTCACGATCGTATGTCTTTGAAATTTGCTGAAATAATTTTGCTCTCTTTCCCGGCGTTGGTGCTTGTGCGCTCAAGTGACGTGATTAGATGTCGCGGCTATTGGCCGGATTCCTTTCAGTGCCAGCAATTAATGCATCCAATAGCCACTTTATAATCGCAGCAAAAGCAAGACAGAAACGGAGTGACGTATCCGCTGCGACGAGTCGCAGTGTGCGAGCCTGTTTTCTTGAGGCAGTTCTGAAGCTTGCTTACTTCGATATCCGCTTGAACGTTACCGCATAACGGGCGTGTTCTGCTAGCTGTCATGTTTATTCCAGCTCGAGTTCAGAGTACCGCAGTACCCTGCGGTTTTTAATCCCGCTGCAAGCACCGAACGTCTTTCACGTTAAGATAAAGGTAGAATTTGCGACGATGTCATGACATATTTATTACGACAGTGCAAGCAACATTCTAAGTTGATTACCCCACCGGGAGAGTTAAAGACGTAGGTAAAGCGTAACACAGCATTCCAGGCAGAATATTCTGGCCGGTTTAAGTTCGGACAGTTCGGAGAGCCCTGGCAGTGTCATCACTTGTCTTTATCGTTTAAAAATTCACGCCCAAATATCATGGATCGAAGCGGCATTAGATGACGTAGTCCCGGAGCTGCGTCCTCACAAGGCCGTGGGGACCCTTTATTTTATAGGTCGCGAGACCTTTTATTAGTGGGATTGCAAGTATTTGACACCACAACGAGAGGCGAATGGAGTGTCGGAAAGGCATTACGAAACGTATGACACGGTTTCTCAAGGAACGACGCAGAATTTTGTCGCATAGTGAGGCACAGCGTACATACGTGATGGGAAGCACGCCTGTGCCGTCAAGCTGCCATTGTTTCGTGCGCGGATGTCGACATCGGGAGCGAACAGGAAGAAAGTCAAGGCTGGGCGCGCGGTGCTTGACGCCGACGTGTCTCGCTGTCACCTCGCACCATAAACAGCAACGTTCCAGAAACGTCCGAAGCAACACGAGTTATGCATTCGATACAAGCTTACAGCGGATTACGAAGTTTTCTCGCTTCGAGGCACCCTCCAGTGAAGCACGAAATAAAAACACAAATCCCCCGTATCTGCCGTCATCGGGGGCTATGCGAAAATAAAACGGATATTTCAGTGGAAAATGTGCTTGAAAAAAAAAATAGCCGACTGATTTTTGCGGAGCATATACTCTCTATCGCTTAGAACACCTTGAAAAGAGACGGGCTTCGTGATAGGGCCCTAGAACGTTTGAAAACAGTATTTTTAGACCTTGCAGACATCAAGTATGCTGCGAAAACGAATGCTGGCTACCATGAGAGTTAGCCGTTTAGCCGCGCGGTAACATACTTATAATTGTACCCGAGATTAAAAGAGGTATACAAAAAGAAAGTGTAGTCGTTCCTATTCCTTGGTGAGGCTTTTTAATCACACAGTACCGCAGCCGTGGCCTCACACGCTGAAAGCAAAACGGAGGTGTTTGTATATGCATGGTAGTGTTACGACTGTAAATGAGTTGTTTCTGCCAATGTATTTAGAAATTATTTGTAGTTACCACTATATAAAGCGCTAGCTTTTATGTGAGCTAGAGGACGCGCACTCCACAAAAAGCTGTTGGCTGTGCGTTTAAATACCCATCCTACATCCCCTCCTTTCACAGGTACGCGTAAAAAAAGTAGCCCGTTCGCTCACTGGGGCCAGTTTGGAACGCAGAACATAACATAAAACAGGGCCTTCTAGGGAACTCCAGAATTACCTGAGCGCATATCAAGGTATAACGACTTGCAACATCGAGTAACAAGGGTTAGTTGGGGTGGGGGGTGGGGGCAGGAGTCCTGATGCGGGATACTGTTTGGGTGTCTCAATCCGCCTCTAATAGAGATGCTGTACGCGTCATTCTGCGGTTACCGAAGACAAGGTCATGGCGATTTTACGTGATTGAGCGCACGCGTTGAATGGGTTATCACTCAATGAATGACCGAAGTCCGCACTGTGAGCGTACCATTGTGCAGCCGTTGCTTCTGCGTGCAGAGCTTCTTCCTTCTCTCGCTCTCATCCTATGGTTGTCCGTATGGCAGTATTGTCCGTATATGGCTATATTGTCCGCACGTACTGCTTTCGAATACTGGGAACCTTGTTTGGGATTTTCGAAAGCATGTACATTGTTACGCTTAAGAGCATTAGGCATACCACCGAACCCTGCGGTGTGCCTCTGGTTGCTGCTTCGTGCCTGTGTGCCCGTATTTCGGCATTCCTATCGCGGCCGCCCGGCAGTATTAGGTGGCACCATTATAGTTGAACATTTTTAGTGAGCAGTTTAGGTGGTTCAGGTTTGATCGAACTGTTTGGTGGGCTGATATTGTCAAACGTGTGTTGATACCAAGGGTCCATATTGCTGCTTAGTCCAATGCTGCGTATGAGACTTGCTCTTTTATTTGGCGCAACATGTCTTGAGTTGATAACTCGGGCTTAAAGGCGTATGTTGGGGTTTGGAAAAGATTGTTAGTGCATATGTGGTTCTGAATGCTGTCCAGGGTTAAATGTTTATTAGCGCCTCTACACAGGAGCCCAACGCTATAGACTTCATGTTGTTTACTGATACTTTACCGTGCCTTCGGTAAAATTCCTTAGCGGGCGTCCATTCCGGTTGCAGTGTGCATCACTCTTCGTGGGTGGGCCGTCTAGGTTCTTCGGGTATTTACAAGTTATTTGGCCTTCGTCAGGTGTTGAGTTCCTTCTTGTTACGTCATTGAGGGCCCTTGTGATCGCGCCTACCGTGATTCGGCTGTCTACGATAGGGCCGTTGTTGCCGCTGTACCTGTATGTTGACGACGTCATCGGTGTGTACTTTGCTTACGACTGCTGACTTCAAAGAAGTTCTGTTCGACCTTGTAATGTTTTTTTTTGTTGCTGGCTGCTCTGAACTGGGTCTGCTAGTTGTTTAGGAGTACCCACCGCTGTTGCTCAGTGCTTAAGACATTGCGCTGTGAGCTTAAGGACGCGGCTTCGACTCCGGCCGTGGTGGCTGCTTTTCAGACGGAGGCGGAAAGCGAAAACGCTCGTGTGTCGAGATTTCGGCCGGGTTTAGATCCCGAGGCGGTCAAAATTAATTTGCAGCCCTCTAATACGGCGCGCCTCATAGCGCAGGTGTATATAGTTTCGGCGCGTTAAACCCTTGACATTTGAATTTAATTTTAGGAGTGCCCCAGTTTAAAAGAATTCGAGCGTACTTTGTAGGCAGTTACGCATGCTAGCCCAGCTTTGGTTGTTTAGTTCTCTCATGTGGTCGTTTGCTTTTGCTGTTTTGTGGGATATATAGATCATGAGCTTTATGCTGTACCTTTGACGTTTTCAATTTTTGGCGAAGCTCCTGCGTGCATATCACAGGTTTAGAGACAAAGGACTGAACAGTGTAAGTTATCTCTGGGGTGGACAGGACGGTGGAGATCCCAGTAGCCGCTATTGTCGACGGCGTCGGCCAGCTCTGGACGTCTCGTGACTGCATGCCGGTGTGGCTGAAGGAAAGTATGGAGAGAAGGCGGGGGGGGGGGGGGTCAAAACAGCAGGTCCTGACCAAATGCGAAGGTGCCCGTCCAGGTACATGAGAAAAATTTGGGCGGCTTCGCACGAGTTGCGCGAAGACTAGGCAAACAGCGAAACTGGCGGCCCCATCTAGCTTATTCTTGGTGCGGCTTAGTTCATACGTGGTTACGCTTCGAGACTCGGCCAAGTTCTCTGCGTGGTGTCGTTGTTTGCCTCCCAAAGAGTAATGAACACTGGCTCATTGTAGGCGTGCCCACAGGCTTTGAGATGAAGCCCCAGAAGTAGCGAAGGGCGCAGCGGGACGAGCGTTTACTCAAAGGTTTTCAAAAAGTTCAGTGGCCACCGTTCGGCTTGTGGGGTCTGGCGTGTGGTATTCTAATTAAACAGTTTATTAACGTTATCGCTTCTCGGCCTTTTGGCTTCTCTCATTTTGGCACTGATTTCTTTTCTTTGCACCGTCGAAACTGCATCACTCGTCGCAACAAGCTATAAAGAGAGCTATCACGCGACGCGTTTCCAAAGCGGTGCTTGTTCCAGTTGTATCGCGTTTCGGACAGGGTAAAGCTGTGGTGCTAGCTCGCGCGATGACGTCATCGCCCGGGAAGGTTTTCCTGCGCACATTCGCCGGCCCAACCGCACTTAAACAGCATCTCTGTTAAAAACTACCAGGTGCCTTTAGCTGTCGCCCAATAGGCGCGCTAGAGAAAGCCTTGACATGTGCACAGTGCAAGGCCTCTTTTGGGCGGCAGAGGTCAAGGCGGGCATGTGCGCGTGCCCTAAAAGAAGACACGGGCAGGAACTGTCGTTACAGCAGATATCCTATAGTGGAAGATATCGGTGGGCTTTCCATATGCCATGATTAGGTGTCTGGGGCCCGCCGCTGAGTAATTACTCCCAATACACTGCTGGTATGTCTCCTTCCGCTGCCAGGCCTCTCGTGGTCACGTGGTATAAGTGGACGTTTCGCGTCGTCAAGCTTTGGGTAGGCTTTCGCCGCAACTTTCTCATTGATGTTCGAAGCCACTTCCGCATGATTTGAATATTGCGCCCGCTCCCCAGGTCTTCGGGTGAATTCTATTGTCGCGCGCTGGAGACAAAATTAGATGCATTGAAAAACTGGGCCATAAATTTGACTCGTTGCATGGCCGGCTAAGGCATGTCACTGGTTTTCGCAGGTGGCCAAATGGGTGGACGAGACGGGTCGCCAGGTGATGGACGCCATGCAGTTGGCCTTCGCCGCCTTCGAGAACCAGGTCCGGGTCATCACCAAGAACGTGGAGCTGTTCAGCGCCCAGATCAAGAAGATACTGGAGTAGCCGCGGCACCGTGGCCGAACTAGGGGAACAAAAAATCGAGGGGGAGGGGAGGGTGGAATCCGTGTCCAACTTGTCTCCTAGCGCCCTTCACTTGTTTGGAGCCCAATGAGGCTTTGTTTTATCTTGCTTCTTTCTGTGTGTTGTGTGTGGGTGCTTTGAAATAAACTTGCTTCTGCCATGTCAGGTGTTCTTGCTTAAGCGGTGACTTTGTCATTGGCTCACGACGTGGACGCAGTGGATTGCCGCTGGAGAATTTTTTAAAATAAATTTCATGTAAATGTGTTGTATGATGTAATACAGCGCCTGCTGGATTGCGTACGGCTGCGTTTGGACTGCTGGGGGAAATTTAATTAGAAATGGATCCCAGTTCGTAGACACCACAGAAATGGCGTGTCAACGTTAGTGTATTGTTTTCGCTTCGCACCGGAGATTTGTCCGAAACTAAGTACAAACTAGCTGGTCGACGTAAAATTAACGCAGTGGGAAAAGTGAGTCCCTCAAACAGCTCAAATGGTTGAACATGAGATATTGAAATTCCAAGGCTGTATATCAAGTAGATTCGAAAGTTTGATTTGTCGTATAGAACTTTCGAATTTGTCGTTCGGAAGCGTGTGATTCGCTATTCATCGGGATCACTAATCAGAGCCGCAGGCATCTACTTGGGCAAGAAGAGCAGGCAAAGAGGACGGGCACGGGTAGATAGCAGATCTTTGTGGCACATGGCAAAATTCTCCGTTTTCGTTCGTTTATACGCGGAAATCTGGAGCAGGCACGCAGAACAGGAGGCACTGCGGTACAGAGTGGGTGCAGCAGACCTGCCTACTTAAAGCGGTTTGCGGAAGGATGTGAAACGAGAGGGACAAAGTGTATATTTTACCTAAATCAGAAACAGTCGCTGGAATCGCATGCCCCATCTAAATTGTGGATAGCGTATGAACTGGATTGGTACGGCTACGGATCGGGCTATGGACTTCGAAAGGGGTTTTGGTGTTGTATTCAGCCTGGACCAGCATTGTATCAGCAGCTTCATATTGAAGGCTTAGAAAGCATGCTTGAAACCCCCCTATTTTTAAAATTTGGAGTGAGTGAGTTTACTAACCAGCGTAGCGATGGAGGGTGAATGCATAACCGTAACAAATTTGCATTAACCGGAGCTGGCATATGCACTGGGCTAACTGCCTCGGCTTCCGTGAGCATTAAATTGTGCAAGATGTCCGATTAATTCAGTTGCACTTCTGCCCGGTATAAGACAATTTTCCGGTTCGCAGTCGCCAACAAACCATAACCCCTGTCGGCGCTAAAGCAGCGGGCGGGATAGCAGTAAGCAGTAGACGGTAAGTTGGGGTAAGAGCCTAATCAGCGTCGCCATATGCAACCTTCACCCTGGCATCCCATCTCCGGCCAAAATCCAAAATCAACGGGGAGACGCTTATTAGGCCCTTCCCCAAATTGCATTCTGCGTGAAATTAGCTAGGGTGAACATACGGCATCCATTTGAGAAAGTTTTGCGCCAAGGCAAAAAGATCAGTGCCCTTCCACTCTGTGAAGAAGGATGACCAACGCAGCTGGGCGCAATGGAAGGAGGGCACGAACATTTATTTGTAATTTGCAACTGAGCATACTTCCTAGCTGAGTTGAATGGAAGTTGGAAGGACTATAGTTTTATTCCAACAGACATGGGCTGTCCGTTTCCCTGCGCTTCGTAGGCATCTCGCTGAGTGTGTAGTACACCAAACCAAACTGTTCCTTGTAAACGGACACAGAAAGACGACGGGACGAGCGCTGACTTCGAACCTTGCACCTTTAATACACATTCTTCATGTTAACATAACTACAAAAAATTCTAATCTCTAGTATTACACAACCATACCAGCACGCGTTCAATGCACTTGGCACAATCTATACAACCAACAAATCACGTCATGCGCAAAGTGCAGCACGTGTTCGAAAGGATGTCTGTCTTTTTTTGACAACGCAATAGACGCCCGGCTTACACATTTACTGCCGTGTCCGTGTTTTATTTCGCGATGTAGCATCTTTTACAATGAACTACCAACTCGCCCAACAGTACACTTTGTCAAACTGTTCCGCCACGAAGGATAGCATTCTGGTCGAATAGTGGCGTGAGACAGAAGAGTGGATATGTCTGTGGTAACCGTGTGAAGCCTGCTGCGCGTACACGCCCCCCAAATGCACGCCGAAAAATGGCAGCGGGACGATAGACGCCGCGCGTGACGAGCTGAATACACGACTCGGGAAAGAGGCGGCGGCGCTGAAGAGGTGTACAGAGTGGAGCTGTAACCATAGTCTCCCTCCGTAAATGGCCACGCTTCACTGCGCAATACCTAATGTGGGAAAGCACGCTTATAAAGTACGAAGGAATAACTTTGCGCAAAAGACGACGACGAGGAGAAGAGAGGAGAAGACGAGCGCTTGTGTTGTCCTCTATTGTGTTGTCCTTTATGTTGTCCTCTAGCGCAAACTTATTCCTTCGTACGTCATGAACCGACTAGCCAGCAATCAAGTCCTACTAAGCTCATGAAGAAAAAGCATACACCAAGTTCCTCAAAGTCGGCTTCACCTATAAATACGAACGCGCTGCAGGCAGGACATTCTTTCAGGGTCAGTATAACGCATATAAAAATATGGAGGCCCTAAGGCCTTGTTATTATATTTTTTGTGAATTTTTCCATCCGCCTAACTCAAGTCCCCGAGTTTTCGTTCCACAGCCTGTAAAAACGCCAACATTATCCTAAGAGCTGCAGACACATCAGACTATCCTCAGTTGTACGCACGCTTAACAATGATAGTTAACCAGAGGAGTAACAGCATAGACTCCCAACAACCCAGAAAGAAGGCTGGGTTTAGGAGAGGATACTCAACAATGGGTCAGATCTGCGTCGTTAATGAAGTGGTAGAAAAATCCGCAGAATACACTAAACCGATTCACGTGGCATTTATAGACTATCAAAAAACGTTTGATTCAGTGAGCACAGCAGCAGTGCTGATCGAGTGAACTTTTACCTCACCACGCAAAGCTTTGTGTTAACTTTTTCTTTTAACGTCTTTTTCCCCCTTTCTTCTGCCTTACTTCTTTTAGGGCCTTTACTCCATTCTCCCGATCCCCGCAGAGTAGCATCTAGGCGGGAACATGCCGGCCAAACCTCTCTACTTTCATCTAATAAACAGCTCTCTCTCTCTCTCTCTCTCTCTCTCTCTCTCTCTCTCTTTCTTTCTCTCTCTCTCTCTCTCTCTCTCTCTCTCTCTCTCTCACACACACACACACTCTGAGTATACAAAAACCAGGGGACAGAGGAAACGTATAAGACTCCTAGACGGCATATATAAAGGATTTACGGGAAGGATAATTCTTCACAAGTCAAGCGACAAATTCGGGATCCTTAGAGGCGTACGCTTGGGTGATACCGTCTCGCCAAAACTTCACAGCTTTTCTGTAGGGGGTATTCAGGAAGGTTGGCTGGGAAGACACTGTATTACGGAATAAACGGAGAATGCTTGGGTCATTCGAGGTTCGCAGACGACATAGTCTTGCTAAGCAAGCTGGCAGAACACTTGCATAAAATGCTTGAGGAACTAAATTTCGAAAGGGCTGTCGAGCTAAAAATAAACACAAGTAAATCTAAAGTAATGATGAATAAACATGACGAAAGCGCCCTGTTCAGCATGTGCAACAAAACGCTGGAACAAGTGGAAGATTTTAACTACGTCGGTCAGGTCGTCTGTGCAGATCCCAACGACGAGAAAGAAATCCGGCGCATAATTCGTATAGGCTAGGGTGCACTCGGCAAACTCCCAAATAATAAAAAGCGAGCTACCTCTATCACTAAAAGGGAGAATATGCAACCAATGCGTCCTTCCGGTGATGACAAACGAAGCGGAAACTTGGATCTATACTCAACAACTGGGAAGCCAACTTAGATGGGCTCAACGGGCCATGAAACAAATAATGATCGGACTAACACTTAAACAAAGTAAACGAGTTTCTTGGATCAGAGATCAAACTATAGTAGAATATATCATAGTTCACGTAAAGAAAACGAAATGGACTTTGGATGGACACGTAGTTCGGCGAAATTACAACCGATGGACAATTAGGGTAACAGAGTGGGTATCAAGAAATGGGTCCAGGAGGGGAAGGTCAGTAATCCGTTGGAGAGATGAAATACCGTAATTACTCGCATAATGATCGCACTCGCGCAATGATCGCACCCCTGAAGTTAATCGTCAAAATATGACTTTTTTTATTTCCCGCGTAATGATCGCACCCTGAACTTGCCGCAGCCATATGTCGCTGTGTGCCAAGTCTAGACGACGATGGGCCTGCTTACGTTAGTTTCCTAATCTTTCAAAGCGGACATGGCTACGTTATCGCCGTGGACTTGATGATATTAGCGATATCGGCAAGCGTGCATGAGTTCATTATTGGTGCGGAAGAAACTCTCACTAAATGCACTTAATGTACTCACAAAACATAATAAAACGCGCTCGGCTTGCTGCGTCGGCAGCCGTGTCTTGATGTCCCACACTGTGACAGCAGCAGCCGCTTATTGGTCGACCTGTTCTCACCTCACAGCAAACTCGTTCCGGCGCGTTCCGAAATTCCGTAATTCTTCGCGTTCCGTAATGAAAACACTGCATTTTGCATCGCTCGGTGGTCATTCGGTGGTCAGTGGAGTTTTTATTATGTTTTTATTTGTTATGTTTATTATTATGTTCATGAGACTTATCGTAAACATTCTGACCTGCAACTTGCATTTTCTTCGCTGAAACTTTTTCCCGAAAAATTTACCTCGCGTAATAATCGCACCCCTAACTTTGCACCATATTTTTGGGAAAAAGAAGTGCGATCATTACGCGAGTAAATACGGTAAAGAAATTCTGGGGTAAACTGTGACTCGAGCGGCGCAGGACAGGAGCTGTTGGATGTAATTGGGAGAAGCCTTCGTCCTGCAATGGACCCGAGTAGGCTGACAAGGATGATGATGATGATGACGTCGAGTATTTGTTCCACACAGGCGCGAGAACTAGGGGGATTTGAGATATTCAGCTTCGCTGTAAAGCAATCCGCGTTATTGTTGTCGTAGTGTTCAGTTAAGGTAGGCGATTTCTGAAGGAACTAATATAAAGCACCATATTGCCGTCGCCGACCAGTAAGCAGTCAGGAGCATTGCGTAGCTGAGACCTCTAATAATCTTTTTTTTCTTTCCGTGGAATGATGACATTGAAAGCCATTTCAATATTTTTGTTTCGTGCTGTTAATGAAAAGCGAAGATATACCCCGGTCGGAGTAATAACTATTTCTTAACAAATTAACGACGGCCTGCTCCGTTTGGGTGTGAACAGCAAACGCAAGGCCCCTGCTTTTTTTTTTTTTATAACGCTTCACATACTTCGAACCTTGAAAGGATTAGAGAAACCTTCATTTGTGCGGAATAGCATTTATTAACTGCAGAACTTTTTGGCCCGTCCATTGTTTAAACAAACCACTAAATTTACGCAGTTACAAGAACGTTGCCGGCCGTGCTACGCCGAACGTCTGGCCGAAGTACTGACTATTCTGGCGCCCATGGAGGCATACAACGCTTTCGCAGAATGGCGTGGACACTAGCGACAGAATATACTTTAGGCAAGTATGGAGGAACAAACTGTTTCCTCCATGTAAGCTAGTCGGAAAGTGTACGGATGTACCTTCTTTGCCTGGGCGTGGGAAGCGGCGTTTGCTGGCGCAAATTGAGGCCATCAACTAATATAGCAAGCGCTCTTGGAAGCAAAACACTAAACTCACGAATTGTTTCCCCATCCACGATTTCCGGTTGTTGGACAAAGTTTGCTACTTGATTTCTTATCCTCAGAGAAAATTCGAACTTTCAGCCCGCCTTCTCGCATAAGCTTTGTGGTGCCTACAGTGAAGTCTGGCGGCGCTCACCGTTAAAGCCGTGACAGGAGTCTCCTCCGACGGCAGCCGTACTTGGGGCAAGAAAGCGAGAAAGAAAATTGCGGCAAGATATTTACGTTAGGGTGATGGCGACCAAGCGTATTTTCACTGTGAAACTATTTCGCGTTTTAATGCGTAAACGTTAGTTAACTCGTTAGGTAAAAAAAAAAAAAAAAGCTAGCGTCTTCATCGGCGTCGCAACCGACACGACGGACAAGACAGCCAGCGGCGCATGGGGAATAGTATATCTTGAGCACTTAAATCAGCTTACGAGCTTTGACGGCGAAAACCTGGCGATACGCATCAAAGACCTCTTTACTGCTGAAAAAACATTGTATTTGCATCTTTTAGATGCGGAGCATCTCATGCTCGGGGCTGTGTCCCTCCCTCCCTTGTCGTCCGCCGTCCGTATTCTACTGCGCATGCGCATCTCTTCAGCCCCGTCAGCGTTTGGGCTGACGTCAGCGCAGTCCACTATAAAAAGAAATAGTTAGGCGGCGCCCGGTTTCGATCCCACGACTCTCTGGCCGCAACGGGAGGTACGTGGCGCTCCTCCCACTGCGCTACAAACCGAGACGGGAGCATGTGCCGAACGCGCCTTACGTCCTTCCCGCATTCAAACTACGTCAAGAAGCGTACAACGAAGGCACGCGAAGCCGAACGTCAACAGAAACGACGAACTGAAAACTAATGGGAACTTCGGTCGACCCCATGGCTGCTTCGCATACTACTCAGGGTTACCCTAAGGGAAGATGGTGTAATTTTTTTCTTCGCCTTGTGGCGCGGATTAATACAGCAAACATACTGGTGGCCCACGCCACTACTTCCCCTGAATCAGCGTTCTGCGCAGCCGGGGCGCGCCGTGTGTGTAACGGCGAAGCTGTGTAGCAAAACGCAATTTTTTGCGCCCGCAGTTAACAATACCAAGAAACTGCTGGTCTCGCGGCGACCGCACGGCAGTTAACAAATTCAAGCAAATGTCTAGCGGTTGTGTGCGTGCGTCGCGGCTACCGGCCAGCGTCCCCCGCGTACGTTTGTCGAGGGAAGCATCCCCACTTAGTGAGATTGGCCAAGATTGGCCAAAAAAGAAAACTCCAGCGTCCGCCGTAATCGTGGCAACACTTGCTCGGATCGAAAAGACAGGTTATAGCGTACGCCCCTGCAAGGTGATGTCCAATGATTGTCACTTCCCAAGAAATGAAGAAGCTGACACTCACAGCAACAATGATGGAGTAAAGGTCGTTGTGGCAGCGATGAAGAGCAAATAGGCTGCAATCATGGACTTAAACCATCGTGATAGCCGTGATGGTTGCGTGCAGCTTCACTCCCTTCAAGTCTTACGCGTTACTGTGAGCTTTCTGCAGTTTTTACTTCCCTGCCGTTACGTCGCGTGACACGCCACACGCACTGTTTTAAGTTTTGTTCAAGCGCTGCCAACTTAGGGAGGTAGCACTGTGGTAGCGCACTCAATTTATGCCCTGGCAACCCGAATTCAAATTACACACGAACGCTAAAGTGGTTTTTACATTTACTCTTACCGAGGCGGCCATTTTTTCTACCGAACAACAGCAGCAACGTCGGTTTTTGCACAGTAGGGCACTTAAATCTTTCTCCTTAAAAAACAGAGCCGTTGAGGTGAAAAGAAAACTGTAATTAAAATTCGCGGTAACACAATTGAGTGATGGAGGAGGATAAGGAGGAGTAAACGTTTATTTATTCTTGTAAAAGGAAAATTGAGCGCTTCAGGATCTTCATGAAATAAGACAATTCGGGGCAAAGAGCGAGCTCGAGCAGTGCAGGACATAAGCGGTTGGAGGTCAATGGGATAGGCTTTCGTACTGCAGTGGACCTGAGTAGGCTTTTGATGATAATTCAAAAGGAACAGCGGACATTTTGAAATGAAGTGGAACAAATGAAACTATCATTAGCACGCAAAAAGTACGGTCTTTGTTACTAAACCCTACGCTTGGCGGGAACTTTTATTCAGTAGTGTAACACTACATGGCATACGCCTCCGTCTGGGATCGAGGAAGGGCGGTCATTTTTTTTAACGCTTTCCTGTCCTGAACACGATTGCAAAGACTTCTGTAGAGTCAATAACTTCGTGCGGTTTGTTTCGTTTACGAAAATGAATCTATATACTGGTGTCCAGCTTTCTTTCCTTGTAGCAATCTGCGACGCCGCACTAACTTCTGAAAGCGTCCACCCTGACATTTCACCCATCAACCTCTACTTCTGACTCACCTACACTTCAGAATGGCAACAGCGGCCACAAAGGGCAAGCGCTGTGTGGAAATGACAGGTACAGGTGCTTTCGCCCCGCACTTTTTGTAGGCTATGTTTTGCCTAGATCTCAATTTCATTGGGAACAGGTGGTCGTAAGCGTTAATGGAGAATACCTGAGTAACCTCAGATTTGCTGATGACGTTGCCTTGGTAAGTACTTCCTCGGGGGACGAATTGTGAAGCATAATTACCGCACTGGACAAAGCGAGCAGAAACGTGGGCCTGAAAATTATTATGCAAAAACCCAAAGTAACGATCAATAACCTCGGGACAGCACAGCGGTTTGAGGTAGGTGGCAAGGCAGTGGAAGTGGTAAGCGAATATATCTACTTAGGCCAAGTAGTGACCACGGATCCCAACCATGATGCAAAGGTAATTAGAAGCATAAGAATGGGGTGGAGTGCATTCGTCAGGCGTTCTCAGATAATGAATGGAAGCCTACCATTGTCACTGAAGACGAGAGTATATATCAGCTGCATCTTACAGGCCCTAACCTACGGGGCAGAAACGTGGAGGCTCAAGAAGCGGGTTCAGCTTAAATTGAGGACGACTCAGCAAGCAATGGAGCGGTAGATGATAGGTGTAACATTAAGGACAAGAACAGAGCGGAGTGTGTCAGTGTGTCAGGGAACAAACGCGTGTTAAGGACATATTAGTAGAAATTAATAAGAAGAAATGGACGTGGGCAGGGCATGTAATGCGAAGGCAAGATAACCGTTGGTCATTAAGGGTAACAGAGTGGGGTACCCTTACCTTACAGAGAAGGTAACGCTTGCCTTGCCTACACAAGGCAAGCGTTGCAGGGGGCGGCAGAAAGTTAGATGGGCAGATGAGATCAAGAAGTTTGCGGGGATAAATTGGTCGCAGTTAGCGCAGAACCGGGGTAATTGGAGATTAATGGGAGAGGCCTTTGCCCTGCAGTGGACGCAGACAGGCTGACGATGATGTTTTGCCTACAGTAATACCTCAGAAGACGCGCGGGTGGTTGTTGGTTCTACGCTTGAAGAAGGCGTCTTAATTCTGTACACGGCGCTTGCATGTGAACGTGTGAGAAACCTGAGACAACTGTGGCACAAGGCCGTGCCACTGTTAAAAGCCGACGCATCTAACAACGGCCCACTGGCGAAGAAGCGCGTTCCAAGGCAATCTTATCTTCAAGGTGCCGCAATTTTTCACACAACGTCCCGCTGAAGGCAGCGGAGAATTAACAGGCAAAACGCGTTTCAACAATGTTGGCTGCCTTCTTTGCTTTCAGCGGGTCGCACACACGCGCAATTATCCGAGGGTGGTCTACTCGCATTCAAATTCTCTTGCCATTAGCCCGCTGCTTAGCTGAATATTTAAGACAAAAATTTCATGCAGATATCTGCAAGGTTCTCAACCCACTGGGGCGAATAGGCAGTGTTGCTTGCATTTGGCAAGGAGCCCGACGGCTCAGACGGCTCTGTATTTAGCGTCTTCATATGCAGCGCAGCTCCGTATTACATGGCCATTGAGATAGCAATGGCTCATATAATATTTATATGCCCAAGGAAACACCAGTTCATTGGCTGGCCCGATTCAGCTCGTCCGCGAAATTCGCCGACAGTGTTTTCTCATTTCGCGCCGTCAACGTATACATCCAATCATGCACCGCAGACCTTCATCCACTGAACTCAAAAATATTTATGTACCACCAAAAAGAATGTAAACAGGGCTACGGGGAGATTTTTGAGGTCGGGCCCACTTCACACCGGTGAGAGAAGAGGGACATGGGCACAGCCCTGACTAGCAAGTATTATTTTTATCGTAAGAAAAACATATATTTATTTCTCACAAGCAAAAAAAGTGCACTTGCTGTTTTTTTCTCATGGAAGATCCGGAAGCAACCGAAGGTAGTTGTCTGACAACACTGAAATGGCATGATGAGGAGCTTGACGCCGAGCCAATGAATTTGCTGAGGCCCTTATGGTCTCGGGGGTTGTTCTCTTCTGGCTATTGCCTACCAGGCACGCCTATAAAACTGTGGTCTGTAACCACACTGCTGGAAGTGATAAGCAGGACGCCCGGGCACGACCAGCCTACAAATATTTCTGTGTTGCTTGCGTAGAATGTCATTTACGCACCTTCCTGACTTGCGGACGCATGTTGTTTTACGCAGGACGGTGGTAATAAGTAAACTGCTGCCGCAGGGATGCAGGAATATTTTGGAGTATTTCTCCAGTATCTTTAACAACGATGACACAGCTGAAAGGGGCTCCGTATAGAAGGATGCAAACGGAGTTTCTTCTTTCACTTAACCAGAACCAGCAATTAGAATCTTTCCATAAATTTTAATGATTTAATTACCGATGGTCCGAATTGGGGCGCAGCATAATGCACGAAACTATTGCCCACTGCGCTATATGTTACGTCGTGGTTCTTTAAGGGTTATTGCATTTATTTCTTGTGTGCTTGCCGTCGTGACAAACTAGGGCAACATAACTTCTCCAACCTTAGAATGCAGCCTTGTTCTTAGACCGCAGATGCATGCCTATGCTTTGTAAGGTTTTATGCATGTAATAGGACGTCATGCATCGTTGGCACCTGTTTAAGACTTATCATTTTACCTCTTTTACTCTGACCGACAAAATTTTATGACATCATTCACTAACACGACCACCGGCCGCAGTGCCAACTAGTTAAACACGGTTTCTTAATCGGGAGCAGCTAAAGTGAAGTGATAGAAAGTTGCACGACGGCGCCAACGACACCGTTTTCTTGCTGCGGAGAGGCCCTCGCGCATACTAGCCTTGAGCTGCTCGGACTTTCTAAAAAAATTAGCCCAGCCTCGCTGATTTAACGTCGCGAACGCTGATGTTGATAGCGAAGCTGCCTGGCGCTCCCCAACCACAAGGCTAAGCTTCATAGAACCTCTCAAAACTGGCAGATCGATACCCGTTCACGCCAATTCATTTTTGCCGTGTTCCACCGCTGGCGCCATCTACTGGAACCACTTGTTACTTTTGAACTTGGAACACTGCCACGAGGGGGAGTAGCTAGCACTTTTTTTTTCGCGGTCAATTTTTTATTTGCTATCGAAAAACAAAGCAGCCATGTATTTTTAGTTAAAAAAACGATGAATATATAACCTATGCATTGGCCCAAATATGCTTAATGTTTTCTTTTTGCTCAACAATGTTGACGAGTATAAACATTGCCACCAGATTTAGTAGTTTAAAAAAGCGTTCCCTATATAAACGTATCGTCGAAACATTCTTCTTACTTGTTGCATGTGTGCTTGGCGTTTGCGCTCCTCCTCGCTAGGCTATGCCCTCTCCACATAGCCGCGACCGCGTTACCGCGTTTCTTCCCATAAAAGCCTCGACCAAGAACAGCTTCGCTGTTAAAATAGAGTCATCGTGTATTGTGGTGCCTTGTAATATATAATATCGGGGATCAGAGTTAGCCACGCAAAGCTGGGTATTTGGGGAAGGCAAACGGAACTAGACGACGTCCAAAGAACCCACACGTCTCCGTGCGCCTTGTGTTACATCACTCGTTGCTATCACCAGTTCAAAAATTATCGTTCCGATTTTTCGAGCACTTACCCTTTAGCTCCTTTGACGCATTTTTTGTAAAGTTGTAGTAAAAAACATCCCCCTCGCGAGGGGAACGGTCAAATGCAGAGCATTTTCGGGGGGCGCACGACGTTAAGTAGGTTGGGTTACGTTAATGTTGTTGCAGTTGTTGCAGTTGTTGGATTGCGTCGCAGCACTGGTTGAAGGTCTTGATTCCATCGCGTACAACGCTGACTCCGACGACAGCATCTGAAGAGAGCGCAGGCGATGACTGGATTGGAGCCCCGCACATACCCGATTTTATTTGGTTCGAAAGAAATTGACAGCGAGAGCGAACGCCGCGAACCGCCCCATCACGGCACGACCGCGCCACGACCACGTCACGACTACGTCACGATGACGCCACAACTGTTGTTGCTCCCGCGCCAAACTAGGACGCATGCGCGCCCCACCTGTTGCTGAACGCGATCCGAGCACGCAGAGAACACGCGAGGAGCAGCGGAGAGCAGGCGAGGAGGAGTGGGGGAGAGGGCGCACCTGGAACGGCTGTTGCGGACGCCGAGGCACGCCAACGCCGACAACGCCGGGTGACATCGTGAGTTAAAGAAATGCTCTGCATTTAAAAGGCGATATGTAAGCAAAGCGTAAGCAAAGTAACCCTAACCGGCCAAACCGGCGGGCAGAGCTTCTATAAGGTAATTCAACCGCTAGGCGGGGGTATATAAACAGTTGAAAAAGTGCAACCAACACCCCCCCCCCCTGCCTTCACTGCTGCATTGAAAAGGCATTCGTAAACAGGATAATCTAGAAATAGTTGTTGCGCTACGTCCGAAAGCAAGGTAATCGAATAGCAGCAGCCTAACCCTAAGCAGCCGAGGGTTCGTTTGGAGTCGTGAAACTATAATAAAATCAAAGGGCAAGTCATATAAACTGTTCAGAAGGGTTCCAAAAGCCCTCCGATACATCGTAGAGTTGCCCAATAAGAGAAAAGACTGTAAATCTGCGCAGGCAGCGAAGTGCCCGCACCGCCCATCCGAGAATCATCTTCGAGCAGGGAACGACCCAGCGTGGGACAGGGAAGCGCACAAGAACTCCAATACATAGACGACTTTTGGGCCTACGGAGAATTATAACCTACAAATGTAACCACCAGGACAAGGGCTATCTAAATATCTAGTTTTTTTTTTGTAAAAGTTCGGCGAAATTATGGTTTTGTGACCATTTTTTTTTCGTACCATGGTTGCTGGACTCTGCTGACGATCAGTAGTGCCTACATTTAGGAAAGCGTTGGATTCGGCCGCCGTTTTTGGCTAAATTCAGAAGAAAAGCTCCTTTTGGCCCTGGGGGCACATGATCGGGAGTGAATCACTCGCGGCTCACAGCAAGCAAAATGTGCGAAGGCCTGAGCCCTCGTTCCCACCCGCCCTTTTTAACAGCAGAGCTGTTTAAGCTTTCAGTTCCGCCGTCAAGCGTTACCAGAAAGCTCAGCACAGCTGAGGGGATGTGAGCGTGTGCCTCGTGAGGAGGGAGTGCCCGGCGTCGTCCAGACTTGCGCGTGGGCTCGCGCCACGCGAGAACCTAGCACAAACTATCAGAAATAAACCGAGCGGACGTGAGCGTGCGCATCGTGAGGAGCGCTCGGCGTCGGCCATCTCGACCTTCGAGAACACTCTGCCCAGCGTCCGTGGCGTAAACTCTCGCGTGCTGTTCTCCTTGACAGTTGACGTGCGGTCGCACCTGAAGCGGGAAGCACAGACGTTGAGTTCGCGCTACAGAAGCTGAGTTCGCGTAGCCTGTTGCCGCGGGTACTAGCGCATGTTAATCCGGTCCACTTTGGGAGAGGTGTGGAAGCATGATGACAAAATTATCCGGGTCTGTCAGTAATGTAGAACTTACAGCGGCAAGTTCGAAAAACTATGTAAGGTGCAACAGCGGGGTCTCCGACGAAGGTAGAGGAGCCACCAGCTCGGCTGGTTAAACCTCCACTCTTGCGCCACTAGTGCAATGTGCGCCAATTTTTTTTTCTTTTTGTTATGCGTGAGAGGAGAGTTCAGCCGCAGCAAAAAGGGTCAGTCGAGGCAGAAGAAGAAACCACTAAAGCAAATAAGAGCGCCAAAAGCGTGGAAAACGAGCCCAAAGTTCTGCTTGTGGCGACAAAGGACGTTCGGGCCACCCACCTCAAGAAGGACCAATTGTTTGTAAGCATATCGGTCGACCCAAGGGCGATGGAGTGGAAGGAGGTTAATATTCGGTCCATAGATAGGGAAATGGTGGCCCTTGCTGACGATGAGACAGGCCTGGAGAAGCTGGCTTTAGCCATAGAGGACAGGCCGGCCACTCATTAACTCGCAGTCCGACCTGGTAGCGAGCGCAGACAAGTCTACAAGCTGGTTGGGGTTGAAGCTTGCGTTGAGCCAGACACACCGGTGTCCAGGCTTACCGGACAAAATTATTTGTAGGGCGAAAAAGAAGAGTGTCGCATTTTGGAGGACACGCGGAATGAAGCGGGTACGTGCGTGGCAGTTGTCGAGGTGTCCAAGGATATTAGCAGGCCTCTGTTCACTCGGGACAAAACTCAGACCGGCGGGATAGTCTGCGCTCTCTACAAGAACCCAAACATAGCCAGGTGCACGCACAGTGTCCGGCACGGGCATTACTACAGGAAGTGCAAACAGAGGAGCCCATCACGTATGCACTGTAGTGTCCCGCACACCACGGATCGGTGTAACGGGAGCAAATGTGACTGCCCCGGCTGCGGCGACCATGGCTACCAAGATCGTGGCCACTCATGCAGTCCTTCCGGTGCCCCGTGTACCGTAAACAGCTAAAGAGGGCAACTGTGGGGCGTGCGTTTAAAGTATGGAGTCGCTGAGCCTAATTAAAGCCAACCTAGCATGTTATTTTGGAGCTAATTAATTTTTCAATGTAGATCAATAAGACAGTCCCCATGAGATCATCCTCATTCAAGAACCATATTTTTTCAAGAAACGTTGATGGGCTTTCTCTTAAAAAATTGGGTAACTGCAGCAACCGGCAAAGCCAAAGTCGCAACAATAGTTCCTGGCTCTAAACTAGGGGCGTTCTCCGTTCGGGTCCGTCACGCACTGGTGGCCAAATGAATTACTTATAAAACGCATAAAATACTTTCTATCAACTGTTGCGCCCACCCCAGCAGAGGACATCAAGGAGACATTAACACAAATAGAGGAAGTATTTGACAATTATCACTGCAATAAAATAACAGTTTTAGGATATGTCAACGCAAAGCCTATGGTTCGGGGAGGCCAGAAGATAGAAGAAATAGGAAGAGTAGTATCGGAATTTTTCGTTTCGAAAAACGTCTATATTCAAAATGTCATAAAATTTCTACCCACGCTCCGGTCAAGTAAGAGCTGTTTCCGCCAATTGAATTCGGGACATAAAAACTGCTACTTCTTGGGCTTAATACGGCCAGCGGTCACAGATGCATAGCAATTAAACTTTCTAAAGAAGAAGCGACAAAAACGAAGCGCTTAACAGTGAAATGTGAAGTTAACGTCCTCAATATACTACAATACGACGCATGGTTTGCAGTCACAGAATTAGCAACAATACCAAAGATAGAAGCAATAATTGATACCCTGTATAAAAAGACAAATGACCGAAGGGGAAGCATGCCAGGGTGGCTTAAAGTAACAATGAGCAGGCTAAGCACTGGTGGAACGTTGTACTAGAGATTGAGAGGAAATGGGTAATGGCGCGTCGGAGAAGGTACCAGAAATCGAATGAACCCGAGCGGAAACTCAATAAAAAGATCGCTATGAAGCTCCCAAAACTTACGTGGCAAACATAGCAAAAGCTAAACACGCTAGTTGGAAAGAGCTTTGCTCAGCGGCGCCTAAGGAGAACCCTTTCAACTTACCCTACAAAACAGCCCGAAATAAAATAAAAGTTTTTTGGGTACTACAAGAAAACAAAACTCCGACTGCCCCAAAGCTCCAGGGAAATCAATCACCTACCTCATGTGGAAGTTACACAAAGTTGTGGCTGAATTTCCAGTAACCGAGCCACAGGAGATGAGAGGTTAAGGGGATAAAGCCCTGAACAATAGCCTGTTCACCAAACTTGAGGTGCACAACTGCGTTAATGACGTATGGGTACGAGCGCTGGTCCTTGTCTCACCCATGTTTTCTTTACTGCGCTTAACGGAGTATGACACGTTATTGATTTGCGCAGTAATGTGGCCCAGGAGCGGACGAAATACGCCCAAGCTTCCTAAAGAGCTATAATTACCACCAGGAGTTCTCTCAAAGCCTTTTTAACGCAGCATAAAGACTAGGACACTTCTCTCGGCGATGGAAGTTAGCAAGAATAATCCTCATTCTGACGGCGCTAGAAAAAATAAGCGGCGAACGCCATCAAAAGTGTGCGACACATAGCGATTACCTCCGTTTCGGGGATGGTTTTAGAGAAGTTACTTAGTAACAGTTTTTACTACTTTATGAATAAGAGTGATCTCTTTGAGCACCAATACGGGTTTAAACATCGCACTTCAGCATCATATCACCGATCGTGGAGGAAGCAAATGGAAGAGGAGAGAGCGCCGTTCTATTAGCACTAGACATCTCGAAAACATTTTATTGCATTAATGCAGAATACATAGACTCATACCTCTCCCAAAACAACTGTCCCGAAAACTTACATGTACTGTGTGTAGGTGGGCTAAGAAAAAGAAAGCTGTCATACTAATGCGAGAAAAAAAAAACTAGAGTGTAACAATGCTCAGGGCTCCCCACAGGGATCCCTACTGAGCCCATTGCTATGCAACATAGTGTGGTATCATCCTTATTAAATAAGGCGGTCCCACATGGGGTACAAGTTCAAGCCTTGGCGGGCGACGGGAGGATGGCCGCCGTGGCGAAGAGCAGAAACGCCCTTGAACAAGAGGCCAATTATCCTTACAAAGCGGCAGAATAGTGAGTTGCAGAAATGGGAGTCCAATTTAACATGTAAAAAAGTAAAATGCTGGTGATAGGGAAGAAATATCAGGGCAAAACCCTCAAAGTAGCATTGGATGGACGAGCTAATAAAAAAGAAAAATTGTCGAAAATTCTGGGATGAGCATTTGATCCCGGCTTATCCTTTCTACCGCACCTAGAAGGTGTACAGGAAAAAGGTTCAAAACGTGAACAGCAAACTGGTCGCATTTGCGGGCCTCGGCTGGGGATTTAGGGGCAGCAGTTGATATCTGTGTGCAAAAAGGGGATAGAACGCATCATTGTGTACGCTGCACCGGTATGGCACTCGGGCCACCAGCATAAACGCAGGGAATTGCGGTCCATGCGGAGATTTGTTTACTTAAAATAACTCAGGCGTATCGTACAACTCCAAACAAGTCAGTAAACATCTTAGCGGTAGTTCCGGCGGCGCAGCTAATTGCAGAGAAAAATGCATAATGTTCGCAGTACGGCACGAAGGAGAGCAGTTTAACCGGGAGCACGGCAGAGTTTAAGAGAAAACTGATAGTGAGTGACTCAATTTCACTTCTGCGTACATCACCCGAGCGAAGTACTTTGCATTGCGTTCGGCAACCAGTCGGATAGAGAAACAGCCATTAAGATGTACATGAATGGCTCGACACACTCGACACATGAGAAATGGGTGAGAGCAGCATTTGTGGCACTTGGTGCTACAATAAGGTGCCACATCCCCACTAAGATATCCCGACATGCGACGCGTCACGCATTGTCTCGATTGCGGGATGCATAGCGAAGATCAATCTTTCATGCTGGGTCGTGTAATTGTCCTGCGTTGCGTACTTGACGCAGCTATTGGCCTATAAATGCCTTGTGGGGCAGCAGACGCCCGTATACTTTTTTTAGTCATCGCATTGTATGCCAGCTCATATCAACAGTTAAGGGAAACTTGAGTGATTTGTTTTATGGTCATACTGTTCATTGAGAACGAATTAGGAGTGTGTCGAGAAAGAAACGACTGTTGAACATAAATTTGCTTTGGGAAGACCTTGCTTCAGCCCAAGGTTATTCAGAGTTGAGTGCAGTGTTATACCATGAAGGAGAATCCTTTTTGTACATTTCATTGGTTGAAACGGTGGCTGGCTCAACTACAGACACGTTCAATGAAGTGTTGCAGCGCATAAACGGGTGTAGAAGTCTTGGCATAAAACTGCCAGTATGCAAAGAACTCTGAAAGTAACGACCGCAAAATATGGAGATGGTTGCCTGCAGCCAGTACGATAAGTTTTGCTCCTGAAAGTTATGCAGAAATTCCGAGAATTCCTACTGATTGATTGATTGTAGGGTTTTAGCGCGCCGACACAACGCAGGCGATGAGGTGCACCGTAGTGGAGGGCTCCGGATTAATTTTCACCACCTGGGGATCTTTAACGTGCGCCGAAATATCGTACACACGGGCGTTTCTGCTTTTCGCCTCCATCAGAAAAGCGGCCGCCGTGGCCGGGAATCGAACCCGCGACCTTGTGCTCAGCAGCGCAACGCCTTAGCCACTGGGCCACCGCGGCGGGGGAAAATGTCTACTACTAGAATTTCTACCGAGAATGTCTACTAATGCGTAGCATTCTGATGTCGCTTGTCTTGACATTGAGCTTTTTAGAGCCATAATTTTTGGTTTTTCTAAATCCTGTATGACCAATTATCCCCATTTACGCTGTTATAACGATTAGAATTGCAACTTTCGTGAAATCTTCATTATTGCGGAAATGCCATGCGTTATACGTTTTGCCATTTTCAGTAATTTTAAATTTTTTTCTTATTTTCCAGTTTTTCAAAATTTCTTCCGACCAATTATTTCCATTTACGATATGTTAACGATTATAGGTGAAACGTTCGCGAAATCTGCATTATTGTGGAAATGCAGGGCGTGACACGGTCCTGGCTGTGAGGTACTCGGCAAAGAATGCTACGTATTAATAACATGTTCTTGCTTTTACCGGGACACAAGATTCCTCCATGAGCTTTTTAAGTTTCGCCGTATTTTAATGCGTAGCATTCTTTACCGCGTACCCCCCACCCCCCTTATCCAGGACCGCGTAACGCCCTCCACTTCCACAAATAAGCTGATATCTCACAAGTTCCACCTGCAATCGTTATAATAGCGTAAATGGAGGTGACTGGTGGCACGAGATTACAAAAAAAAAACTAACATTAAAAAATAACACAAATATAACAAAATTACGGAAAAGGGCAAAACGCATAATGCCCTGCATTTCCATAATAATTCAGATTTTGCGGAAACTAGACCTGTGATCGTTATATTGGCCCAAGTGGAGGTAACTGGAAGACCGAAATTTTAAGACACTAAAAAAATAACAGAAATATAAAAAATAGGAAAATGGCGAGCGTAAAACGCCCTGCATTCATGCCACAAAGCAGATTTCGCGAATTTCCATAATGTAATCGTTTTAATAGCATGAATGGAGATAATTTGCCGAGAAAAATTTGGAAACTGTGAGAAATAAGAAAAATATAAAAAAGTGGAAAATGGCAAACCATATAACGCCCTGCGTTTCTACAATAACGCAGATTTCGCAAATGTTCCACCTATAATCGTTATAATAGCGTAAATGGAGATAAGTGGCCAAAGCTGATTTTGAAATACTAAAAAAAAATAAGAAGAATATAAAAATTACGAAAAATGACGAGCCATGCAACTCCCTGCATTCCCCCAATACATAATGCAGATTTCACGAAACTTCCACCTGTTCTCGTTAGAATGGCGTAAATGGAGATAATTGGTCGAACGAAATTTTGAAAGCCTAAAAACAAAGCAAAATATAGAAAATCCCATAACTGCGAACCGTACAACGCCCTGCATTTTTACAGTAATAGCACATTTTGTGGAAGTTCTTAATGTAGTCGTTACATTAGCGTAAACAGAGATAATTTGCCAAAAAAAAATGTTAAACAAAAAATAAGGAAAATAAAAAAAATTGCGCACAAGGGCAAACCGTGTTACGCCCTGAATTTCCACAATAATGCAGATTTCGCGGAAGTTTCACCTGTAATAGTTAATACAGCGTAAATGGGCATAATTGTTCGGACATGATTAATGAAAACACAAAAAAATTGGTTGTAAAGAACTCACACTCGACACGAGTGGCATAAGAATGCTAAGCATTCAATTCGTGGAAACCCTGCAGAATTATTCTTATGATTTCCAGTAAAGCACTTACCGACGTTCCTGTCGCATTCAACGCGGGAGGGAGAGAATCGAGGATGCAATGTCATGGCTGCGGTGACTAGATACGTCCCCTTTGTTCTGCAGCGTTAGAACAATCAAAACCAAGCAAAGTACCTTGTAGTGTTCTAAACCTAACAAAATTTCGCCATGATCTCTTGTCTCAGCAAGCACGTAGCCAAAGCGAAAGGGTAGAAGGGCAACCTTTTTGGCAAGACTGCTCTTTCTGCAGGTACCGCAGAAAGATTAAGCAGCTTTGAAACACTGAGAGACATAGTACCGCATGGGACGTGCGCCACGATGTAGTACTTTACTGCACAGATATGGGGATGGTAATCGGTGATGACCACTAACGAGCACGTTTACAACGCTTACATTGTGGGCAATTCAGGGGATGAAATATGCAGTGGGCGCAGCTACTTGAGCATATAAAAGGCGCATCGGGAGTGGGGTAGACGGTGTATAGTGTGCACACCAATTCGTTTTACGACGTATTGTTTCGCTTGAGGCATACAATCCGGATAATTGGGCGACTCAGCATGAGTGAGACGTGCGTCACGCACAAAATGCGAAACCAAACTACCACCGACACGTAACCCGGATGATCGCGGTAACAATGCAACCCGAGTTGACAAGTTGACAGTTACACCCGTTAGCCTGAAGAAGATATCTTCCAGGCTTCTATTGTACAGCATGCATGCATATCACGATGCGCTGTGATGTCGCACGCACAATAGACTAACGGTCCGAATAAAGGCGTGGTCTTAACGAAATCATGATTTAAATTTGAATGCAAAATAGGGCGCCTTGGACACAACGCATAGACAAATAGGGGACTTGCCGCCGGCCACATTACCGTATTCTTTTACGACATCCTCTATACAGCGGGTAACACTAACCATCTCGCGATTCAAGGACATGGTCGTATCCAGTAGGTGGACACATGTGGCTGAAGGCTGCACACTTCCCTATCCCGTTCCAGAGAGTCTCACAGGAACTCATACAGCGGGGTGGTTGCGCATTCATGGGAACCGTACGGGGTATCCCTAGCGAGAGCATTGTCACTTAACATATGTAAACCATATGAGACCTGCCCATTTTTTCATAAAAAAGAAATTGTATTCCGTGTACTGATGGTGTGCTGCAAAACGTCACAAAAACCCGTATTGTGAAGGAGGAGTAAAGTGTGTTTTGCTGTTTTGGGTTACTTGCATATACAGGAGTCTAAAGAACGGTCTCAAAGAAATTCGCCCAAGGTCAGGTCTCAACAGGAGATGTTGACCAATGGAATTTAAAAGAGAAGTAGCAATTAAGTTTTCCCAGAGAACGTCACTGACTGCGCAATACGCGCACTTCCGGACTCCGGGAAAACAAGCAATGAAGATGGCGGGCCTGACAAATATCAATGAAGCGAAGCTTTGATTGATCACCAGAGGAGGTATTGGCCGTGTGTTCATATATGTGTGCTGTCTCCGGCCAGGTGACGCTCCTGGCCTTTCGAGCTAAGCATTAGATTTCCAACTTTGGGCATTCGACCGCAATGACTTAAGTCTTGTGTGAGCATACAAACGCGGGTCAGGAGCAGCACTTGCATGTTGTATTCTTTTGGCACCGGTGTTTTTGTTACGAGAAAATCTGCAAGTCATGATGAATTTCTTGTGCGCTTCCTGTACTTTATAGCAGGCCATAAAGTTTGCATAGAAACCCGCGCAGGTATACTAAATATGTGTGAGATGGGGAGGAGTACTAGAAGGGAAGACTAGGCCATTTGAATAGACCGGTGGTAGGGTCGGAATGGGGCTCTGTGGGGCTATGAACTAACAAAATGGATACGTGTACTACCCACGTGAGATATAGGGAGAGAAAAACTCTTGATTGTGTTGACACAAGGTCCTGGTTGGGGGTGGGGTCTCAGCCCGGCTGGCTGAAGCGACCTGTAGAGCCCGTTGCATCAGCGCTTTTTGGTCCACGAGCCAAAAGCTACCCAGGGCCTGCTCCCAGTTGGTAGTGATGGGGAATGTGGGCTGTGCTTATGGAGGTTGAAGTAGTGCTATCGTTGTGGCTATGTTTGTTCTTAACCTCAGGTTTTAGTGTATGACAAGACAGTTGGGGTTGCATTCAGAAGGCCAGTTATCATCCGGCATGCAAAGCATGATTACCGCACTGGACAAGCACAGTAGAATCATGGGCCTGAAAATTATATGCAGAAAACTAAAGTAATGATCTATAACCTCGGGACAGCACAGCGGTTTGAGATAGGTGGCGATGCAGTGGAAGTGGTAAGCGAATATATCTACTTAGGCCAAGTTGTGACCCCGGATCCCAACCACGAGGCAGAGATAATTAGAAGGATAAGAATGGGGTGGAGTGCATTCGGCAGGCATTCTTAGATAATGAATGGCAGCCTACCATTGTCCCTGAAGAAGAAAGTGTATGACAGCTGCATATTACTGGTACTCACCTACGGGGAAGAAACTTGGAGGCTCACTAAAAGGGTTCAACTTAAATTGAGAACGACTATACGAGCAATAGAACGGAAGATGATAGGCGTAGCATTAAGGGACAAGAATAAAGTGGAGTGTGTGTAAGAGAGAAAACGCGTGTTAAGGACATATTAGTAGAAATTAAGAAGAACAAATGGACGTGGGCAGGGCATGCTATGCGAAGGCAAGATAACCGTTGGAGAGTGGACCCCTAGAGAAGGCAAGCGTGGCAGGGGGCGGGAGAAAGTTAGATGGGCAGATGAGATCAAGAAGCTTGCGGGGATAAAGTGGTCGCAGTTATCGCAGGACCGGGGTAATTGGAGAATAATGGGAGAGGCCTTTGCCCTGCAGTGGGCGTAGACAGCCTGATGATGAAGATGATGATGATGATGTAGTTAAGAGAGGCACGGTAGGCAGGCCAGTAAGGTCACCGATGGTAGCGCGTGTCTTACCTCAAACACAGGCGTATCGGTATCTCATATCTTTGCCGCGTGTCATTGGTTCCATAGCATATCCAGGAGAAATTGCGGAGCTATCAAAGGTAGTGGTGCCTAAGCAGGTTCGTAATGAAAGGTCTCCGCGATGGTCCCCCTTATATCCGCTCGTGCCGGCAGGAGTAAAAGCTACCCCCAACCGTATCTTCCGTACAATAACCTCAAAGGGGGGGGGGGTACAGAACGTGGTGTATAAAGCAGTCGCGTTTAGTTTTCTCGGCAGGCATTTGTCTGGTCCGTAGGTTTCGTGGGAGCAGAGCAGGTTACGGTGGTGCTCGGAAATTTTGAGCCAGAGCGTCAACGCATCAATTACCAGAAACATTGCTGCGGTCGAGCACTCACAGTACAAACACTCGTGATAACACTTGCCTATGAAGCAGGTGTATGTGATGGCAGACCTGTCGAGTCTCGGGAGCCAATTTATAGTACCAATTAGAAATGTGAATTGCGCGTACTGTAAGCCGTCTTAAATAGCCTGCAGTTCCAACACGATCCAAAGGAAGAGAAGAATGCCTTTCAAGCTCGGGTGAGAAGGACTGGTCCACGCCGTGACTCGAAAAGTTTTTTCCCCAAGGCGTTGGCGTTTAAGCCACGTAAATGGTTCAGAACATGTGTGAGGTAGTACGCATACACCCATCCATGGCCCGCATTTTGTGGGGTGGCCTGTTTTTTGGAGGACACATGCCAATCGTGAATATACGGATATACGGTGGGGCGGCAGAAGCCAAGACGTGTAGATTTCATCATCATCACCAGCCTATCTACGCCCATTGCAGGGCAAAGGCCTCTCTCATTAATCTCCAATTACACCGGTCCTGTGCTAACAGCGGCCAATTTATTCCCGCAAATTTCTTGATCTCATCTGCCCATCTAACTATCTGCCGCCCCCTGCAACGCTTGCCTTCTCTAGGGATCCACTATGTTACCCATAATGACCAACGGTTATCTTGCCTTCGCATTACATGCCCTGCCCACGTCCATTTCTTCTTCTTAATTTCTACTAATATGTCCTTAACACGCGTTTGTTCCCTGACCCACTCCGATCTCTTCTTGTCCTTTAATGTTACACCTATCATGTTCCGCTCCATTGCCCGATGAGTCGTTCTCAATTTAAGTCGAACCCACTTAGTGAGCCTTCAAGTTTGTGCCCCATAGGTGAGTACCGGTAAGATGCAGCTGTCATACACTTTCTTCTTCAGGAACAATGGTAGGCTACCATTCATTATCTGAGAATGTCTGCCGTATGCACTCCACCGCATTCTTATCCTTCTAATTATCTCTGCCTCATGGTTAGGATCCGGGGTCACAACTTGGCCTAAGTAGATATGTTCCCTTACCACTTCCACTGCTTTGCCACCTATCTCAAACCGCTGTGCTGTCCCGAGGTTATTGATCATTACCTCGGTTTTCTGCATAATAATTTTCAGGCCCACTGTTGTACTCTGTTTGTGCAGTGCGGATTTAAATTATCGCAGAGGGAGTGAGTGGTTCGGAGATATATTAGACAGTCGACCTGTTGTGCGTTGCATGATGAACTCGTCGATTGTTCTGATCTGTGATCGCTCTTGTGGACCCGGTATCAGCGTGATTCGAGGGAGACATGGCTTTCTGATTCACGACTTCCAGTTCTGCATGTTAAGAAACGGTACTGGTCGTGAGGAAGCAAGCGAGGCTGTAGCACAGTGTGCAGTAGTCATCTAGCGACCTCGGATCTTTTACTACTCACTTTTCGTGTAATACAGTGGAATAAGAGGATGGTAATTTCCGTAGTTGCCTTGGTGTTTGAGCTATGCTGCCCCGATTGGTTACCCGAGGACACGAGTGTTGTTTTTTCTACGAGCTGATATGTTCACAGGTGTGTCCGCTATTCCAGGTTGTGGCGCAGCCTGGCTGCAACCTACCACAAAATCAAAATGGCCGGTGCGTAAATATTCGCGAAGAAACTTTTCCCTTCTCACAAGATTACATTATTTTGTTGCAGCATCTAATCTATATAAAAAAAGTGTATTATTGCTAGCGATAGTGCACTCTTACTTGTTGAACCATTAAGTTATCTGAGGCGGCTTCAAGGGCTGCACCGACGACAGCAAAGAAATTGTCGTTTGAAGAGACCAGCCATGGGGGAAAATGAGGGATCACATCGTGTTTTTATCAGAATGAAAGCTTTTGTATTGAACCGGTGGTTGTGCGAGACAGCGCTTGCGCAAGGGCTGCGTTTGAGAAAGGCAATCAGGTTTGTGGAACGATCATGCAGAGCTTATGGTCATTCGTGTATGGTTCTGATAGTCAACTACGAATAAAAACAAGCAGAAAAAACGTTTGGTTGGGTGCGAATGGTGAGCACTCAATGGGAATACCAACTTCATGAAATGAACAAGGTGCAGCTTTCCGGCTCATCGTAGCTCATTCAGTAGTGACTACTGCGGAGTCACTCAACGGAATGCGAAATGTTTTCTCACAGCTAATACTAGAAGCGAAAGGTGGCTTAGTGCACAGTTCAAAGTTGAGCGCATAGAACGACCAGGCTCCAGAGCCATACAAACCATCCCACTGAAATATATGGATTTGGTAGGACAGCGAATTGCAAATAGACAAATATGGTAGGACAACGAATGGCGAAAAGAAATTTTCAAAACCCTGAAAAGTGTTTTTATAGTGTTCATGTCCAAGAGGACTCCTTCTTGCTCTATGTGAAGTATCACTTCCTTGCAATGGCATTACTAGGCTCCTGAGAGGTCCGAATGTTGAGCCAAGAAAGCTGGGGATGAGTTTAAAAAGAGAAAAACAGAACCGAAAACGTGACTGTCATATTTCGCGCCTAGTTTATTTTCTTTAACTGGCTGCTCACATTTTTTAAAATTATGTGCCCCGGCCATTCACCAATTACTATTTTGCGGTTCTCGTTCCCAAGCACGTCTGCTTTTTCTTACGCTGAACGACCGCTTGGACGAATGCCTGCACTCTGGTGCAAGCAATTAAGTTTCGTGCTTGATTCATAACAAACATTACAGAGCAATCAGCACTTCAGAAAGATGCACGCAGCACTGGTGAAGAAAGAGAAAACCACACCAGGCGCTCTACCACGCTTTCGCCCAGAGAGTTGAAAAGGCTCCCTAAATTGCGCTAAGCGGGGCATTGTTCCCCGAAGACTCACTAACATTTTTATACTTAGTTTTCAGGAAGCAAAACAAAAACGAATCATTAGGGTGCTCGGAAAGAAAAGGTTGTTCAAGACATATTCAATTAAAAATATTCCGAGCGAGATGATGTAAAAAAGTTATGAATAACTAAAATACAAACAAAATGTTGGCACACAAATTAAAAGCCATGCTTTAATTACACTGGAAACGTATATGCAGGTGCGCACTTGAAAAATAGAGGCAATACAAGAATTGTTAGAACCTTTATTGAAACGATTGGCAACACCGCCTTCCCTACATTTTATGCACTTCCTGGGTATTTCAAGCCTAATGCCATCAAAAAGTCCGCAGCCCTAACAGGACTGGGTCAGGCAAGCCCATATGCTGACGTACCAGAATTTTGAAGGACTTCTGTTTCAAAAAAGCATTCGTTGCATTTCCACCCTTGCTTTCATTTCCACACTGGTTAATGAGAGAGTAGCGACACTTTAACTCTATCTTAATCAATTCAAAATGAATGTTTTGTAGCCACTAAGTTGGACGCTGTGCCTATCACCAACCTTTTATAGGGAAAGGGGTGCTTGTTGTTCGTTAACGAAACTGCTTTCACGATGACGAGCAACATACGTTGAACAGCCGCGAAACCTTACTGTGATCTGCGTGCGTTTTAAAATGAGAAGGTGTTCTAGCAGTTGACCGGGTGTGTGGTCGGAAAAGTGAGGCCAAAAATGCCTATTCCTCATGCAGACGACAAGGAAGGGAAGAGCAAAAAGAGGTTAAAATTCTTAGGGGCAGTTCAGTCTGCTTACGTACTTTGAATGCGAAATCTTGGTGATACCCATTAACAGCTTCTTTACTGCTGCAACGTAGTTGCATCTCTTTCTTCACTTTGTGCTCTTTCGTATTACGGCCCAAACAACGTCAGCAACCACCATGGAACACGTCAGTGCTTCCCAGTAGTATCAATGCCCTGCGTGGCTTGTGTGCACCTATTCAAGTCGTGCGCCATCAGAGTCAGGTGTCGCGCATCACACGCCATTATACAACTTTACGCTTCCAATTCTTAGTTCTGTGAATTTTGTGAAGCTGGCACATTTATGGTTAAAACGTTCGACCCATGGCCAATCTTTAAAGTGCTAATGTGCAAAGAATGAAGGAACCACGACAACGACAGCTTTTGTTCTACGCTGGCGAAGTACGAATACATCACGGTGGAGAGAGCACTGGGATGCCGCTGTGGAGACGCGCAGGTATTTACTTGTTCACTATTTAGAGAACCATCAACCCTCCTCCAAATGCCTCCTCCCTATACATCGACCCTCGTACACTGGAACCCTCCGCGCTGACTTTAATTGCGCACTACTCTCTAGAAAGCCGTCTAGCGCGAGCAGTTTAGGGCCGTGAGCCTGCTCTCCTCACCCCACGCGGCCTCTCCCGCCTTCTCAAGGAGCCCACCAGTTTCGGTTTGAACTGTACGTTTTCAAGACGTCCCAAGCCACAAACACCCCACTTTCTACTCCCGCTTCCCCCACTTGACCTAGCGTCTTCCTGCTGCAATATAGACAATCTCTCTCTCTCTCTCTCTCTCTCTCTCTCTCTCTCTCTCTCTCTCTCTCTCTATTTACCGAGGCGGCCATTTTCTTGACAGGGCAAATGTAATGTAACAACGAACAACAACTCTTTTTTTTGCAGAAAGGGGCAGTTAAGGCTTTCGCCTTATAAGCGGCATCCTTCTCTGCCGGGCTTACTTCTCTGCCATACTCTGCCATAGAAGTATGCCATACGCGGTATGCTTCTCGACCAGGCCTGAGAACACGCACCCAGCGCAGGCGTGGCTTTGTTATGAGTACACCCTTTTGCGACAGCTAAAGAGTACACGCCGAGGCCGCCTCAGATAACGGCACTCACGCACGCGCTCACACTCACACTCGATACCACGCACGGAATGGCGGTCTCAACCATCTGGGAGTTATTAAACTTAGCATTCCACCCTACGCATTCGGACAAAGGGCCTTTTGTGTTGCCGCGGCGACAGAAGCTAGACGACACCTTAATGATCCCTTAGCGTCCACTGGGCCGTCTGATACTGTTCAGGGGCGTGGCGTGTTCGGAATCTCGTATTCATAAAAAGAACTGACTTCCCCAACCAATTTCCCCAAATGGTGTTATGGAAACCAACTCGTTAACAAAAGGACGGCGGCAGGCGCCGTCGTAGTGGGGCAGTTTTAATATCTGATGAATGATGTCGTAAATTAAGTTATCTTTACACCTCAATTTGCGCTTCTGCTCCCGTGCCAGTTGCTCGAGATGAAGTGCAAATTTGAGAAATAAAACCGGAACTGCGGTGGAGGTCGAACAAAATCTTCATCGGAGTGTTTCTTTTGTGGGTGGCTGCTCACGAGACCAATTAGAGGCCATGTCTTGTGGTTGTCACTCGTTCGTCATGACTGCAGTATAGCTAAATTAGATTTAATTTTGTAGTAA
This sequence comes from Haemaphysalis longicornis, assembly GCF_048455015.1. Taxonomy (NCBI): domain Eukaryota; kingdom Metazoa; phylum Arthropoda; class Arachnida; order Ixodida; family Ixodidae; genus Haemaphysalis; species Haemaphysalis longicornis. The sequence continues at coordinate 125,522,945 of NW_027526422.1, forward strand.
GGCGTTACTGTGTGCGCATGCCTTGGTGAAGGCAATATAAAGCAACCCTGGCTGGGCGTTCTTTCCGCGGCGCGCAAATATTGAGTGAAAATAAAGCTAACATTTTTACACTTAAAATAGAATAATTTCCTTAGCATAGGATCCGATAATGAAGCTTGAGCTGTTCAGTATTCAGTAGTCACTTGGACCAACTTGAATAATGATAACGTCAGCAGTCGGCAATCGTATGTTTTTCCGATGTCTTGCCTAGAGTGGGTAGATCCGTCATGTTCCATTAATTTTGTTGGCCCAGAACACAAGCGGGCTACACACTGCTTTCGCCTCAATTTTCAATCGGCCGAAAATCAATTTGATGACCTAGATATGGTCTTTAGTAGCCTGAACTTTCAGTTTGATTTTATCATGTTATCAGAAACGCGGTATGGCGAAAACATGTTGCCCTGGAAATGACCTAGTTACCAATGTTTCAATCAATATAGGACAGCGTCAAAGAGAGGAGGTATCAGCCTACTAGTTCGTGAAGTTTTTAAAGTAAGTCGTGTTGATGAGTTTTGCCGCGTTACGGATGATTACGAATTTTTGTCTGTTCTCCATGCACACACTGTGTTCTCTGTTATTTATCGTCCGCCTAAGGGAAGTATTGCATCTTTGTTGATGTTTCTTGAGTAGTTCTGGCCTCATCTTTCTGATTTAAACTACAACCTGGGGTGGAGATTTTAACATTAATATGCTAGCCGAAACTTCAACAAGACGTGATCTAGAAATACTACTTCAAATATTTGGCTGTATAAGCATGATATCAGCACCCACAAGAGTAACATGCAATACGGGAACAGGCATCGATCTGTTTATACCTAATTTCTTCCTAAGTGTTATAAAAGTTGGTATCCTTGCTTATACTGTCAGCGACCATATGCCAATTTTTCTTAGTTTAAACCGTCAAAAAGAAAGCGAACAGGCCTACGACGCAATGAAAGACACCAACTAGTCTCAAAATGCTTAGTTTTGATCTCTTTTTTTACCAACTGGCAAAGTGTTTATGAATTCTATGAATCCGACACTGCGTACGAAATCTTTCTGGATAAATTTCGTGCACTTTATGAGAAGCATTTTCCGCCACGTCCTATCTGAAAGAACTCTTTAAAAATTAGGAAACCATGGATTACACAGCAACTGTATCTAAAGATAAAACATAAACGAGCACTCTATAACAAATTTATCAAAACACGAGACATGGCAGATTTTACTATATTCAAGCATTCGTAACCAGTTAAAGAATGTACTACGTCATGCCAAATCTCGTTATAATAAGGACTACTTCGCCTGCTGTGCAACTGATAGCAAGCCGCTATGAAAAAAAGTAAATTTCTTTCTAAATCAAACACGAAATAGCCATCCAATCATATTCATCAAAAAAATGGCCTCGAAGTTTCTGGAAAGTTATTACCTGACATGTTCAATGATCACTTTACCGAAAACAACGATTCTGTTACTAGCATGGATGCCTGTCGCTATATCACTGCCGAAGTCTCTGTAACCATATTTATACGTCCGAACTCAATTAAGAGTTCGTTTTCCGTTTTCTCAATTAAGAAACAGCTCAGCCTGTGATGCTGATAATCTGAAAAATCAGCCCATTAAATATGTCTTTCACAAAATTGCACCTATGTTAACGCATATATAAAACCTTTCTCCCTCCACGTGTGTTTTCCTACTAAAAATGCAAAAGCGAAAGTACTGGCAGTGTTCAAAGAGGGGAATAGAACACAATTGTCCAATTACAGACCGATATCTATTCTTCCGGTCTTCTCCAAAGGTCTCAAAAAGTTTTTTGGCCTCTCGGGTTTCTTTGAAAGTAAAAATGTAATCACAGCAAACCAGTTTGCTTTCCGTAAGCACCTGTCAACTCAGTGTGCCCTCCTTGAAAAGTATATCTTAAAAAACCTTGAAGAACACTTATTAACACTTGGTGTTATTTCTCGACCTCAGCAAGGCATTTGATTCAATTACTCATTCACTAGTGCTTAACAAGCTAGCATGTTATGGTGTTCGCGGTGTTGCCTTAAAACGTATCACGACATATTTGGCAAACAGAACCCAGTATATGCAGTTAGACACCACCTCCAAAACTAAATCGATGAAAATTGGCGTTCCTCAAGGAAGTACATTAGGCCCTTTTCTTTTTAACATAAACATAAATGACATAGGAAATATAGATTGTGACACTATGTTATTTATGCCGCTGAAACTACTCTCCCATTTAAATCAAACAATGTGATGAACTTAATAAAAAATGCTAACTCTGCTTAAAAAGCAGCCATAAATGATGTGTTGAAAATGACCTGAAAATAAACACAGGGAAAGGTGAAGCAGTATTATTCCATGCAGTAAATACAAACATCATATTTGAAGCAGATGTAACATTGGCTACCTCAAAAATTGAAATCGTGAGTTCAACGAAATCATTAGGCGTTTGGTTCGATCAACATATGACCTGGAGCCATCACGTACACTGTCTTGCTGGCAAACTTTACCAAATCGTGGGCACACGTTTTTCGTCGTAGGTACCTGCGTCACAAAATCAAATTACTCGTTTACAGTACCTTATATCTCAGTTCACTAAGTTAGTGCAACTTTGTGTAGGGCACAACATCAGCAAAAAACTTAAATTATCTCTTTCTACTTCAGAAAAAAAGCAATTCGAAGAATTTGTAATGCGCCGTATGATTTCCCTACAGAACAACTTTTCGGTGAGCGCAGGGTATTAAAACTTCACTTTTTTTATATCGTTTGGCATTGCTGTTCAACAGGGAACAGAAGAATAATCTAAAGTATATTTGTAATATAGCTTCTCTGGGGCGTCATAATATTTGCTACAACACACGATCTCCTGATTTCTGGCGAATACCCGATTTTAAGAACTAACCATGAAGTACAAGTTCTACGCCAGAGATTACCAACCTTGTTAAACTATCTTATTGACCAAAACGTAAATCCTGGATCCAAATCTAACCTACTGGCATTTTACCTTCAGAAATGATGTATGCAGCGCCTGTGACTGCATTTTTTCCAATATATTTTTTGATATCTTATTTCTCCCACTTTTCTCCTGATGCTAGGTTGTCACAAAGATGTCAATTTTATTTGATTACATTATACTGGTGATTCTTGTTGGTATTTTATTTCTGTGGAGACAAAGATGTCAATCTGATTTGATTACATTGTACTGGTGATTCTTGTTTGCTTTTATTTTTATTTTTATTTCTTTTCTTTTCTCTATTTTCTTTCTCTTTCTTCTCTTTTTCATCTTTCATTTCTTTCTCTATCATCCCGCTGTCTTGCTGCCCTGTGCGTCTACCAGGCTTGTGGGCTGGTCAAGTTGCCTCAACTTTTTCCCCAAATCAGCCGTAGTACTGTTTTTGTCAACTATACGAGAAGTAAAGTCATTCATTCATTCATCCACACATACATAATTGTTTTGTAGGTTACTGGAAAATTAAAAATGCGCTGACTGATAAGCTTTAGTTGCGCCTTCTGAAAAAATTCCTTCGCTGTAAGTCGCAATGTTACTTCTGACCGCTGGCACTATACCTGTCAATGTCCTCGCGTAAAATTACTTCGATACAACTGAAGACGTTTGGAGCAGACGTAATTCACCGTGAGAACTGCCTTAGGGCTTTTACGAAATGACGTCGTTGAACTAAACTTCCTCGTTCCAACGTTGGACATAACCCTGGAAAGTTTGCGTTGTACGTCACTTTTTACGTGTGTCGTAGTCAACGCCTTGCGTCAGTTTCTTGATCAACGTGACAACCCTTTAAAAGGCATTATAACTTTTAAGAAAGCTAACGCTTCGCACTTCGCGCCCCACATGCTGCTGACCTAGCGTACGTTCTCCAGCTTGGTCACGTACAGCCCGTCGTATGGAACGTCGGTGGCCTACGTGACTTGTTGCGCGAAGAGGGGCTTGCAACTTTCTCTTTCAACTCTCTCGTGAGTCAGCCATCCCAAATTAACGCGAAATAAGCTATTATCTTCCACCATGGCATGCGTATGGGCGAAGAGCGTATTCAAGCAATCATTACGCTGGGATGTTGCGTAATGCTTGCACACAATTACGTTATCTCCACAATTATCGCTTTAATGCTACTACACGAAACTACCGGGGAAAAAGCTCTTTCGGCATGTAGGCACGCGATGAATAAACCAAATTCTCCTCGGTTGCAAGATATGAGCTCGCCCAGAAATAAGAAATCCGTGCATTTCGGTTGGCCGGCGCAAAGTTAAGGCTACGTATCGGGGCGACAGACGTTTTTTCTACAAAAAAAAAACGCCTGTGTCTTCGAGAATGCTTGGTACTTTATCAAAATAGCGTAGCATCGTTCAAATAGTCTGGAAATATAATTTCAATTGTTAATAGTTTTAAATGATTATGAGAAGGAAACCATTTGTATGTGCGTGATTCGTCATCATGTAGCGACATTGTCTAGTACCCAGCATTCCCACCATTTCGTAGCGACCCCTTCTGTCCAATACCCCTACGGCAGCATGGGAATCCCGGCAGGGAAGTAGTCGAGCGGTCAAAGAAGTCGTAAAGTTAAAATTGCCTAATGACGGATAATAACGCTTAGGACATTTGATAACCGTTACATCAAGTGAGGAAATATAATAAATACTTAACGGAATACAGGTGTCTGGTAAGGCTCTCCGGGCGCATGGGCCTAAGGACGGGCGGCAGCATCTTTCGAGTGAGTCTCCTTGGCCCGGCGCTGAGAAGACGGTGAAGCGAGCTTATATTCGCTTCAACGGTTGCCACGGACCAAAAGAGCGTATTCTGCACTCAACATTTGCAGCCGATCGGGAAGATGCTTCTCAAGTACAATCAGCGATCTTCCCGCCTGAGAAAAAGGAAACAATCACTAACAGACGCAAAGTTTGAACCCTAAGGCGCGCACTTAATTCGGTAAAAGAATTATGGCCCCGGACAAACTTGTTGACACAAAACTATAAAGTAGAAAGAAACAGCCGTTGCAAATAGAAGGAGCGTGCGTAGCCTGACGGGCCGTGCGACTTTGCACGGGGCAAACGTCACGGGAGGTGCGAAATGTTCGACAACGCTGAAACCAATCGAAGCTGTGCCAGAGACGGTTTCCGCAATATCCGCACCTTCCGGTCAAGTGGCCTGCTAACACACTCTACTTTAAACTCTTACAAAAAAGGGGCCTTGGCGGCCGTAGCAATACTCTAAAGAAGACACCAACAACCACAAAGCTACAGCTGCATACCTTCTGCAACGGGGTGAGAACATGCGATTAGCTGCAGTCTCAAAATACATTTTTTCTGTTACATGTGGTAGCTGTTGTAGGCTATATTCCCCTCTGTGCTCTATTTCCACCAGCCCTCTAATGTTTTAGTTACCTTAAAGCTTTCAATATTACTTCCTTTTGCTACCTGTAGAGCCGATTACTTCGGGACGGCTAACATTTTCTTCTCGTAGATTTGAAAGAATACAATGACATTGCAACACAGTATGCCGAATTGTTTCTTTTTCCTTTCCGGTGACCACGCATACTCCACAACTTCGCGCTTACTTTTCCCACAAAGCTCTTCATTCCCAAGCAACCTACAGCAGCCGGAAAAGGTAGCGCACTGACTTTGGTATTATTGTAAGAATGATGTCAACTTCTCTGCGCTGCACATCTTTAACGACGTTTTAGATTCCATTTAGACCCGCCGAGGTGGCTCAGTGGCTAAGGCGTTGTGCTGCTGAGCCCAAGGACGTGGGTTCGATTCCCGGCCGCGGCGGCCGCTTTTCTGATGGAGGATAAAAGCGAAAACGTCCATGTGTTCGAGCTTTCGGAGTACGTTGAAGAACTCCAGGTGGTCAGAATTATTCCGGAGCCCTCCACTCCGGCGCGCTTTATCGGCTGTGTAGCGCCGGCGCCATTAAAGCCCCGCAATCGGAATCAGAATGAGATTCTATCTCCGCCTATTTAGCAGCGATCTGACCTAATCTACCTGTTGTCGACGTACAGCAATGCTGTCGGAATGGCTCTCTCGTGACAATAAAATTCATGCGTTCCATTCTATAGCTGTCGGTTTAAAACGAGAACAAATGTAAAAAAAAAAGACCCAGTGTGAGGGTATGTGCCATGTGCCAGTATGCGATTATTGAAGGGCGCTACTCGACCCTCCAGATATATGTACCAGTAAGACACTGGCACGGCAACTTTCGGCTTATTCTTCGTATCAATATGTCACGTGTGCCGTGGCATGAGCATATTGTTTCGGCAGTCCTGTCTAGGCACGGGGTATCTCGGATGGTGCCGGGGCCGCATTGGCGTCCGAAATGGTCTTGTTAAAAAGTTCCGCCATAACGAAGACAGCGTCGTGAGACCCGATAGGGGGTTCCATCCTCTTCCCACCGTCATCGGTAGGTTCCCCGAGCACTCTCGTACGAGCACTGCGAGGTAACTACGCCACTGGACTGTTACCTTCATTTCAGCGTAGTGCTTATAACGGAGAAATTTGCTGCAGGGAAGTTGTAAAAAGAAAGTGGACGAAATATTTTCCCAGGCGACTCTGGACATGAGGACGAGGACGTAGCTCGTAAAATTCCCACTGTCGTGACGCTACCGTGCGCTCACAGATTGCGGCAGCAAGAGCACTAAATGCAGTGAACTTCTTAATCTTTCGATCCCGTGCGATCTCAGAAAAGGCACAATAGTTAGCACGCAGGCAGAACGCACTGCGTCTCATTTAGCCTTGAGATGTTTACACGCTGGAGAAGGCGAAAGGGGAGGAAAAAACTTCAATAGCGATATAAACCTGGATGAGAACCGGGGTCCTCAGTCCACGACTCCGTATGGTTTGGCTCTCTGCCTTCGTCCTTTCAGAAGGCGACAGCTGCTTACTCAAGTCCGAGCCGTGACAAGCTTTTTTTCCCACTCAAAAAAACATTTTCCGTGGTGGGACGTGGAATATGAGCAAATCTTTTAGTTCCTACTTCATTCTGAACTGATGAACTCGAATTTCGGCAAACCCACTTTTGAAAGGATTTCCTGGGGGTGAAATGTGGATGCCTGTTTCCGGTTTTCCGGTACGTGTGCCTGCTTTAAATTCTGCAAAACACATGAACGAAGCGTGCTAATGTTGACAATGCCCGGACTTGTGGGAGATAAGCGCACGCAAGGCAGCTTGAAGCGGCCGCCCTTGTACAATATAACTGCAAAGCGGTACGAAAATGCACAAATGAGAAACGCAAGCACTTTACAAATAAATGGAGAGTAAATGTTATAGCTTCAAAGCGTGTCTTGGCACGGCTATTCCTCCCACGTTTCCCGGTGCCATTGCAAGATTTTAACTTAAAACGCTTCCCCCTCCCGTGTTCTCGGGTGTCTCAAAGCCCACAAGGTCAGTTTCTAATGTAAGCGGCTCACTTTTAACTATTTAATCACGGTCAGAAATACGTAGTTGAAACTATAAAACGGGCCCCCGTGACAAGCCCGTAATGTCGACGATTTGAAGCACGCCTAGGCTTTACAGCACAATGCGGCGCTTTAAATTATTCTGCTAACAGCAGAAACAGCGTCCAAAGCAAGCTTATTTGCATAGCGCAGTAGACCTTGCCGGGAGAACCCGTTACTTCGTTACGGAGCGATCCTGTCGCGTACGCCCGGCGTAAGTGAAAAAAAGGAAAACTTAAACGTGTCAGAGCGGCAATTTTCAACGTGGAATAAGACCGCTAGTGAAACGGCTCGAGTCCTCTAGAAAAGGGAAAGTCGGCGCATGCGATTAACGGCAGAGATTCGCTTTCGGCGACGGTCACGTACACGGCACACTGAAGGCAGGCATTGTTCGCGCGATACGGCGCGCACCTTGGAAGTTCGCCCGCTTTAAGTGATTCCGGTCATGCTCACGCGCCCAAGCGTCGAGGCTGGAGCGATTTTACAGTAAGGTGAGACCGGAGGCATCGGCGTGGCGTGCCGCTGAGAAGCGCTTGAGAAGTGACGTCCTTGGCGGAAGAAGAGGCGTCCTTCGCCGCCACCGCGTGTCTCGTGTCGGAGGAACCATGGTCTTCCTTGACCCTGACGCCGTCACCAGCGCTGTCGCCGCTGTCTTGTCGGCCTACTTTTATTCGAGGCAAAAAACGAAAGCGGGCCCAGCTAACCCTCTCCCCTCATTTGTCCATGCCGTGTCCACCGAGAGAGGATCGCAATTTCCCTCTTTGTATCCGGGCGGCATGGCGGTCGCTTGAACTACCATGGCGCGCTTCAAAAAGAAAGAGAGAAGGGTTTATGAATATCGTTGCCGCTGATCAAAGAATGCCACTGCTCCCGGGTTGTGCCAGAAACTGTCGCGGACGCTGCCTGGTGCACACGGAGCCTTCTTCCGATTGAATCAAGCCGCGAGTTGCGGGGCTGTCTGCAGTAGTGTGTTCCTGGGTATCAAGAGGAACCATGGTGTCCAAAGCGGACTTGCTGGCGGTGACAATGATGTTCGCCTACATGAACCCCAAGCAGACTCCGGAACACCTCGACACTCCTCTGAAAGGTCTGAACAAGGAGTACGATTATATTATTGGTAAGTATGCCATACGACGGTTGTTTCATTTTTGTGTTTTCACAACAAGGTCCGAGGCAAAAACATTTCTGCAGAAAGAGGTCAAGAAAGAGGTTAAGCTCTATGTTAGGGGCTGGTGCCTCCAAAATATACTTTTTTCCAACTGTAGAAAGTATACGTCCAGCAGTCGGCAGGTTTGTGCTGCAGGAAATTTTTTTCGTAAACCCGATTACAACTAATGTAGTCAAAAACGTTCTTGAAAGGCCTCGTCGTGAATTCCTTGTACGAACAAAGTAGGACCTTTGGGGTACTTTCACGGAACTCTAAACCACCTATGGTTTCAAGAGTCTTGCTGCCATTTTAGGCTTCTGCATTCAGTGTGTCTTTGTTACAAGCACTTAGAACCATTTTTTTGTGCTATTGTATTTGGCCAAATTTTTCGAGATAAGATTTAAACTTAATGCCCGCCAACGGCTTTGCGACTAACATTAAAGTGAATAGTCAATAATAAAGATTGCAGTTTTAAATTTAATTCCATGTTCTGAGCGTTTTTACCAGATAAGTAGACTCCTGTTTAAGCCATGCCAATTTGTTTCGTTTAGAGCTTCGAACACATCTTTTCGGCAGGAGAACAATATTTTTTTTTCCCGGTGCCTTAAGCGATTTACACATTTACACAGAGTTACCCTTTAGAAGACCGTGTTGAAGGGGGTTAAAGCCACTGCCAGCGTGCCTGAGCACCCCATTGGAATACAAACGCGTGCAGAGAAAATAAATGCGTTAAAAAGCCTTTTAATCTGTTTCCCCCAGGAATGATTCTGGCCACAGGTGAACAGTGCCGTATGACTCAGCCGTGCAAAGGTGTCCTTTCTCGCTCAAAGTAAGGCATCATAAAATGTCTCCCCGTCAAGAATGGCTGGAACTTTATAACGTAAGCTTGACGCCGCATATAACAGCTGGGTCTAACATACGGGCCGTAGTTCGTTATTATACGCATTATTGTAATTTTCATTCTCTTGGACGTGCCTCGGTCATGGTAGCGAAGGGGATCCTGTAGCGACACCATCGCCATCATCATCATGAGCGCCAGAATCACCATCAGCGGTGCCTGGACAGGTCACCAGGCCACGCGCCACAGAGAACAGTTGGAACGTGACTCAGCAGCTGGGCGGCCGCTGGTTCTGGCCGGGTCTACGCGACCTAAGTAAATGTAGGAAGCCGCATCCGCTTCACGCCTGCTGCGTACAAAGTGGTGTTTTGGTGCAGCGCGGAGGATGGTGTCGCAGGACTTGGAAGATGTACTCCAAGGAATCGAAGAGGGCGAAGTTGACGGCTAGGTGTGGTGTTAAGCTATACCCTCGTTATGAACCACTTTTAATGATACATCAGTGATGATGCTGAGTGTGTTGGAGCCTAGAGTATGCGTATCGATAGGTATACTTGGTTTGTGAGAGCACAGTGAAAAATTTCGATGTCGGGAAAATTTGGGACAGGACAAAACGCGACCATGGAGGTTAGCTAGTTGGAGAGAGGCAACAAAGACATTCCGGGGTCGAGAAGGGCGCGTGCCATTTGCGGAATGCTACAGAATAATAGCGAGCACCGGGTACCTACTTGTTTAAGAACAATTGCACATATCTTAGGAGGAGACGGAGGGACTTCAAGGAAGCAAGGGGGTTGCGAGGTTAAGTTAGGGCCTGGAGTACTAGACTCTTTTATATCGAATAATTTTTACCATTGGTTTAGCTAGCGAGTCAAAGGCTGTGCCCAGGGGGACGCAGCGAAGCTGTGCGATCATAAACTTTCTTGCGCAATCCCACGGGTGGCCTGGTTACCTGACAGAGAAGCCTCCAGGCGTCCAGTCGATGCCAGTGTGAATGACATTTGAAAGGGAGGAGGACAACAGTAGGTTTACGGTTTCATAGAAAGAGCATAACTTTGAGGAGGGCTGGGTGTTGATCTAAAGGGTTTTAAAAGAGACGGCGAGGCGGAATATGTAAGGTGGGATGGTGAACGCGGCACCAAATGTGCGGAAATCAGTAGTGTGTAAGACGGCGCAGAGCTCGCCTATAAGTGGAGCTGCGCGAAGATTAGGGAGAGTACTGGAGCTGCTTATCACATAGAGGGGAGGAGTATTACACGCGATGCCCATGACGGGTGGAGGGATGTTCATTCCTGTGAAAATCTGCATTTTTTAAGGGTGACTAATATTAGAAAGAGGCAGCACTTTAACGCCGGTACGTCGTGCATAGCGGGGTATTAAATCCCACACTCACTGTATGACGAGGAGTCGTTGCCACGGGACTACTGCTCTCTTGCCGCGGGGGGCGGGAGGTAACTCAGCATCATATGCAATACGCCCGAATCCGAGTGCGTTGTGTCATACGGTGGAGCATTGTTCACTGCCACCTCAACGTCAGGCTTATCAATTCCCATGGATGCTGTGACTCGGTTCGCGACCTCGCGTTTATGCTTTTTGGTTAGCGCACTTCCGTTCGGTGTTACATCCCATTTTCCTGACTTCCTTGTAGCGCTTTATGAGATGCGAAGCATCTCATGCTTAGGGCTGTGTCCCTCGCTTCCTCGTTGTCGTTGTCCGCCGTCCGCACTCTACTGCGCATGCGCGTCTCTTCAGCCCAGTCAGCATTTGGGCTGACGTCAGCGCAGTCAAGTATAAAAAGAAATAGTTACGCGGCGCCCGGTTTCGACCCCACGACTCTCTGGCCGCAACGGGAGGTACTTGGCGCTCTTCCCACTGCGCTTCAAACCGAGACGGAAGCATGTGTTACGAACGTGCCTTATGTCCTTCACTCATTCAAACTACGTCAATAAGCTACTGACACAACGAAAGCACGCGAAGCGGAACGTCAACGGAATGGACGAACTGAAAACTAATGGCAACTTCATTCGACACCATGGCTGCTTCGCATACTACTCAGGGTTCCCCTACGGGAGGATGGTGAAATTTTTTTTCAGCCTTCTTTGGACTTTGTTTCCCGAGAACATATATGATATTTCTCGCAGCAAAGTATGCCACAGATGTCGCTTGCTGTTGGCTCCCAGCATACCCTTGCACATGCCGGTCATTCCGAAGCCCATTCGCTTTCCCATGTGCCAAGCAACCTAAACCAACATGTGCAAGCGCGCATTCCTACCTGGCCACGCGGTAGACACGCTCCGTACAGCCGCTTTGGGCGTTTCATTTCGCCCGTGCACACGACCCGGATGACAGCGCTAATGTTATGCAATGCAGTCGGCTATTAAATGCTGAGCCTCAATCACCCCCATCCAGCCTACCCATAGGCCTCAGCGCCTGCCGTACCGGCTGTGCTAACGTATACTTTGTCGGATGCATATTCACACTTTCGCCGCCAACTAGCGTCGCTTCTCTCTGCTCACGTTTGCTCCCAGCCAAAATTGCGCTACTTCGCGCCACCGCCCAAAACAGACAGTGCTAACGTATACTTTTACTCTTCACTATATATTCCCTACCTTATATTCACACCTCTGCTGCTGACGAGCACTCCTTTCTCTACACGCGCTCTCGTTTCCGCCAACAATGCGTTATTTTCCTGCACACGGCGAAAGCAGGTTGTCGTTTCCCCATAGCCCCTGACTGTTACTGGTCAAGGAGCAGAAAACAGTTACCATTCCTACTTAAACAAAGTTGAGAGAACCAAAAAGTTTATTCACATCGGAACTGCATCCAAAGTTGGAAAAACTTCGCTAAAAGGCGTCTAACACCCGCCGCGGTGCTTCAGTGGTTAAGGCGTTGTGCTGCTGAGTGCGAGAAACGAGGGCGCGGGTTCAATTCCCCGCCGTGACGGCCTTTTTTTCTGACGGAGGCGAAAGGTGTTCGATATTTCGGTGGACGTTCAAGATCTCCAGGTGGTCAAAATTATTCAAAGCAAGACAAATAAAATCGCTGCGCAAGGTCGACGTACATTTCTGAATTTTTGAATCAGTTATTCCACAATTGGTTTTTTGGAGACACGTTGTATAGGAAATACCTTCACAATGCCTGCCTTGACGGGGTGTAAAAGTTCTAGCACCTTTCTCTACCGATGTGGACCGGAAGCTATTCTTCTGGGAACAATTATTTATTGCAAAACCTGTAGAAAACTATGCATCGAAGAAAACTCCTGTTTTCACATTTAGAGTCAGCGGAAGAACAAGCTATCACACTATAGGCCACAACCAGCAGAGAGTACATAATTAAAACCATCGCCTACCGAGCCGCTTACCCTAATTTCCTCTTCTAATGCATCCCACCCACTGTCTTAAGTATCCTCCCAAGCACCAACCGCCTCACCGAAGTTCACATCGTCTGGACCCCAGACATACTCACATGAAAAGGAACGAAGCGGCCCACATCGCTGCCTAGGTTCATACATCCCGGGCAGCTCGACAAATGGGGTAATTGGGGTACAAATGGGGACTCTTCGACGCTAACGCTCGGAGAGTTCCTGCCCCTCCACAATACCGATCGAATCACCCATTGCCACCACAAACGCCGAAAATGTCAACCTCCGGACACCCACACGTCACCCGAGTCGAGGACATCACGCCAAGCCGGCTCCAAACGCACCATGGCCTTACCCTCCCACCTGTAAATTATGCCCCAAGCACGCACTCTCTACGATATGGTATGTGTGTGCGAGCCCACCCCAATACGCACCCCATATACCTGCGCGCTGAAGCTGTGGGCGTGTTAGCTCACCATCTCCGACCTCTCATTTGACCGTAGTCTGGCGGAGGGGAGCAGCGGGGCAGCCGACCAGCTACTTGAACTTAGTGCCGCTTCCCCTCAGTTAAAAAAAAAAAAAGAGAAAGATATGCATCCGCCGTCCATCATTCGCTGCGCTCTGCCCTTTCAGGAGCGTTTCCTCCGCAAGAAGCGCAATAAGATGCGGAGAGCCAGAATGTAAAAAGAAAAGCATCCTCCTTAACCCCCTTCTCGGCTACTGTTACGAAAAGTAGCCTTCAAGCAACAACTTAACCCTCAATGTCAGACCACTGTGCTCTCAAGATTACTGTTCGGAAACTCGAATTGCTTCATACAGTGGAGAGTATAATGAGCTGGTGTTATTCTTGCGGTTGAATTGGCCCTTAAATTGATTGATTGCTTGCGTGCTTGAATGACGACAGATTGATTCATTGGTTCTTTGGTTGATAGGTTGATTGATTGACTGATTTAATCCTACAGTGGGCGGGGGCTCGGCGGGTTCGGTGCTGGCCAACCGACTGTCGGAGGACCCGAAGAACCGCGTGCTGCTCCTGGAGGCAGGAGGTGTGGAGGACAGCGTGACAGACGTGCCCATGCTAGCGTCGGTCAGCCACCACACCGACATTGACTGGAGCTTCGTGGCCGAGCCGCAGACGGACTGCGCGTTCGCGCTCAGGGAACAAGTACGTCTCACGCTTGGACATCTATTCGTGTCGGGACTATGGTGTTGCACATGGTACACTCGGAGTGATAGTTTGTGGCACGCAAGCAAGTGATGTTGAAATCGGGGGGAGTATAAAGCGGTGCTGCGGTACGTCGCGTGAGTTTTGAGAAGGAACAAGTTTGCGCCACAGTGAGAAAAGGAGCATCTGCGGCTCATAGTTTTTGAAAGAGTAAAAAGAGCGAAGGCATTTTTTGTACCCAGTTGTATAAGAGTAAGGCTCCGGGACGTGTTGCGAACAGTTGGTGCTCTAACGCGTTGCGGTGGATGCGGCACTGCATCCGCACATTAAAAACACGTACCGGTTTGAATCTGTTATTTGAACTGGACTTAGTTTCGGGCTTAGTGTGCATAAGAAAAACGCTTGTCCCGTAATTTATTTGTTATAGAATATGTGATTCCTTTGTGTACAACGTTTTAATGAAGGTCGGAACCAAACTTTTTTTGACAAAAGCTTTATTGTCTGTGAGAGCGCATTGAAACATAAATTCAATATTAAAAATTATTAGCGTGACTCATGGATGGAACCACCTAGTTTTATAAAACGAGGCCGCTGAGCTTCTGCCTGGTCGGAATGTCAGGTCAACCAGAATAAACACTAAGTCCAGCGTGACCCTGTGGCAGTTAACCGGTGAAAATCCCGTTCACACCTAAAGTAGTTACACACTATCGTTCTGCTTTTCTCACCCGCTGTGCAGAAGCCGGTCTGGACACAGGGCAAAGTCCTAGGCGGAAGCAGCGTGCTAAACTTCATGATCTACAACCGGGGTAACCGGAAGGACTACGACACCTGGGCTGCGGGCGGTGCAACCGGATGGTCGTACGACGAGGTTCTTCCCTACTTCAAGAAGTCCGAGGACAACACAAACGCTAGCTACGTGGCCAATGGTGGGGACCCATGCTATAAATAACACGGGAGCACCGTGAAGTTGCTCACCTTTACTTTTGTAGCCTGCACGTGTGTCTTCTGTTACGCGAGATGAACTTCCTTGAAGGGCTGCCTTACGTAGGCCACTGTACCCCGTAGGGCATAAAGAGGTGCACTGTAAATGCGTCTAACGTCAACACGTTTACGGTGCAGTCATAGTCGCCCCACAATATCGTGTATTACATAGCAGCCGTTCAAGGGAGTTCACATCACGTAGCAGAGGAAATTGAGCACACCTTGTCTCACATGTGTCATCCAGTGGGAAAAAATAATACGGCGCATTACTAGGCACCGCGGTAGCAATTTGTAAAGTTCATTTCCTTCCCTGAGACACCGGGTCTACTCGCAGCGTCGTTTACAGCTTAGTACTGGGGATTTTAAAACACCTTTTTTATTCTCCAACACTAACTATTAAGGTTACATGGCGTTTCCACACTTAAAAAAGAAAAAAAAACTTAAAACCGATGCTTTCGGGTGAATTATTACGCGCCTAAGTGAAGAGTAACATCAATACCTGTCGGGCTGTGTGTATATTTTGTAAACTAAGAAAATGTATTGCACGATTCGGATACAAGCAACAGCAGGCGCAATTTGATTTTTATTGTGGTGTATCAGCGCATCAGGAGTGAAGTGAGAAGCACTTCTTGCATTTTATATTCAGTGGCGTTGGCCTGTTAAGTTATAAATTACTGTTAAAAATAACAGGGAGCCAGGTAGCGTTATCTTCAGATGCGGCTGCTTCTAATTGATCCTAAATGCGGCATAACGATGCCTCCTAGGCTCAGCAAGCGCGATGAAGCTGTATTCCATCGCCGACATCTGAACGAGGCATGCACACTGCACTTCCTCTGCTAAGTTAAGCAGGTCTCTTCGCAAATCTGTTCATCATGCCACCCGCCGCGGTGGCTCAGTGGCTAAGGCGTTGCGCTGCTGAGTACGAGGTCGCGGGTTCGATTCCCGGCCGCGGCGGCCGCTTTTCTGATGGAGGCGAAAAGCAAAAACGCCCGTGTGTACGAGATTTCGGCGCACGTTAAAGATCCCCAGGTGGTCAAAATTAATCCGGAGCCCTCCACTACGGCGCGCCTCATCGCCTGCGTTGCGTCGGCGCGTTAAACCGTATACAATCAATCAATGTTCATCATGCCTTGTAACAGAAGATATAAAACATATCATCTGCATCTGTCCAAAGTACACAGTGCCAAGAGAGACTCTCCTAACATCTCTGTGTATGCCGCCCCACGCAGGCCTTGAACTGAGGGAAGTTTTGGGCCCTTGGTTGCACCTACGCCAGGCCGTACGGGCTACCAAAGCCCTTTTGCTCTTTTTGCGCAGAATTGGCTTGGACCAATTGTTGGGATTAACTTTACTGCCAAACTCTGTGTATGGGGTTGAAAATTTGTGCGTAGCCCTTCACTTTATTTATTTATTTATTTATTTAGTTCACACACTCTCATGTTTTTGTTTCTGTACATGGCGTAGCAAGCCAAGCGAAATGGCTCGGCTAACCTCGATTCTACCATTAAAAGCATTCGCTCTCTCTCTCTACACATTGACCGTTACATACAAGTATCCAGCATCGGTCACAAGGGCACTAAAAAAGTTCTAACCTTTCAAATCTACTCGGCGTGCTGCAAAAGATAAAACCGAGGCTTGCGCGGATGCGTTTTATTAAGTCGATACGCTCCAGTGTGTGGCTGACTGCCTGCCGTGCGAAAGCCTTTTGCCTTTGCACAATGCGGGAAGGGCTGCAGAAGGTTGTCGGGTATACTCGCGTAGTGTTGTGAGGCAATCGTTGGATCATAAACCCAGGCGTCAATGTGTGTTTCTAGCTTCACTCGGACACTCGCCTCCCTATGCGCAGAATACGTCATGCTCTCACGCGGAAGAATTGGTAAGTGGCGTAATTGGTCACGGCATCGCATGTTGGGACCGCTCGGCGCGAGCGATTGCCTAGCTGAAGGGTACCGCGCGTAGCGTATGAATGACCCCTGAGGGGACAATAACTTTTTATAGGCTGTATTCACTGGCGAGGCACGCGTGCAGGCAACGTTGTGAGTGAGCCGTCACTGGTTACTTCGGGCTCCGCGGGATGGCGGTACTTGTCCGTGCTAAGCCCACAATTTGTGTTGGATGTTCCAAACTCTACCCCACTGAACGCAAAGTAATGCCTCGACTCCAATGTCAGTGTGATGATTAGCGTCTTTGTTGACACCACCTTTGAGAATCGCGTTGGAACGGAGCAGACGACGCACACCTGCGTTTTTTTTTCTGTGGCGTGCTGGCACAGTGGCACACGCCGCACCATGTCCGTGGCCGCTTCCAGTGTTGCCAAGCGTTATACTTGACAGCTAAACATTTCAGTGAATACCATCTATATTAAGCTCGCCAAGAATCGCTGCACCAGTTTTTAATTTTTCGCTCCATTCGGAGGGAGAGACGGAAAAAGGTGCGTCTGTATTAAAATTGGTGGGAACAAATTCCGAGAAATAGGGGAGGCGAGAATGATTGGAGATAACACTGTCGGCATCAAGGGTGGAATTGATTGCGCGCCGTATAACCGCTTCGTGCTGCATTACCTGTGTATAGACGAGGGTCCCATCGATGTTCGTAGCAGTTAACCGGAAGCTAAGGGCGTCGTAATAGTGTGGCAATAGGCCATAGTGTATGTAGTACAGCCTAGTTTAAGAAAAGGTGAGGGATGGTGGAAGCGCTGCCGACAACTTGACTGCCCAGGCTCAATGAAGTCCACCGTTAGAGGCATTTAGATGGAGCACGCGACGGCTACTGGCTTTCTCCCTAGACACTGGCTTCTCGCGCTTTTTCTCTGTGGACACGTGTCAAGGCAGCCTAATTATTCACTGCAAGCCGTGAACACTTCTTTTCATCGAGCAGCGCACGCCCCTGCGCTCATTTTACACTAAGGCGGCCCTCGCCGAAGACAATATGCGGCTCCGTCCACTTTCCCTTAAGTACCGCCGTTATTCGAGGCCTCGTCGACCTCATTTGCGCTTTTCAAAGTCAACAGCCTTATCCCGCGGCGGCCTTAACGGTGTCTAAGCACGCATCCAGGAAACTTTAATCCTTACGCGACCCTGGAGAGAGATTTGGATTGCGCGCATAAATATGCGCCACGGATAAGTGCTTGCGTATCAAGGGAGTATCCTTGCCGCTGATATGATAATCTCGATGCGTTTCTGTATTGTTGGTTCGCGTGCCTAACCTACTGTTTACGTCTGAAAGCACCGCTGCGGGACTAAGCGCTCAGAGATAGGCTCAATAAGGGTGAGGCGGAACCTCGAAACAACCCTGCTCTTGCTTACTTTCCTTTGTTTGGAGCACTTTGAAAACTAAGGTTTACCGCGAGGTTGTATGGCGGTAGGTTAGGAGCGAAATTGCGCGCGTGTATCGCGTCGCGTCGACAGAGAATCGCACACGCTCGCTATACTGCTATCGTAAAATTCTCTGTAACGTTTAATCTACTGCATAGCTTCGAAAACATCATACTGGGATTGCCTGCCTAGGTTCGTTTACCTTCCATACTAAGTTAGTCAGGCCACAGAGAAGTTGTAGACGTTACCGAATTGTGGCCTGCTGTGAATACAGGACGTCTACGGAGGGAGTATGTATTGTTACAGAAAATGTCTGTGACTCTTTTTTTTATTTGAACTGTCCCGAATAAAATGATGTGGGAGTATTTTAAAAATAATTAAAAAAATCATTTAAAAATTAAAAAGGTCATTTAATTAAAATAATTAAAAACGTCATTTTGTTTGATAAATATCGCAAGTCCCCATACATGACCCAATACCGACCAATAGAACTTATCCGAGAATACAACTTCGCTGGTTTTCCGCGTTCACTGTAGTTGAAGGGATCCAAATCTGTATTTCTTTTTAACGGCAAAAGCGTTAGACCTGCATGTTTTATGAAACACATAGGGCATAGAAAATCGCTAGGATGTGCGCACCAAGGAAAAAAAAAATCAAAGCGCACGCTGGGACAGGGAAGCAGCAGCCCCAGAAGAGGGTTCGGAGCCGCAGAACGTTTTAGGCGTTCTTAGCATACGCCGCCACGAGGGGTCCGAGTTTGGTTCCACAATCCTATGGATTTCAACAGCAGGTCAACAGAAGGTCCAACTCAAACATGGCCTTAACAATCTCAGAATGACCTAAGCATCTCCCGCAATTATTTCTCACTAGTTCGTAGTACGATCCAACTCTATACTGTCCAGTTTCATGACCAGTGAGGTTGCTTTGAGGTTTACTTGGATGCTTAGAAGCATCCGTGAAGACGACATCGGAAGTTGTTCCGGCGTGTCATCACCGCAGGTGCCTGTTCCTCCGTGCGGCTCGAAAGGTGCGTTACTGCGAGTATTTTACACATGACACGAGTCATTTTAACCATTTTTAACCTAATGTTCTTATGAAATATTGCAATGCCGACAAACTACGTGAGAGAAATCCGACGGCGTCGCTCATTACCCCATCTACTTACAGAACGTGCCGCCACTTTGACACCCGGTTAAGTTGCTTGAGCGGAGGGATACACTATATGGGCTATTGCCGTTTTTATCGTGGGCCCGAGTATAAAAGGTCATCACGGGGGCCCAGTTTATGCGGCCTGTTGTATGAACACGGAGGTTTGCAGCCGTGAGGCGAATAGGTATGTTGGTTGGACAATTTAACATGTTATGAATATGCTTACAAAACTCCCAGCATTGTTTGCGTGCGTATACGAAGGTTCTCCGCAACTGTTTTCAAATTTCTTGAAATACGAAATGCTTGAAAAAGGTGGTTAATATGACCATCCAGTATTTTTATTCGGTGGTCTCGAAGGGCCGAAGCCAAGTTCTACAGCTCTACGCACAAAAGATTATTGAGAAATTGGCGCAAAAGTTTTCCCATGTTTCTCAGTCTGGACATTGTTCGCTTGTTTACTGTCAGGTGCCCTGTCAGGTGTAGCAATAACTATATTCGATGCACCATTACGTTACATTAGTAGCATTAAAAGAGAATGCCATTTTCATTGTACATATTTTGTTTCTTTCTGCTTTTTTAGTTAATTGCTTTATGGCGCCAAATTAAATGGAGCTGTGTGTTTCATTTAATTCTTCACATTCTTTTTTACAGTCGGCTTCACAACTACGCGGAAATGCATTGCTCAGCAAACGTGTTTCGAGGGACAGTGTGAACGGTCTTGTATCGAAATATGGAGGCCCTCGGGACATTAAATAAGCAGCTTCAGAAGACAGAACGCATATGTATGAAACGCTTTACAGGAAATTCCTTGACATTCCGCTGCACTACTAGGCACAAGTGCGTTGCTGGCCAATAGCGGTACGATTAATTTTATTTCTTTGTTATCTCTTATGAAGGTACCAATTTTCTCCGCATCTGCCCTATTACAACGGCTACAAATGTGAACTTGCCCAAATATGCATTTCTGTTGGAGATGTCAAGAGTCACACCCCTTGCGGTGACTCTTTCACCACCCGCAAAACTCTTTACCCACCTGCAGGGGTGGTGGTGGTGGCGACCCTTGCGGGTGCACGGGTCGCCGCCCTGGTGCTGGTCAAGGGACGGGTTTCTTGAGAGGCCTAAAATTGCCTGGGCTCCATGGGTTTCAAATCGTGCCGTTTACGCAGGCTTCCACGGCACCGGTGGGGAGCTGACGGTGAGTTCCGCCCCGTACCACTCGTACGTGCTGGATGCCTTCCTGGGGGCAGGGCAGGAGCTGGGCTACAACGTCGTCGACTCTAACGCTGGGGAACAGACAGGTGTGTGCATAAACGGTTTATCTCTCAACCTTCGTCTGATGCTCCTTCCGGCAATGCTCGAATGCAAGTCTTGTGCCCTTTCGTGTTTTGTGTGTATGTACGTTTTTTGCAGCTATAGGCGCTGTATTCGGTTTTAGTTTAGAACCGCTTGTTGCGGTCCCATGCTTAATCATTTTACACGTCAGAATATGTAAAGGTATTAAATATGAACTCTAATAATTGTAGCAACTGCAACTTTGCTTGAAAAAGGCAGCCACGACGTTCTGAACTCTTCCTGAAAGTCTTGGGGAGGGTTCAGGACATTAAGCCAGAAGTTATTTCTTTTTCTGTTGCGGTAATTACTATATCGAATGTTGAGAGCAGCCACGTATACGGCAATGTTCAACCTTTCAAGCATTTTTTACTTTCCTGTTTTTGTTCACAGGATTCTGCCCAAACCAGTTCACCATGCGTGGCAAGGAGCGCTGGTCAACAGCAAAGGCTTTCGTCATTCCCGTGGCCGGAGACCGACCGAACTTTCACGTCTCGCTTTTTTCCACTGCTTCCAAGGTAAGCTGTAAGGCTTCTGCTAGTGATGCTTCTGTAATGTAGTGCTTTTGTAGTGCACTTTAATGCTTCTGCTTTGTAATGCTTCTGCAATGTAGTGCTTTTGTAGTGCACTGTAATGCTTCTGCTTTGTAATGCTTCTGCAATGTAGTGCTTTTGTAGTGCACTGCAATGCTTCTGCTTTCTAATGCCTCTGTAATGTAGTGCTTTTGTAGTGCACTGTAATGCTTCTGCTGTGAAATGCTTCCGTAATGTAGTGCCTTTGTAGTGCACTGTATTGCTTCTGTTTTGAGCACGGGCAGGGCGGGGCGGGACGGCAAAAACTTGCGGTACGACCTCGACGTCGCATCGAATAAACGCGCACACTCGGTCGTGAGTTGCACTTCTTGTGAACACAAACGGAACTTTTTAAACGTTTATTAAAATGAAGGAAATATGGGCCTGACCCGCACCTTTCTCGCAGGACGAATCAATACAGGTCATTTCTCTCTCTCTCTCACAGGGGTAGGAAGAAGCTAGTTTCACGGGACGTGTTGGGCAATCCATATAACGCCATGGCCCACCGTCAATGATGATGACGAGGAATAAGCTGTGTGCGGGGCGCAGCAAGCGCTCGCTCCATTTTTTTTGCAACCCCTTGTCTTTACTTCGAGAAGATTTTGGAGCCTCAGCTTCCTGTTCTTTTATTTGTCTAATCGACATTAATCTGCTATAGCCTAGCTGGTGCAGGATTGTTCCCGCTTTTATTTGGGTTGTTTTCATACCTCAGGGAACATATTTTTTTCCTTTTTCCCGTTATGGCTGATTGTAAATAGATCGTCTCATCTTGTAAATAAATCGCTTAGTCATCAACCATTGTTCATGTCATCTGCTCTCCCCACACGTAACGCTACGCTTCACCGTGGTTATAGGTGGGAAATAGCAAGGGGAATATCAGGTTGGTATATAAAACTGTATGAGAGCGTCCCAGACTGCTTTTGTTAATCTGGGTGGCTACGAGGAGCGGAGGAAATGATCGGAGGAATTTCATTTTAAGTTAACGAGAAGGGTGTCAAGAAGAATTTGTCCATCGTTTTAAAACCTAGGGCATGTCTAAAGAGTATGTTTCGTGGAGTCCGGAATTTTAAAGGTGAAGCATATTCCTTCACCTGGAGAAGAATGAAATATCATTGTCGCTCACGAGGAAATATGGTTGAAAGCGCCAGTAGTTGTCTCAGGCGGGCCTGTTAAAAGCGTGGGTGGGTCATTGACAGAGCGGCAAAAACATGAAGGTTTAAATTTCCTTTTGAAAGAACTTCTAGGAACGTAAAATGGAATGACATATAAACTCAGGAATGCACGAAAAATACTACAGTCTTCCCCAGTTCGCTTCTAAACGTTAGTGAAAAAGAGGGTGAGAGGTTCTCAAGTGGAGAGGTCACTATCCCGCTTCTACTTGTTCTTAACGTTAATCAGGATTTAAGCCACCACTCGCTCTCACAGGCGGTACCATTTCTTCATCATCATTCGGGACAAGCCACGTTTTACAGGCGGAAGAAGTGGCCATCCTTCTAGCCATTGCATAAACGTCTGTAGAAATAACCCTCACAAACAGCCAACACGCATGTAGAACCTTCTCCAGCGGTTTCATATCACGACCTGCCAGAAAAAGTCTTCCCCGGCATCCTTCCCTACATCCTGTAAGAACTATTTGGGCTCCAGGCTGCTCCGCCGTTTCTGGCAACGTCGCTGCCCATCAGCGTGCCCGAGAGTTGACCGACCGGCCAAGCCAGGAGTTCGGCGAGAAGTGGCAGCTCTGCCCCTTGTAATCGTTCCACGAAATCACCCAGCAGCACCGTCTAGAACTAACACTATATATCCCCCTGCGCACAAAAAACCTCCCTATAGAACAACAACGCCACCTCCGACGCATCAAAACCAGCACATTTCTCCGCCACACTAGAGCCGAAATCCCGGGCCCTACCGTCTACTCCTGGCAATACCGCTTCTGCGATGCTCTGGGCAGCCTCTACTATATCATGTGAGGCTGTGATAAGAAACCCCACCTAACCATCTGCGCTTCCCTTTTCCTGAGCTAAGTGAGAGAGCACTGTCCAGCTCGGACCCTGACCACCAGCTTTGGCTGGTACTCAGAGGCCAAGAAGCCGGACGGACTCAAGATCCCGGAATGAGGACTCTTCCCAGTGCTAACAACTTCAGAGAGACGTTTATTCCTCCTCCTCATCGGGATAACATGGATTAGTAGCCAGCAGATCACCCATACTTACTGATGGGAACGTCATGACAATTGCGGTGCTCTTTAACGTTAGTGAGTACCATGATCCCTGATAGTGGGGATGACGTCATCATCACCACGATCCAGTATGACGCGTGTGTAGATACTGATGCCTTGAAAGCGGGCTTGTATCATATTCTGTGATGAAAAATGGCGAGAATGTCAGCGAAGTCCAGTATAATAATTCATGGTTTTGACCACGTGTTCTTTGTTTTGCACATTCCTAGGTGCTGTTCAAGGGCAAGCGGGCGGTGGGTGTGACATTCGTCAAGGATGGCATCGAGCAGACAGCGCTGGCAGCCCGAGAAGTCATTCTGTCTGCGGGAGTCGCCAACTCGCCGAAGATCCTGATGCTGTCCGGCGTGGGACCGAGGGACCACCTTCGGGAGCACAAGGTAACCGCGGTTGTTTGCAAGCGCGATACAATGCTTGTGGATTTTTTCACGGGCTTAAGAGGGTCATGGAGGCGAAATACAACTGTGTTGACTTCTGAAGAACTGGTCTTCGGGCACTCAATCGGCTACACTCCATCCATGAGTGACGGGTTTTAACGGGAAAAAACGCAAGTGTTGCAAATTAATTTTGCCCACCAGTGACGTCATGTCGGCAGGAAGGAAGGAATTCGGGCCAGCATTACAAAATAGTTGTCAGTGTGGTGTTGAGGTGTGGTGACATTGTGTGTCTGTTATTTTAGGACTAAGTGAGGTGTGGTGACTTTGAGAGTCTCTGATATGGTATTGGGGATGATTAGGCGGAGCGATTTCCGGCAGCTATGCAAGGCTAAATCCGCCTTAATCAACAATACTTACTACTACTACTACTACTTCAACGTTAGCATACCAGGAATGCCACTCCCCCCCAAAACAGAACAAACAAACAAACAAAATCTAGAGGTCGCACGATCTTATCTCAGTCATGCTTTTAGGTGGTGGCTTCGGTTGGCAGCCACAAATCGTACAAACAACATTATGTGACATCACTGAAAATACCCGAAAAGTGGCTTCGGAGTCACCGCTTTCCGGTGGCTCAGCATGTGTTTTCTTTGACATTTCAATTGTGTTTTCAAGCTTGCGATAAAATTGCTACCATTGTTATCGGAACAAAGCAGTATTTTAGAGCGCACCTGTTAAGTGCCCACTCCTGTGGTTTCGCGTCACCGCCGGTCTTGTTGTAGCCGAGTGAACGAACAGGACGCCGAAGATAGAGCGAAGAAAAAGCTGGAGGGGAATTTAATGAACCAAACTTGTATTTTGTTTTGTGGCCCATTCAAGTGCAGCCGGTCGACGAGAGAAATATCCGGCACGACCACTGACCGTTCTAGAATTCGCTTTGTCACTGGGGGAACTTCCCGCCTTTGAAGCTAAGGGTATTCCTACAAAGCACGCCGTAACAGTACATGAGCCTGATCTTATTTGTTTTTCTTTATATTTGACGTAATGTAGCTTTATACTTCATTTTAGAACCGATGTGAAGGATGATGTCGATTTTTTTTTGTGTGTGTACAGTGCATATAGTCTGCTGAAGCTGGCGCACGCGTATATAGAAAGGGGTAAGGCACAGGCTTTCATGGTGTAATACCGGACGTGGCGCGCGCTTGAGGCTGACGCCCGCGTGTCGCGATTTCGGCGCACGTCAAACATCCCTTAGTGGCCTAATTAATTCGGAGCTCACCTCTAAGGCGCGCCTTATTGCCCAGTTTTAGATCCCGCGCGTTGAACCCCGTAATTTGAAATGTGTTTGTGGGGTTATAGTTAAAGCAAATATGGCAGGTTCTTTGACGAATCAGCGTACTCTTATTGAGACAACACGCACGACCGCGCGCTTAACACACCGGCACGCACGCGCACACGTGCGGGCATGTTAGTAAAGACACGGCGTAAACGTATTATCGCTTCTAAGCGTCGTAAGCGCATTGTCATTTATATGAAATTGCCACACCCCACGGCGCACGTGCATGCGTGAAGTCATTGTGTGGTGCAAAATGTGGCTAAAAGATGGGTAGTGCCGGAAAGACGAACGCCTTGTAGAGAATGCTCCTGGCAGAGCGGGCATTGCGTGCGCCTTCGGCCTTGACCATTTCGCAAGCTCGGCCTATTCATAAGGAGCGGGGAAAGAAAAACGGCGCTTGCGTGTGATAAGTGAATACTTAGCCGGCTGTACAGAAAACTATAGAGGACAGAAAGTTGTGAGTGAGTGATGGATAAATGGCGAGTGGGTGTTCACGAGGGACGCCTTCAGGGAGGAATGCAGAACAATCATGCAGCTGTTGACATAGGTCTTTATTGAGCACGAAGTACTTGAGCAGGCGGCAAGCCGGCTACCACTTTTTGCGCCTTCCTACATGCGCGCGCGGAGAGTTATAGCGCAGATCTGAAAGACCAACAGCGACCCGCCGCGGTGGCTCATTGGCTAAGGCGTCGTGGTGCTACTGAGCCCATGGACGCTGGTTCGGTCCCGGCTGCGGTCCATGGCTGCGTTTCTGATGGAGGCGAAAAGCGAAGAGAGAGAGAGAGAGAGAGAGAGAGAGAGAGAGAGAGAGAGAGAGAGAGAGAGAGAGAGAGAGAGAGAGAGAGATAACACTTTATTTACCCAAGGGTTAGCGCAGCTTGGTGGCCGAAGACCGTAGAGCTTCGGCGATTGTGGCTACGCGACCCGTGAGTGACTTCTGGAGATCCAGGCAGGAAACGCCCGTGTGTCGAGACTTCTGTGAATGTTAACACTTCCCCAGGTGGTGAGACTTAATTCGGAGCCCTCCACTACGGCCCGCCTCATAACCTCGGTGTAGCTTGGCGGCGTAAAACCCCACAATAAATCAGATGTGAACGACAGGAATGAGTGTTGGGCTTACAAAGTGCGCTTCATTTGTGTGTGTAGATCCTCGTCCTTGTCCCGCCTAGCGCCAGCAATGTTCCGAGTTACAAAGCATGCCAATATAATTGTTAACTCATCGGCGGCGACTTCTTCCTTGATGCTTTAGCTGAAATGCAGGGTTTCATAGAGAAACTTGGAGTGTGCTGCTGGAGGCGGCAGAGTAAATTGGCATGCTTCGAACAATTTGCCGCAGCCGGAACCATTGTTAGTCTGTGTATTGTTTGTTTTTGCAATGGGACTCCACTCCTGTAATATTCCCATAACGGGAATGACAGTATCGTGAAATAAATGAATAAATAAATAGACATGGAAGGAACAATGGCAATCGTCGAATTGTTCTGACTGTTCATATGCTCTCAAGAAAACTGCCCCAGTTACATACCGATGCATGCCAGTAACCGTGTGAGCAGAGTGGCTACGAATGCACATGGAAATCGGTTTATAGACCACCTTTGAGCGTAATAATTTTGTGACGAAAAAGAAGATGCACGAATCGCTTCTTGACCAGTACCCTTGAGTGAACATGCGACATTTTTGTGTGGGCCGGAAACAACTCGACCAAGGCGTTGCACGATTTCAAGTAGTTCAAAATAATAACAGACACCAACATCGTGCTGTGGTACACAGCGTATTTTCGCGCGTAGAACCCGCACCAAAAATGCGAAAATTCCACTGGCAAAGCATGGTTACGATGAATACGCGGGATTTTCCTTTAGAGCAGCTTCACGGCAATGCGCGTTGTGCCGTGAAGCTCCTACGCAGTAACACTGGCTAAGCCTCCTATGGCAGCGATTTAGCAAAACATACAAGGACAAAGAATAAAAAAAACAAGGACGAGCGCACCATAACAACTGTATTTTATTAGTGAATTGTGACTTTCGCCTTGCTGTGAGTGTATTCAATTGCTAAATATACGCTTTTTTGTCTACATAGTAAGTGATGTGTTGCTTGAGCAGTAGCTTTCGTGCAGCCTTTCTTGTATCAAACGTGCGGGCAATACGCGAGGACTTTCTTCTTTCTTTTCCGGCGGGCTGAAAAGGGGGGTGCTGATTATACGCGCGGGCGGGTTATACGCGAGAAAATACGGGATCTACAACAGCACGATGTTGGTTTTTGATTGGTTGGATGGATACGGTTTTTGAAAGCCTTGTAAAAGGGCTTGTAAATGGCTTGCAAAGTCCTTGTAAAAAGGGCTTACGAGTTGGATTAAAAAGTAGCAAAGCCTATACATTCAAGAGTGTAATCAGATCAAGTAATTAGGGAACTTGCGCAACTCACCTCAATGTCAATTCAACATTGTGGTTTCCTAAGAATAAGATGTCTACCGCGGGCAACAGCTGCTAGGCAAGTTGCGGTGAGAGGGCTTGACATGACCATTTATAGCAGCGAAGCTGTTTAGCAGGTCGCAATTTTTTGTGTCCGCAGTTAAAAATACCTAGAAATGGCCGAGCGGGCGCACGTGAGTGCGGGCCTCGCTGCGACCTCTTAGCGTCCCCGGCGCGCGTTGACAAGCCAAGCATACCCACTCAAAGAGGTTGGCCAAGATTGCCCCCCTCCCCCCCCCCCCCCATTTCCCACAAAAAAAAAAAAGTCACAGCGTTCGCCGTAATCGTGAGAACACTTGCTCGGAACGAGAAAGACTCCGGCGTTCGCCGTAATCGTGACAGCCCTTGCTCGAAACGATAAAGACACGTCATAGCGTACGCCCCTCGAAGTGAGGCCCAGTGATTGTCACTATAAAAAATGCAGGAAGCTGAGGATCGAGCAAACGTCGTTGAGGCAGCGAAGATGAAGCAGATCAGCTGCAATCGTAGACTTAAACCATCGTGATGGTCGTGAAGGTTGCGTACAGCTGCGCTACCTTCAAGCCTTACGCGTTAGCGTTAGCTTCCTTCATTATTTTGTTCCAAAACACGACGCAGATCCCCCTGGTGGCTGACTTGCCCGTGGGTAGTGACCTCCAGGACCACGTGATTGTCGGCGGCATCGGCGTGCACCTCCGGGACCCTTACAACGTCGGCGTGTCGGGTGTGAAGGCTGCCCTTGAGTACTACCGTTACAACACGGGTGGGTCACCGCAGAGTTACTATACTCTTCTTCCTGACAGCCTTAGGCTTGCTGCTTGGTTGAGTTGCGTTAACCGCGGGTATAATTTGCCCATCACGGGACACGCAATGCAGGACCGTGGACCCTCCCTGCGGGTGCCGAGGCAGTGGCGTTCGTGAAGACAAAATACGCCAACGCCAGCGAAGACTACCCCGACGTGGAGATCATGCTCATCGCCGTGCCACCCACCGAGCCTGTTGTTGAGACATACCTGACCGGACAGGGACTTAAGCAAGAGGTGAGACCCGTACCCTCGTGGATGAGACAGGGATTGTGTCTTTGAGAGGGTTTAGGCGACAGAGTGACTCATTCGAGCACGACGACACATTCGGGAAGTCGAAAGCTTCAGAAAAGCGCCTGTTGAGAGAAAATTATTGCAATAAAAAACGTAAAAGAAGCAATTAAGAGGGTAAACTCTACTGCAGCGTTTGGAAACCAGGCTGGTGGTAGTCGTACGATCTATTTAAATTCAAAGCCTTGAAGCACATGCTACGAACATAACACTAAAGTTGCATTTGGGAACCTATCTCGCGGTTTCAGAAACTGAGTGCTTATTGTTGTTTGCAGAGTTCCCTTTTTTACGTCAGTACTTCTTGCGTAATTTAGAA
Source organism: Haemaphysalis longicornis (assembly GCF_048455015.1). Taxonomy (NCBI): domain Eukaryota; kingdom Metazoa; phylum Arthropoda; class Arachnida; order Ixodida; family Ixodidae; genus Haemaphysalis; species Haemaphysalis longicornis. The sequence continues at coordinate 125,552,064 of NW_027526422.1, forward strand.
AAAAAGTTCTCGACAACGGTTCGATGTGTTCGATGTGAACGAAGAAGAGATTCTGGCATAGCCACAAACCCCATTAAAAATGCACGGTAAAAGTGTTTGTTACATCCCCGTTTTCATGGGAGAAATTGAGGCGTCATTATTCTGATTGGCCACCAGTGCGTTTCCAGCGGTGACAGATGTGCGACAAACTGCATGCTTTTTGTCCACCGACACTGAACGAAAAATCTACTGAATTTTCTCGCTCTACTTTACTTAACACATAAATAAACAATTCGGAAAATGTGCGCAATTCTTGAGCACTGCTGGAAACAGCTTAAATTGCGAGGATGTTTTTCATGTGGTGCCTCCCTCCCCTTCGTATAACTGCCTAGGTCTACGACGCTTACTACAAGCCGTACCGGGGTGAGCCGTCCTTCCAGATGATTCCCATGGTGATGCGGCCGAAGTCGCGAGGATTCGTCAAGTTGCGCTCGTCCGACCCAGCGGACCCGCCCATCATTGACCCGCGCTACTACAGCGACCCGGAAGACGTGGCCGTCATCGTCGAAGGTTCGCTATGCAACTTTTTGCTTACTTGGGAAGCAGTAATAATCAAGCATTTACCCATTTGAATGGCGGTACCAAACAATAGAGGTAGTGTGCATGAGTAATCGTTCAAATCGGTAAATAAATAGGATAAACTGTTTTTCTTTTGGGCAAGCGAGTTATTGCCTTGAATAATGTACGCTGTGCATGTGCTTTCCTTGGGGTCTTTTTTACGAAAGACTCTGTTGCCCGCCAGGTTCCTTAGAATAATATCAAGCATTCCCTAGTTGGTGGGGGGCTCCCTTCGCTGGTTTCTTTAATGCTTTGCACAACCGTAATCGTCCCGTGAAATAGTGCATACTCGGGATCATATTGGGGGCATGTTTATATGCTGCAACACTGTTATTTTTTTATTGAAGTTTTGCTTGCGCTGAGCGATTTTATTAATAATAAAGAAGATATGTTCGCGTTTACAGATCAAGGTTGTAAACCACAGAGAAAGAGATCGCGAGAAAGTGGACGCACAGAAAAACGAAGACGGAATGAACACATATCTTGCATTATTTCGTCAAGAAAGCCCCACGAAATCACGGGCAGTTCCTGGAAACTTCTAAAGTAGCATGCAAACTCGTTTGTTCTGCTTGGCTAATGAAAAGATTTCCCGTTGCATTCGTTCCAGTAACTTTCTGCACTGCACATCAGCTTTAAACCACGACGAAGCGTCATATTTCCTTGTATGGGAAAATAAGCGGTTATAGGTAGCGTTACTTTGTTCTTTGCCAAAATACCAGTATTAGACGACTCGTAATGATGTCGAATTCACTTAATTACGCAAGACGAAAGGGCGTAGCTACACGGACAAGCGCCGCGTCTAAGTGTTCGCGCTGTAGGGATTAATTCAACGGAGTACCAACTTGCCCAAGCTCTCACGTTAATTAATGGTCTCCTCGATTCGGCAACACTTTCTGCACTAGTTCACAAAAGTGCAGTGCAAGTGCAGCGCCAGTTATTTCGCACGCTACACCTTGCACGATACGAGAACGAGAGTCAGTATATTATCTCTATGACTCGCACAGGGGCTAGTGCAGAAGTGTAGAAGAACTGGTGCAGCACGGCGTCAAATCGAGGGCCGAAGTGCAGGTGGCGCAAGCTGCACTGGTAAATCGAGTGCGCGAGTGCTGGACCGCCTGAACTGGTGCAGAAAGTGTAGCCAAATCGAGGAGACCATAATTACGCACGCTGGTGCACTTTGACCAAACGACATGAAGCTCGCGAACTGTGATATCCCCATATGAGCTCATTGTTACGTGCAAACCTAAATAACTCATGCACAGGTTATTATTAATGGACCTCTCGCGCACGATCTAGCGGGTACACTTTATTGATAATAGGAAAGCTGAACGTCCTTTTGGTTGAAAGCCGATAGTCGGCAAACGGCTCCCGATTTTCGTGCTGTTGTGTTGCACTGCAGTTTTCACTGGCGTATTACAGTTCTCCGCACTAGCTTCTCGACGGCGTTGCGCAATTTTTGTTTCGCATCATTACGACACGAGTGTGGTTCTTTTTATGTCTTTTGAATTACGCGCCCTTCGATCACGCTCTTTTTCAACAGTCGGTGTAGAAGGCGACCAAATGTTCTGACCTCGGGGTATGAAAAAGGTACGAGGAAATGACACATCGTTTTGCCGTATGTCGTACGAGTTGGAAACCGAATAAAGAAGCTACGGTTATGACACAACCTTTCGATTTGGTGCCTCAACAGCGTGACGATACTTAGAACTACAGTAGTATGTAGCAGTGAATATACCCGGCAAGTGGGCTTTGGTAGACTAAAAAAAAAATCCGTGTGTTATAGATTTGGAAATGCTGCGGGCACAAGTCATTCGCGTAAGTTGCGGATTACGAGATCAGCCATTCAGTGGAATGACACGTGTTATGACACGTGCTAACAAAACAGCGTCAAAACACTGATGTTCATCGAGCATCTGGAAAGAAATGTGCTAAACGGGCGGTTTAATACAAACATCAGTTAATCTCAACGTCCATGCTGTGCTTGCTGAACAAATTCGAAGCGAATTTTTTGTTTCAGCTGTGTCAAGCCAGTTAGTTCTACATGGTGCGATTTTCCTGCGAATTCGCAGATGCGGCGCCAGTAGTGCGGCAAAACGACCTTTTTTCGTTGCTGCGGCACAGTGCCAAATGATTGGAACGGTCGAGCATACCCCGCGAACGCCGCTCTTGCGGCGTAGAGGGGCCGGACCTGCGGCCTATAAATAGGCACACAGCTAGGTCATCATCATCATCATCATCATCATCTGCATCTGCACGGTTAGAAACCATGTGGCGTTCCTTGTATATGCGCGGCGTAAGCGCAGGTGCACCGAAATAAACGCGCTCGCGTTTACAACACGATGTCCCGCGCCGTTGTGATCAAATGCTTATTCCCCTAGCTCCACTGCTCGACCCCACTGCCAGTACGATCATTTCTGGTTCTAAAACTGCATTTCAAAATTTTTCCACCGGACGCATGTCCCAGCCGGCACGCAAAAGTTTGACGAGTAGCAGTTCTGACCTGGACGCCCGCGCGTGGGATCACGTAGTCTCTTTTCATGATATAGCTATGCGGTTCGGCCTCTCCCGCTTGATTTATCCTCCGGCGGACAAAACGTTACATAATTCTAAAGCCCATACGGGGGGACTTCTTTAGACAGGCACCTTTCCAAATCCTGCCGTACTGACCCTCATCCACCCAACTCTATACCCAACTTCGGCCTGCAGCTTATGGCAGCTTATGTAGCGGTCATGCCGGACTGTCCCGTATCATGCGGGCTCGCCCCAAACAACTCCTTTTCCGAAATACCCTCCGAGGCATGGTGGGAGGCCACGCTGCGCAGCTCGGACTCGGGCCTACAGGCCCGCTTGGTCGCCAGGGCTGCCGAGTTATCAACGCGGCCTAACCGACCGAATGGCTTTCAATATACATCATCACTAATGTTCCTCGAAATAACGTTAATTCTCTCTATCTCTCTTTGACAAACCTGGCCGCCTAAACGCACCCCATGTGCGCCTTTTTTCGCGTCGTACAAGAAGAATGACGTAACTAATATAAGAGTTGTTAAGCTACACAGACCTGAAGGTTAGCAATCTATCCTTATTTTCGGAAAGAATACAGAATCGTCCGACGAGAACTTGTTGCGGTAAAGAATTGGTACTCTTTGCGAAAAAATTACAATCATTAAGCCTGAAACATAGGCTGTTATCGTTAAAACCCACGACCCTACACGGCTAAGGCCCACTACTCTACCCCTAGGCTACTGCGACCAGGGTAGAGTCATAGGTTTTTATGGTAACGACGTTGGTTTGAGCCCCTGTAACGTGTTTTGCGGAGAGCATGTTTTTGCTACAACTTGTTCTTTTAAGTCAATTCGTTGCATTCTTGTCGAAAAAAGGGAAAGTTTCGTATCTTATACGTCAATATAGACTACCAGCACGCTTATTAGTTATGCGATTGTTCTAGCACGACGCGAAAAAACGCGCACGCGGTGTGAGTTTATCCGGCGAGACTCCTCAAGTACGGTTTCAGTTCAGCGCAGTCGCGCGCACCCGTTCAGGAGTGGTTGGCTATTGACTATTAGCCGGCTAATATCCACTCCGTCGTTGAGGTCCTTCATTAAGGGACGAGATCCCGTGAAAATATTATCACGAAATCTAAAGACATTCTGCATTAAAGCAAAGTTTTATTTCGCTCCTCTCCCGGTTTTCCGGGGTGCTGCTGCTAGTGATACATTCTTGCCGGGTGTGCAGCTGGATTTCACTGTACACCAGAGAACGCTTGCCTCTGCGTATCGCCCCCCCCCCCCCCTTCCGGCAGAGAAAGCGAATCGCGGCCGGGGGGGGGGGGGGGGGGCACCCAGGAAGTTTCACCAGATACTGCTGACTTTACCATACTGCACCCGAAGGACCGGTACAGCGTGCGGTACAGCGTCCGGTACAACAATACAGCGCTCGGGGAAGCTTCATTTCCCGCTTGGATCCCGTTCTCTGCGCTGGGAGCTGGTGCGTCTTCGCAGGGGGGGATTTATACGTTCAAGGTTTATCGCTACGTCTCGCATTTGTCGACGTACTCGCACTGTTGTGAAAAACCAATACATCACGCAACATACCACTTTCAAAAAATTCCGAAGGAAGTTTGTTTAAACTTAGGCATGTCATGATGAAACCTCTGCGTTGCGTCGATTCACAACAATGCGCGGGATCCGCCGCTTGGTTTAGCTACTGAGCATTTATACCTCCGCAGGCTTTTCGCCCACATCAAAAAGTAGTGAACTAGAATATCCCCATTTCTACGATCCACGACAGGCACTTCGGTTTGATTAGGCGTTGTGGAGACAAGTTTTCTCCCATCGTTAAATCCACATTACTGACTCTTCACGAATTACAGGTTTGAAAGTGTGCAAGCAGATCGCCGACTCGGACGCGTTCCGCGCGCACGGAGCCAAGTTCTGGACCGTGCCGTTCCCGGGCTGCGAGCACCACAAGCAGTTCAGCGACGACTACTGGCGCTGCCTGGCACTGTCGTTCTCCTCTACAGCCGCGCACCCGGCGGGAACATGCCGCATGGGAAGCGACCCCCTGGCCGTGGTCGATCCCCGACTGAGGTGGGTGACGTCAGGGCCGCGCGCAAGAAGCTTAGTTTCGCATAGTCCTCCACTTGTGAATGGCAAACTGCAATAGTCAGCGGGCTTGTACCTAATGAGTGGTTGGAGTACGCGCGGTTGCGGAATCTGCGGTTCCTGTATAACCGGTTCGCGACGTGGCGCCCGTACCACTCAGCGGTTAGTCGACGCTTGTGAGTGAGCGGGCGCTTGAAAGTCACGCTGGGCCGTTAGCTTGCAGTCTATGACACCCTACGGAATAAAGGTTTTACAAAATGTTTAATACAGTATGCGATATTTGCGCTGGAATGCGATTCTAAAACACGAAGACAGTAAAAAGAAAAGACACGAGCGCTGATTATAAAATGAGCAATATTTATTGCTCAAGGAAATGCGATTCTAAATAGCTTACTCCAGGGAAATGTGTAATATCAGTCTTGCAAAATGACGTCACACTCGTGCGTGAAAAAAGCAACGCAAACAAATGTACAAAACGCGGGCGGATCTGCTGAGCGATGCTCACTCCAAACACATGTTTAGTTACCCAAGTTACTCCTTATAGAAGTCTACCGAAGGGGTGCTCACGCAATCTTCGCCACGCTGGGCTATCTCCCACGCCTCGTCGATTTCGCGTGCGCGTGTATCACGAAACCTCTTGAGCACCTGAGTGTGTTTTAAACGCGGGGAGCGCTTGCAGGACTTGCAGTTCGTTTCCAGGTTGCTTCCTGCGCCGACTTTGAGGGAGCACGCATGCTCTTTTAGGCGCTCGTTCAGCCATCGCCCGGTCTCTTTGTGTCTTCCGTTTACTGTCTTCGTTTAAGCGCTGTTTCACTGTTTTATGATGAACCAACTAGCCCAAACCCAAACGGTAGTTAAAGGCGATTCTAAATCGCTTATTCAAGAGCAATGTGTCGTATCAGGCTTACAAAATGTTGCGGAGTTATGCATCTACGGTGTTATCACTGCCCTTGACGCGGTAGAGTGAGAAAGAGCATTGTTGTTTTCGTCGATGGCCCTGGTAAACTCGCGATATCCAAAGTGAAGCAGACCCAAGACTTCAGCAGTGTGACGGAATCTGAGTGAATTCTGCTCTCCTCTTTCTCCGCAGGGTCCGTGGCGGGGTGAAGGGCCTGCGCGTGGTTGATGCTTCCGTGATTCCGGACATGCTCTCCGGGCACCTGAACGCTCCTGTGATCATGATCGCCGAGAAGGCGGCCGACATGATACTGGAGGATGCGAAGAACGCCATTCGTACGGGAAGCGACCGGGTCGTGGCGTCTGGTCTGCACAGGGACGATTCGCCTGCGGTCGTCAACTACGGGTCGCCAGTGTACGCTTTTTCGTCCGCTTCACTCTTGGCCACCTCGTCCTCATCGCTTCTGCTGTTTACTGCGGCTCTTCTAGGAGCGCTGCTGTGCTCCAAGAGCCTGACGCGTCAGTGATCGCTAGTCATGAGGCCAGGTGATTGCGCTTCTGCAGGAGCAGTTTGTTTAGGCGAAATGTGGGTGGACTGGCGGTTGTGTGCAACGGTGCGCGGACTTTGGTGCATTTTGCTTGCCTGTTTCCACAGTTCTGCATCTGTTGGTGTGAACTGCCGTTGCTTTGGGGCCCCTTTATTGCTTCATTCCATTCTCGTTCCAGTGTGTGTTTCTCTCGCAATGGTGTGCTTTTTGGATGGACAAGACGAGTGAGGTGTTTTCGCTCAGGACCCTTAGTGGCTTAAACATTGACAGTAGTTTGCAATGGAAGTGCACTTTCTGGGCTGAAGCAGAGCTATCATTGTCTTTGTACAGAAGTTCCATTACTTGTGCAACATCTTTTGAAAAATACGACATTTTTCGTAAGCAGCGAAACACAAAGGCGGTAAAGCGAGGAACGAACGTGTGGCCAGTTCCTTTATATAAATGTGAATTAACGAAAGGAAAAAAAAAGCAGAACGAATGTCAGCTTGCTCTGCGAGGTTGTGAATTGGGAAGAGGCGGGAAGTACTTGTACATATATTTTGTAGGGATACGCGAGACTAAGAAGTACACCATCAGAAATGCTCGCTCGTTAAACTACGTGAACAATTTACCCTGCCCGCCTACATCGTTTGTTGTCAAACGCATCTATTAGCGGTCACGGGAACAAAATTGCACCATGCTTTTGTCAAAGTTAAGGTTAACCAGCATTAGAATACCGCGACTCCCATCATCTGTCACATATTTCAGTCATTACAACGACAAGGTCACAATTTCGTCCCACGGTCACTGATTTTGATGTCGAATACCATCCAGTCAAACACCAGCAAATGTATATAGTTTCTGTGTCGCCAAAAAAAAAAAAAAAAAGCTTTCCTTCTTGCCATCTATTAAAACAAATGCCAGATGTGTGCGACTGCAATAAGGCTACCAGTTTTAAAACGGCCCTGATGTTTAAAAATGAAAAGTGTCTGTAATTACAATATTATGCTGGTTCCGCTTTTAGTCTGCGAAATACCTGACGTGTTGTAGGAATATTACGGGAGCTTCTAGCGCGGCGTGAAGTCTAACTTAAAGATGTGTCCGTAAACAATATCGGTGGTAGTTTAGTTTCACTATTTTGGTTAGGAAAAGTATCAAAAGTCTCATCGCTTTTGCAAACGGGAGCTACTCATCTCATAAAGAAGCAGTTAATGGGCTGTCATCCGAACACCCACCGTGTGTGTCACGGAGAAAATTTACTACCCTATTCTGTGTATGATGTGTCGGTGTTTTTGTTCGCTGTATGTCAGAAAGTGCGGTCAACGGGATGAGCAGACATTTGGGTTCACAGCCATCAATTCTGCTTACCCTTGTTTTGTGTATAGTTCATGTATGTACATACGCAGTGCCCTTCAATCTCTCGTTTTCATGATATAATAAAGGCGTACCTTTTTTGTCCATATTGTTTGAAATGGTAGCCAGAACCAAAAGCAGAAATTTCGGGGAAGGAAAAAAAAATAATTTCTTTTTTCCCAAGGTGATAATAGTGGGGAAAAACTGAAGGCATACGCCCATTCAGATGGAAAAACGAAATGTGAGGATCAGACCAAGAGTTCGGAAATTCATGCAAAAACATCTCACTAAGTCATCGTAGTTTGCATGCGGGGTTGCTTCGCATCCAAGAATAACTGACTTGAGCAATATTTATTTACACTGGAGGTAATGTGTCACTAAAAAGATATAAATGACGCAGCTGGCTACTTTTCGATAAATAAAAGTAATTTTATTGAGCATTAGAGAAAATGAGAAAGGGCTGGCAAGCATCGTTGTGCAGCGAGCCGAAAGCACGCGTGGAGTTCAGGACCCGGCCAACCAGAATTTTCTAGATGCTCCGGCACCGAATGATTGATTGATTGATTGATTGATTGATTGATTGATTGATTGATTGATTGATTGATTGATTGATTGATTGTGGGGTTTAACACGCCGACGATACACAGGCGACGACGCAGGCCGTAGTGGAAGAGTCCTGTTTAATTTTGACCACCTGGGGATCCTTAACGTGCGCTGAAATCTCGAACACACGGGCATTTTCGCTTTTTAAGATCGAATGCACTTTATAAGCGACCCCAAACCTTCCACCGCTGGCGGCGGCGGCGGCGGCGGCGGCGGCGTCCGCAGTCCTCCTCTCCCTAGCAACGGCGTGGAGCGGAGAGGAGCGTCGGTAGCAACGGCGCGGTGACGTCACTTCACCACGTGACCGCTCTCGCTCCGCCGCCTCGCCGTGGCTGCGCGGGTGCGCGCCGCTCCCCGCACCGCTCCTCGCGCCGTGACGTCATGGTATGACGTCACAGCGCGCCTCCTCTCCCCAGCAGCTGCCGCGCGCCTCTCTCTCCACCGTGACGTCACACTCTCTCCTCTCCCCCTCGCTCGGCTGCAGCTGCCGTGCGCCGCTGTCCCTCTCCCATTGCGCTCGCCTCCTCTCTCAGCCACCTGGCTCGGCGCGCTCGGCGCGGCGTACCCCCCTATATATGCAGCGATAAACTGCCAGACCTCCGTGGGTCGGCTCGCGCGCGCTCACGGGCGAATGCCAACGGATTTTAACTTTACTCCCCCTCATAGCATCACCCCGTGCATTCGCACTTAACCATGTTCACCCTCGGGGAAATGCTTGGGAGTTTTTTGTCTCCACTAGACGAAAGCTCCGGCACCGAGATGGTCAGCCCGGACTCGCGCTGCTTAGTGACTATTTTATGAATAATGTTTGGGGGCTAAGGCAGGAATGAACAAAGTGGTAAGGGGGGAAAGGGACGTGACTGGTGAGAAGGGCGTGACAAGTCATGTCACGTGACAGTTCGTGACGTGACCTGTACATGTTACTGGAAAGAGGTGCGTTTATTGCCCAGAAAAGTAATCGAAGCATTACTCTAGGGTAGTCAATTGGTTCCGAAGTTACTTTCATAGATCTTTATTCCCTTTGCGCACATATACACATATATTATGGAATAACTAGTGAGGCAGCTCGCAAATATGGTCGGAAAAATAGCTACGTGCACGTTCTTGCTGCACAAATTTGCCAAAGGTTATTTTAGTGTTGCAAGCTACCGGGGCAACGTTCAAAGAACATAAGTTAAATTGACGGGTGCTGCAGGGAGTCTAGTTTTTTCTGCCTGAAGATTATGTGGGTTCACTGAGTGAGGCAAGTACCTTTTGTAGGTGTTCGGAACGTTGGGAGGATTATTTTGGCCCAGCTTGATTATTGTAGAAGCCAACCAGAGTTGCTCATGGCTTGGTGTGTTAAACACGGGGTCACAAAGATGTGAGAGGAGGAAGAAAATTCCTGTTTTGTTTGGTGTTACCCAAGTAACAGGCGAATATTGCAGTAACAAAGGTAGGGCGACATTCCTTCAGGTGAAACCATCACACCCCAAAAATGCCTGGTGATTGTGGTACTGCCAAATGCGAAATTTGTGCTCAGCGCGAACTGCAGTTTTCTCGGTCAAGGCGCACAGCTGCTGTGTCTCAGGAAGTGATCGCGTGAACAGCGAACGCACGGTGGTTCGCGCTACTCTACCGCTATCTCACAGCGCGTCGACGCTGCCGAGCATGTTTTCTAAATCGTGTTTGAACCTCCTAGGAAAATGCCGCGTGGTTCGAATGACCACGCCACGGGGACAACAACGAAGGTCCCGAAGCACCGATTAATGTGCAGCACGCAGAAATTGAAGGAACGAGACGCTTGATTTCATGGATGCCTGGATTTCCGTTTTCTTTCTGGGGCGCCAATAGACGCCGAGGGCTGTTTTCACACACCTGCCATCGCGGGCCCGGCAACTGCCCTGGCCCTCACACTTTCGGAGGAGCGTCGTCTCGCGCCGCCTCCGCAAACGGCCGTCCCCCTCACAACCTAACGACACTCCCCTCCTTCGTTTTCTTTCAGTGTTCTTTCTTGCCACCGTTCGCTCGGTTACAACGCCGCCGCGAAACCGCTGTGGCGGCCACCAAAGTGCTTGCGCACTAAAATTGGTTCTATCTGAAGAGACCCGTCCATCGTCAAGCGCTTTATCCGTTAGATAAGGATTAGTACCCTAGTTCGACAACAATATTGCACGTGAACAAGCCAAAATGACGCCACCTTCAACATTGAAATTCTACCTAGAAGTATTGTCTAGTATAAACTTGGTGAAAACGCCATACCGAAGCCGCACTGCATTGATTAGCAACGGCACAAGCAAAACTTATAAACTCATAAAACACGTTTATTAGTCACACCATACCAACATTCGGGTGCGGGAACGTAATTGTAGACAAAACTTTTATTGTTTTGTAGGAGTTTAAAAGGTATTTGACAAGCACTTGTAAAAATAAAGTGAACAAAACGGATACGCAAACAGAAACCTACCCCTCTGGTTCCCGCAGCTTCCACTATCCGTTCATCATAGGAGGAAAGCTTTCCTAAACAAATATGTTGAACTATACTGGTGCGTGGTAGAGGCGGTAGATATTTATTACCCGTTTTGATCCACTTCCATCATCTTTGGAAAAAGTGTAAAAAGCACCCTATGATGACGTCCCAGGGTACGGTTTTTCGACTAATGGCGACAGTACAAGGTCACCACCAAGAAACATCGCAGTGCCATTGTAGTGGGGCCTCTAGGTACGTTTAACCTTATCACATGAATGCTTATAGGCAATTAACAGGCCGAAAACTATGTTTAGGGGTCACTCTACTGCGTTACCGCTCCCTCTATTGCGCTGTAGCGCAAAATTTAAGAGATTGCAATATTTCTGCCGTCTTTTAAAGACGATAGTCTTTCTTGGGCTACCTAAACCCTGAAATTTTGGTCTGTCTGTCTGTCTGTCTGTCTGTATGTCTGTCCGTCTGTCTCTCTGTAACTCGATTCAGCCACTCGGCCAAAGTAAAATTGATATTGCGCAATAGTCTTATATACTCACAGCCAAATGTAAACGTCTAAGCCCGGTTTATATGTTCATACTTGTCAACTTTGTGAAACAAGAACAAGAAATTACGCAAATATAAAACAGGAAATTAGTACACAAGGGATATTTACAGTGTTATTTTATTTAAAAATTCATGGATGCTTGATTTTTCAATAACAAATAATAATCTACATCTACTGCAGAAAACTGCCGCCTCCTGGCGGCATATGAAAAATCACGCGGCAACAGCAACGAAAGGTTCCTCTAGCTAGGTTCTCCATTCTGCTTGGAAAGCACGTAGAGCACGGCCACGCGGTTCTATAAACTTTGTAGTTGGCCGCCTCCATTCACGCGCGTCTCCGCTGTACTGCAGCGCTGGCATCGAGGAACCCGGCCTGTAGCAGTGGAACGTGGTAAAATTCAAATCGCCTTGCGCAAACCTTTAGTGTGTTTACCTTGGGATGAGCGCGACGGTACAGGAACAGCATGAAAGGTGAGCGGGAAAGCAAAGGGGGGCATTTCCTTGGCAAATGTCTACAAAGACTATCGACGACATTTGCAACGAAAGCAGCATATACGCGGCCAATTTTTTTCGGATAGCGTCTTTTGTGGCTGGTATATACGAGTTACAAAAGGCTAGTTTTGTAACTCACGATGTCACCCGCGTTGACGTCCGCGTAGTCCGCACCCCTCCCCCTACACTATATATGTAAAAAAATACTATCCGGCACCTGGTTTCGATCCCTCGACCCTGCGGGCGGAACGCAATGTACATGGTGCTCTACCCACTGCGCCACAAAGCCGACACAGAATGGGAGGCTACGAACGCGCCTTATATCCTTGACTCATTCAAACTACGTCAAGAAGCTGCTGATACAACGCATTCACTACCACCAACTCCCCAAACACTAAACATTAACGCAATACACCCACCCTCTATGCGATGCATTTACTCGAGTCCCCCTCGCGGGGAGATGGGCCCAATTTTTTTATATTGAAGCAGTTTGTGCTGTGTCTCCATGGCCCTTTTGAAAGAACCAAGAGCCTTCTAAGGAGACAGATGGTGCTCTATGTGTAGCGAAAAATCAACCCAGTCTCTCAATGGAAGTCGTATCGTCTGATGAGCCGCCTCCTACTACATCAACGACGCATCAGTTAACCATACGCTAGCGTTTTAAAGATCAAAGCGTCCCAACATTGGAGAATTACGATGCCGCTAAGGCCAAGCTGAGTAACTGCACGGTGGCTATTTCGAATACTTCTGTTACCCTGCAGTTACACCTTGCAGAAGTGCTTCAAGCTCAAGTAAGACTACACTTGAAGCGGCAATCACCCGAGAATTCATTTTTGCAAGTTTTCGTACCGAGTTTCAGCACAGTAAAACGCCTTTTTTAACCAAACTTGCTGTTTCAACCAACGTAAAGTACTCCGGATTATACAGTGGAACGGTTCCTGTACAACTAGTCGTTCTGTGGAAATAAATTTGTTCTCGGAGAAAATCTGCTATCGCAGTATTGGCTTTCTGAGCAGCTAGGTTACTTAAACAAACAAAAAAAAAAAAAAAAAACTGGCGAAGCTTGCACTAAGCCGTGCAAATCTTGAACCTTAGCGAAGCCGCAGGATTTATTTCTGCGAGACCATTGAAGGACACATCACCCCGCATTTGTACAAGTTTGAAATTGTTACTAAAGGCGCTCGGGGGGGTTTTCGCCCGTTTTTTTTTGCAAAAGCCACTGCGCAAGCCGTGGACGCTTAGCGGTCTACGAGAGGCACGCGCTCACGAGTGCTCGACATTTCTTGGCATTTTAGGGGCGAAGCTCCTTAAGGCGTGGGTCTGTCCATCCTCGACGTATGTATGCAGCCACCTCTAGTTTAGTTCTTGGATTGTTTACTAGATGGCGTGGCTACCTCTAGTTTAGTTCTTGGATTGTTTACTAGATGGCGGTACTTGTATATGATGAAAAGATGCGCTTGGATTGTTTACTAGATGGCGTGGCTACCTCTTGTTTAGTTCTTGGATTGTTTACTAGATGGCGGGGAGCGTTGTAATAAAATCCGTTCGCTGTTGGCGCGCGCTGGGAGTCGCCAGATGGATAAAGGCCGACCTCCATGCAGCGAAATGTAGGCGAAAAGGCGGCGAACGTCGCCCGGCGGCGGCCGCTCCGCCGCCGGCGTCGAAAACACGGCTGTTCGTCGGCGATCTACGCGAGCTAGATGTCGAACGCGCGGCGGCGAACGCGACCGGAAGCGGCAAACTGCATTTTGAGGCCGCAGCCAATCACAGCCTCGTACTTCGTTGTACTTCCTGTCCTGTCTTCCATCGGCGGCGTTCGCCGGGTCACGTTGCATGGAGGTTGGGGTGGACGAAAACAGAGCGGCGCGTCAAACCACGGCGTCCGCCGCAACCTGCGGCGGACGCCGTGGTTTTACCGATGATTTCCCCTCAGGAGCTTCGCCCACTCATCATCATTCACCCCGTGGATATGCTGTGAATTTTTTTAATGCGTTACGCGCTAGACGATACGGCCAGCTACAACAGCTCCGCTGTTAAACCTCCAGTTGCCTTGCGATGATAGCACAAGAATGTTCGCGTGTTAAATTTCCGGGACGCGTATTCCAAACGCTTCGCTGCACCGAGCACCCACGTGAAACGTCTGTTTGCGCGATGCAGAACGGCAATTAAACGTCGCCACTGGCTGCGCCCCAAACCTAAAGCGACCTAAAACATACCAAATCACTATTATTAACAAAAACAACTCATACATTTGGGCCTAGAAAAAACAATGAAATTTACAAAAAAAAGTTCGGCAATGAGAAAAAAAGGTAGATCGCCGCCAGGGGGCCGACACAGGCGCCCGCGCCTCGTTTCGACTCCTGCTTTTCGCCTTCTATACGCGATCACTCGACGTGCACGCGCTAGCCACCACCATCGATCGATTCCTAAGCATCTCAGGAACCGACGGACACCACGCTTGGCCCACGCCGACCATCAGCAGCGACACAAGCCAACCGCGAAGTCTGCCAGCGTCACCGCCGCTGCTGGGCCTACCTTCAGGCCTAGCGCGAGCGGCCGCTCTCCAGCCATGCCGCAGCAAGAACACCTGCTCGCGCCCTCCGCCACGCTACCGGAGCACGTGCAACACATGCCACCCGCCGCCTCCACTGAGATGGAAACGGGCTCCGACTCGCACAGGGAACCTACGCCTGCCGTCGCCGGCGTCGATCTCCCGCCGCCAAGCACCGGCCCGCCGCCCGCCACCTCAACCGAAGAAGACGCCGCTCAACAAATGGACTATGACCACCTCAGCGGCCGAACGTGCCCCCGCCCGAACCCCTGGATGGAGGTCATCTACGCCCGCCGAAAGAAGCCGTCAACATCTACGCCTACGTCACCCCCTGCCACCGAGACGCCTCCAAGAGCGGTGCGTACCATACCACCACCGCGCTTCCCGCCGACCCACTACCTCACTGTCATCCGCCCACATGACGGCCTTCGTGTCGGCGACTGGTCGACCAGCGACCTAGCGCGAGGTCTCGCCGCCGCAAGCAACATACCCGACTCGACCTTCCGCACCCTCGTCACCCTCCAAGCGCAACCCAACACCAACCTCATCGTGGCTGGTACTTCCGACCCCCACCTGGCCGACCGACTCTCCAGAATAACCGAACTAACTCTCCGCCAGACCACCTACGCTGTCACCGCCTACATGAAGCCCCCGCCAGGCACTGCACGTGGCGTAATTCACGGAGTCCCTGAGGGTCTCACTCAGGAGCAACTTATAGAACTCACGACTACGAACCGCCCGTACCTAATCCATGCCCGCATTATGGGCAAAACCAGGTCCGCTCTCCTCACCTTCGCCGGAACTTGCATTCCTTACTATATTAAGTTTGACTGCGAAATGATCCGCTGCCGACCATACCGCCGAGCCCTCCAAACCTGCTCATGTTGCGGCGATATCGGGCACCGCCAAGATGTCTGCCCGCATCCCGACAAGCCACGGTGCCACAGCTGCGGCACTCCCGATCCGACACCGCAACACACCTGCACTCCTCGCTGCAAGCTGTGTGACGGACCCCACCCAACGGCCCACCGCGACTGCCCCAAGCGCTACCGACCCACTCCTCCACCATCTAAGCAGCGCCCGCTTGGCTTGATCAAGACCTCCAGCCGACCGAGCACCGATGCCCACGAATTCCCGCCGCTCCCGCCACCGCAGGCATCGCTCAACCAACGCCCTACCGGGCCTACCCTACCACAGGTGAGCTGGTCAGCTAAATTACTCGCGCCTCCCACTGCTCCTACACAACCACCCCCTAACCCGTCTCACCCCTCTTCCTCCCCCGACCCACTCACCGTCGCCCTCGAAAAATTCCAACAACACTTCCAAACACAACTTGACGAACTTACAAAACAAGTCGACACCCTCATGCGACTCTCCCCTCCCCAGCCCATCCCTGCCCCCCTCTCCGAGGACCGCATCATCGAACGTGTAACTGAAATTGTCAGTGCACGCATGGCCGCCCAAATTGAAGATGCTATAGCAAAAGCTTTAAACGCCCAAGCCCGAACCCATGCTCCTCTCGTCAAGAGCTTCCAACTTCTCACAGAACGCCAAGCCAAATTCGAACTCGCCCTCCAACGCAACCCGGACAGCCTCTCCCTTTCCACTGATAGTACCCCCAAGAAACCCAAGCACCACCCGTATCATGCCTAACATCCCCATTGACACCATAACTGTCTATCAATGGAACTGCCGCTCGTTCAACAGCAAACGTCATGAACTCTCCCTCTTCACCCAAAACGACCCCCCCGATGCCATCGCCCTGCAGGAAACCAACACCTCCACCCCCCGCCTATCACAATACAACGCCTTCACGCAAGATCCCCAATCACGAACGGCCATCCTCGTTCATAACTCCCACCCGGCACAACCGCACCGCCTCAGCCAAACCATCCCCCACACCTTCGTCGAAATCATCTCGACTCGCCCCACACGCCCGAACGTATATATCCTCAACATCTACAGCCCCCTCAACGACCACCTCAAGACCATAGAACCCCTCTTTCAAGAAGCGGTACAGATAGCTGGATCCCACCCCCTTCTTGTCCTTGGTGACTTCAATGCCCCTCACGTGACTTGGGGCTACCGCTACGCCTCGAAGAAAGGTACCGCGCTGCTCCGGGCCAGCCAAAATCATCACCTCGTCCTCCAAAACGACCTAACCGTCCCGACTAGAACCGGCAATAGCGTTAGCCGTGACACCATACCCGATCTGACCTTCACCAGACACTGCCCCACAGCCCAGTGGCACCGGCTTGACGAAAACCTCGGCAGCGATCACTACCTCATAACTCTCCGCGTACCCTTCGTTCACAAACCCCTCCGCAGAGGCACCGCACGCCTCACGAACTGGCCCAACTTTCGCAAGGATCCCACCTCCTTACCACCCATTGGCGACAACCTGGACGACTGGGTACAGGCCTTAGAACAGAGGGTTTGCGCCCACACTCAATCTATAGCCCTCACAGACGCCACGCCGGCGGCTGATCCACACCTCCTCCACATGTGGGATGCCCGTCGGGGCCTTTCTAAAAGATGGAAGCGCCAGCGCCACAACCACACCCTCAGAAAACGTATAGCCCGCCTGAACCAAGAGATCCAAGCGTACTCCAGCCAGCTTCACAACCAAAACTGGCGGGACTTCTGCACCCGCCTGCAAGGTACCCTCCACACCCGCAAGACCTGGCACCTCCTCCGCTCCCTCTTGGACAACCACTCTACTCAACGTCACTCAATGCACCGCATCCATCAACTCATCCGCAACCATTCGCAACCCCCTCGTGAGCTTCTCCGCACCATCAGGCAGCATCTCTTTGGTGATCCGGTCACTCATCCCCCTGCCCCGAACCTTCAATACACCGGACGCCCCAACGCCGACATGGACCTCCCCTTCACCATGACCGAACTCCACGCCATTCTTGCCCGCCTCACCCGCAACACCACCCCGGGCAGAGACCACATCACCTATAGAACTATCCGCAACCTCCCGGGCGACACCCTTGAAGACCTCCTCACCTATTACAATAGCAACTGGGAAGCCGGCACGTACCCCTCACAGTGGCGCCACTCAGACATCACCCTTATCCCCAAGCCCAACAAACCTGTCTCCGCCACTACCCTCCGACCCATCGCCCTCACCTCCTGTCTCGGCAAGGTGTATGAACACCTAGTTCACCAACGCCTCTCCACCTACCTCGAAGACCGTAACCTGTACCCCCTTACCATGTTCGGTTTCCGCCAACATCTCTCCACCCAAGACGTCCTTATACAAATAAAAGAACAGCTCCTCGACCACCTCAGCCGTGACACACCCAAAACACTCCTCACCCTCGATGCCAAAGGGGCCTTCGACAACGTTACGCACCAAGCCATCCTCGATAATCTCAATTACACCGGTTGCGGCTACCGCGCCTACCAATTCGTCTCCGCGTTTCTGCGGGACCGCACTGCCACCCTCCGGCTCGGCCCTCTCCAATCCCCTACCTTCCACACCCCTGCCAAAGGCACACCGCAAGGCTCCGTTATTTCCCCCTTACTCTTTAACATCGCCCTCCTCCACCTCCCCAGTCTCCTGAATGCCATCCCCGGTATCTACCATGCGCTTTATGCCGATGACCTCACTATATGGACTACCAGTGGCTCCAGCGACGCGCAACAAGACGCCCTCCAACAGGCCATCGACACCACTGTCTCCTACCTCCACCCCAGAGGCCTAACGGTCGAACCAAGCAAGTCTGCCCTCCTCGTTCTCCGAGCCCGCACCCGCGGCCGCCCCCCACAACCCACCCCGGACCCACAAGTGACCATCCACGGCTCTCCCATTCCCCAAGTCACCTCCCTTCGGGTACTCGGAGTTCCTTTTCACTACGACGGCTCCGGCGCCATTCTTCTCCCACAGCTCCATAAAACAATCACCCAACTTACGCACCTCATTCGGCGCATCCGCGGCTCCACCTACGGCCTCAAAGAATCCGACACCTGCAAACTCGTTCAAGCCCTCCTCATCAGTCGCCTTACATACAGCTGCCCTTTCATCAACCTCAAGACACAGGAAGCTAGCAAGCTGGACGCTCTGATCCGCAAGACCTACAAAGCAGCCTTAGGCCTCCCTACCTACACTTCCAACACACGCCTCCTCCAGCTTGGCCTCCACAACACCCTCACAGAAATCTTGGAAGCCCAACGCACTTCTCACCTGCACCGACTCTCCCTCACACCGGCTGGTCGACGGGTACTTCAGGTCATCGGACGCACGGCCCCTGTCACCCCACACGCGCCCCAACGTATTCCCCTCTCCATTCGTCAACCCATCCACGTCCCTCCCGTCCGTAAGCATATGCACCCCATCTACAACCAAGGCCGCCGCAACGCCCGCGTCCGATTCCTCGAAAAACGCTACGGCTCGGATCCCAACACCCGCTATACCGACATAGCGCAGTCCTCAACCCGCCACAGCACCACCATCGCAGTCCTTAACAACGAGGGCCGCCTCCCCACCGCGGCCTCCTACCGCCACATCCCCACGCTCACCGCCGAGTCCCTCGCCATCGCCCACGCTGCCCTGACCCACTGCCACCAACCCTATCTGACCATAATAACCGACTCGCAGCAAGCCTGCCGCCTCTACCAAGCCGGCCTCGCCCCGCCAGCAGCCATTCACCTCCTTCAACGCCTCCCTGAAGACATTGACCTCTCCATTGTCTGGACCCCCGCCCACTCCGGCCTGGCAGGGAATGAGGCGGCCCACGCCGCAGCCCGCGCACTCATTACCCGGGCACTTCCCTCGCCTAGCCTCGATCAAATAACTCCCCCACCCCCAGACCCAGCAGCCCTGACACCTCTCGACCCCACGTACAACTCCATCCTCTCCCACCACACAAACTCCCGACGGCGATACCCGCCCCCCCACTTTTCCCTCACCGCCCAACAGGCCTACATCCTCCGCCGACTACAGACCGAAACATACTTTAACCACTTCATTCTATCCCACATTTCCCCTTCTCTCTTTCCACTCGACTGCCCCCATTGTCACATCCCTCTCAACACCTACCACCTCGTCTTCTCCTGCCCCCAACACCCACATCCCCACCCCTCCCCTTCCCCTGAGCAGTGGGAGTCCGAGCTGACCAGCTCCGCACCGGAGCGCCAGGTCGCCCTGGTGCGGCGCGCACTGGAGGCAGCCCGGACTAGAGGCGTCCTGGACTTAGGAGGCTAACCACGCCCTTATACCCCTTCCCTTTAAGCTCAATAAACGTTTTGCCACCACCACCAATGAAAAAAACAACAACTAAGACATACACCCGCTGGGGCTCGAGCCCAAGCCTTCAGCGCCAGTACTGAGTACTCTACATTGAGGCCACAGAACCAGAACGTATGGGCTAGTTTTAGCAGGCGCTCAAAAGAATAGCGCACGCAGTAACATCACACATGTCACGTGGGTGCTGTGTGCAGCAAAGTGTTTGAAATGACGGTTGCGGGACGGGAGTGCTGTCTTACTCGCTCGGTGTGAAATCCAACGCGCCTTTTTCTGTGAACAACTCACATACTCACGCCAATAAATAAGCCATGCAGAGAAAACACAAGTTTGTTTTATTCGAAAGAGCTCGGGTTTTGTAGTTGTCCCAGCGCTTGTCCGGCAGCAAACGATGCCGTATTCACTGAGACATTAATTAATTTAGGTTAATATTTTGATCCTCCCGCGAAATCGTGTTTTCGTGACACCTCCCACGAAGTCACGAGGGCGGGTATACAACGAACTGTCCGTGCGTCATTAGGCTCTGGAGCCTTGCTTGCCGTCAGTCCTCCCAGATGGCGCTACCATAGTCAGCCGTGGACCGTTGTCCGCCATTGCTTTGTCTCTGACAGTATGTGGTCTCGGCTCGTTTTTGTTACGGTAAAAAGTAATCGTTTCGTGAAACACGGGGTATGCTCGACAAACAGGGTCGCGTAAAACAACATCTCTTACGCCAATCGGACAGTGTAGTGCAAGACAGCTCCAAAGCGGTGAGCTGCTGTGCAGGTAAAAAAAAGCATAGTGCTCCCAGTAGCAACAGCAGCACGCATCTGTACTTCTATTTTTAGGTGTGCTTTCCTAACTTCCACTGCTTGGCCAACCATTCTTACGGCTTTAAAAAGAATGTGCCCTAAATTTATACACAAATAGCTCCTTCGGCAAGCTTATAATCCCTGCCTATTTGCTTGCATTTGTTTTTGCCGGCCTCAGCCAATCCCACAGCTGGGCATATTACTTCGTAGGTCCTGTTACTGGAAATGAGCAAGTGGGTCGCATGACCATTCCCTTTTTTCCGAATTATATAGCTTATTTGAACAAAGTGCGCGTTATGGGGGGTGTCGGTATGATTCTAACGAGGAAATCTATCTAATGAACCAAACTTGTGCTTTGGATGCATGACCCCTTTAAGGTTGTTGCTGTTAGGGTACAGCTAAACACCCGAAACAAAACTTTGCGTCCACTTGCGTGTCACGATGGTCAACAGTGAATATGTAATTTTAGGGCTACTCTGCGAATGTTTCTCTTTGTCCCGTTGCTCACTTGTGGGGACTTGAATGCGAATCACTGTTTGGGGGGGGGGGGGCAAGGAATTGAATTCCCGCAAATGGCATTTAGTGAAAGCAACAAACCACACCACGCTACGAATTGCGAACGACGGTTGTCTAATCTTCTTCCGCCCCGCAACTTTAAAGGGTGCTACGCAGATTTGAAAACGTGATTAGCATAATTTATTTCGTGATAAGTATATGTATATGTATATATGTACATATTGTATGTATATTTATATGTAAAAAAACTTTATATGTACATAAAGATGCCAGCGCGTAACAATAGAGTATTGCCTTCAACAGCGCTGCAATGAAATTTCCTGACGCTGGCCTTCACGACAGGGCATCCCGTGGTTCAGACGCATTTTATGGTCGAAGCCCCTTAGGGGCCAGGGATGTCGGCGTCTCACGTAGTCAGGGTACTGAAACACGGAGACACTCGTTTACGCCTCTTGGTAGTCACGGTACTAAAAGCCCGGGACACTAGTTTTCCAACGCCTCGCGCTAGAACGTAATACGTACTAAAAGGACACACCGTGACACTCGTTTTCCAACACCTCGTGCTAGAACACAACGTGTACTAAAAGAAAGTACTGGGACACTCATTTACGCCTCTAGGTAGTCCCGGTACTAAGACCCCGGGACACTCGTTTTTCTACTCCTCGCGCTAGGATGGAACGCGTAACAAAAGAAGTAGGCGGGACATTCGTTTACGCCTCTAGGTTGTCGCGGTACTAAGACCCCTCGACACTGATTTTCCAACGCCTCGCGCTAGAACGTAACGCCTACTAAAAGAACAACCCGGGAAACTCATTTTCCAACGCCTCACGATAGAACGGAATGCGCACTAAAAGAACTCACCGGGAAACTCGTTTTCCAAAATCTCACGCTTGATAGTAACGTGTACTAAAAGACCACACCTGGACACCCGTTTTCAAACGCGTCGCTCTAGAACGTAACGCGCTATACAAGAACAGACGGATACACTCGTTTTCCCTCTCTACTATAGAATGTAACGCGTACCGAAAGAACACACCGGGACACTCGTTTTCCAATGCCTTGCGCTGGAACGCTTCGGCTTCAAGCAAACCTGTATACCTCGCACCCCCAACGGTTTCATCTCCGTGGGCAAAATCGACAAGACGCCAGGAATATACTTAAACACTGCATCATTCACCCCTTGTACGTTTCACGTTACTGGAGATGGCCCGGGATTTTTTCGCACCCACAGACATTGTTTTACATTCCTAATTCATTTTCTATAATGTGGACTATCGAGGAGGCGTGCTCAACATCTCCTGAACTTACTAACATGAACGCACAAACCTGAACATATGAGCTTACGGGCACGTGAAAAAATTTTCCTTTAACTTTGAACGATTGTGTGTTAGTAAGAACATTCATGTTTAACTACCCGCCATGCTGTTGCGACGTGTTAAACCATGTTTGTGAACGACCGTAAGTTGCAATAATGTACACCGTGTGTCGTGCATCCTAAGAGATCGATAGAATTGATTGCATTAGTCGTCTGTCTCGGAGTGTGTTATGGTAGCATTTAAATGGCGTCTACAGGCACCTTCCAAAGATGGTACACACCAACTGATTTATGGCTGATTACCACCTACTTTACCCTCCTTTCCCTTTTCGAACTACTACCGAATGGTCCATTACATAGCTATTGAATTTATTTGTTTGCTTTTACTTTCCTGCATTCATTCTTCTGCTCCCACCCGTGCAAAATCCCCGCCCCTCGCAACACTTTTATGCACGTGCTGTCACAGCACTTCGTGCCTCCATTTTAAAGGGTATTCACTAGCCAATCCCCCCAGTGCGCTAACATTCCCTCCATCAAGGGTGACAACAAGAAAAAAGAGGAAAGACATCCTTTTTTTGTTTCAATATTGACCAAATTCCAAACTCAATTCCTCCAACACAAGAAAAAAAAAGCTTCCACATTTTTCTAATTTTCTTTGAATCATTCTAATTATCTAATTCTCTTTGAATCTCATTCGAGTTAACGACTGATGTTTGGCCGATCCCCTGATTGGGTATGCGCCATTAATATCAAGGAACAACAACAACAACAACAACAACATGAACCGGTGGGACGAAGCGCAGCCAAGTACCAGCAGAGCTCCACCGACGGAGCTCTTCCGCCAGCTGGAAGCGTGGCCCGGTGTGCCCCCTTCAGCCCCGAAAACTCCATGGGCGCCAAGCAGGACGAAGACTTGCGCACTGGTACTCGTCGTCTTCACCGGCTTCATCGTGCTCCTCAGAGTAGCGGCCTACGTCATACAACACAAGGAAGGCGGCACTAAATAGGCCCTACATTGAAGGTCTGGAAGTGGTAGGACTAAGTGGTCTCTACCGAGGACAGGCCTTGCTTAGGAGGGACAACCCTTAAAGTGACTTTGCCATGTTGGAAGACAGGACACGCAGTGACCATGAGTGACCTCTGCGGAACACCTCGAGCTCAAAGGCCTCACGAGGTGTTTCCATTGCCCAGTTTTCAGTGCACTGAGTGGTCTTCCCACTTTAGGAAACGGAACACCCGTAAGCACCCCTTTTGGGACGGACAAACGCAACTGGCGCCGACTACCCATGAAGAATAACGCCAGTTGTGAATTAGTTCTTGACAAAAATGCGTGTATGAGGTTCTCTGTTCCGGAAATTTTATCTTTGAATGTTGTGCAGACTTGCACCACCGCCTGTGATCACAGATGTTGCACAATCGTTAGCATTTTTTGCAAATATACATGAAGTACTTTAAAAAATTCAACTGATATTGGAGTGCGGCCTTACCTTCTGAAGATATCTTGGTTTGCAAGACTGCCGGTTCGTGCGGTTTGTCAAGAGAACGAGGTTAATTTCTTATTTTTGACCCACATGACGCGCAATGCCTCGTTCATCACCGGATTTGATGTTTTAAAGAAGATGGCAGGTTTCTAGTAAGTACTGCGTAATTTATGTGTCTGTATGCATGACTATTGCCAACAGTAATTCTTTACATAATGGGGAGCTAAGTATCGGTCAGTAATCCTTACGAGGTTTGGCATCATCATAGAGCCACGTACCCAACAGTCGCAATTTTCCATTCAAATTTATTGCCGCAGAAATAGGCACAGAAGCGGGGTACATTTAGTTTAGCAAACAGAACCATTCAAAAACAACTTTTCTGAAAGAGAACAACAAAGTACATTATACAGATTTTGTCCCAGCCCATCCATGGTTTCGATATTTCATTAAAATCTGGGGGGCGTCCTTTGCTGCGTTTTCTGTGGAGTAAATTCCGAGTTGACAGGGGCGCAGGAAAGCCCGTGCGCACGGAGGTAGTCTTCAGTGGTGTTTATCGCTCTTTGGAGTGCGTCTTGTTCGCCTACTGAGCCTGTACGCGTCCAGATAGTGATATCATCTTTATACAGCGCATGGTTGATTCCTGGCATATTGTTCAGGAGTGACGGTAGCCCACGAATTGTTAAGTTGAAAAGAAGGGAAGGAATAACAGAATATTGGGGGTGCCTTTTCGTAGAGCTTTTAGAGTTGCCGTGCGGAGCTGTCCCACACCAATTGTGACTGTGTGGTCAGTGAGAAAGTCGCGCACATAACACAATATTTTCTCTCCGCATTGGGTGCACTGCAAGCTTTCGAGAACAGCTTGATGGGTGATAATGTCCAATTCGCTTTTGACGTCTAGTGCGACAATGACGCTCTTTTGTCGGCTGCTGAGATTGTCCAATAAATCTTCCTAATTTGAAGAAGAATATCATGTATTGAAACTCCAGGGCGAAAGCCAATCATGGTATGTGGGAGGTACTCCTTGCCTTCCAAGTACTGCGATTGTCCGCTGGGCATAATGTGTTCGAAGAGTTGGCCCACACAACAGGTAAAGGAGATGGGGCGCAAGTTTCGGAAGGTTTGCCTGGTTTGGGAATCCTGGTGATGCCTGCGTGTTTCCACTGCGCCGTAAGTGTCCTCGCTTCCAGTTTTATTGATTTTTAGGAACAGGCTTTGCATGGTTTAGGAGTCAAGGTTTAAGAGTGTGCTATTGTTGATGCGATCGTCTCCTGGGACTATATTGCGGGTTAGTCTGCGTACAGCAGCGGTATTTTCGGTCGTCGTGAAAGGGGCAGCAAGGTCCGGGTTAGGTCTTCCAGTGCAATCGGTTAGGGCATTGGGGAAGAGCGTTGAGAGGCGCCGATATTGTGGGCAGTGATGTCGCGGAGGATTTCTTGTGTGTCGGGATAGTTGTGAATGAGCCACTGGAGGTGTTGTCCTTTAGTTATTTTGCTTTCCGTCCGACAAGCCATCAGAAAATGAGCCAGGAGCGGCGATTACTTAAAGTACCTTGTAATTCGTCGCAAGCATGGCTGCAATTCTGTTGGCTGAGGGTGTTTGCATATTACTCAGTTTCTTTAGTCAGCTATGCTATTCGCAGTTTGAGCTTGCGG
Source organism: Haemaphysalis longicornis (assembly GCF_048455015.1). Taxonomy (NCBI): domain Eukaryota; kingdom Metazoa; phylum Arthropoda; class Arachnida; order Ixodida; family Ixodidae; genus Haemaphysalis; species Haemaphysalis longicornis. The sequence goes on from NW_027526422.1 coordinate 125,577,701, forward strand.
GTGTGTTTTTGTTTCTTCCAGCGACGTATCAAATTCTGCCAGGCGTGTCGGACACAGGGTTGTCCATCGTAAGGTGGAATGTTTTGGTGTGTTTATCGACAGCATCCAATAATTATTTGGACCGTGCCCCAGTATCAATTATAATTGTGGGTTAAAAGCCCATACGTTTTTATCCGAGTGCACAGTGCCCGTCGGCCACTCCAACCACTGTCTGGAAATTTATCCCTCCTACCACCTCTCCATCCACTCCAATATCTTGTCATTCCACGCTCCGACAGGACGTTCACCGTTCGAGTTTACGGGCGTGACACGGCCGTTTCCATCGATAGCCTCATGCCCGCTTTCATTGAAACCTCCCTGCTTGTCATACGCGCTCCGATTATGCAGTCCAAGCTCAACACAACCCCACCACAATCCACCCAAACCACCACCACCCGTCACCCTTGCATCTAAAGGACACTACGTTTCGCCTTGCCTCATCTACAAAGACTCCCGACCGAGCTGGGCGAGGTCGCACCCCTTCCCATGGAGCCCAATTAGGGCATCTGTAGGGGCTAGTTGGTGCTGCATGGCTTGAATGGAGAGCGCTTAAACTTCGACTGGTAAAGAAGGACGAGATAGACTACAAAACAGGACGAAGCGCAAACTAACAACTGATTTATTAAATATATATACATATATATATATAGCGAATCAGAATAGGAAATGAGGGGCTCGTTGAAAATAACACAGAAATAAGGGTTGGCAGTCGAGAAAACCTCGGAAAGCAAAGGGGAGGATGTGGTAGATCATTGAAACAGATTAAGAATTTGGAAAGAAAGAAAGAAAGAAAGTGAAGAAAAAATGCCCGCCAGGTGGGATCCGAACCCACGACCTCCAGAATACCGGTCTGGTGCGATAACCACTACGCTACCGGCGGGGCGATTTTCCCATTCACTTTCTGGGGTATTTATGTTAGGTAGATTTGTTTCCTGTGCTTGGGGGTGGTAGCCAGCGCCAAACGTATGGGCTTTTGGCGCTGGCTACCACCCCCAAGCACAGGAAACAAATCTACCTAACATAAATACCCCAGAAAGTGAATGGGAAAATCGCCCCGCCGGTAGCGTAGTGGTTATCGCACCAGACCGGTATTCTGGAGGTCGTGGGTTCGGATCCCACCTGGCGGGCATTTTTTCTTCACTTTCTTTCTTTCTTTCTTTCCAAATTCTTAATCTGTTTCAATGATCTACCACATCCTCCCCTTTGCTTTCCGAGGTTTTCTCGACTGCCAACCCTTATTTCTGTGTTATATATATACATATATATATATATATATATATATATATATATATATATATATATATATATATATATATATACACGTGCTGGCATAAAAAAGATACAAAAAGATACAACAAGTTGGAACGTGTGTGATTACAACTGCAGACGGATTAGTAGGAACGCATGCTCAGTTCTTAGCGCGACAAGAAGTCTATTTCTTTTTTGGATAATGTGATAGATGGTGCGCTGACGTATTCCCCTTCTTTTCCATACACCATGCTGTAGGTTTCCCGTATCTCGCACTGCATCGTGATTCTAGACCTCAGGAGTACTGACGTTTTATGGTACTCAGGCGTGCATTCAGACCTCGCACAATGCTGTGCCAAGTTGCTCGGCGCATTTATCAGTGAGCACGCGTACTCACTCAAGCCACGACAGCCTCGTGACTTTGCATGAAATGAATTGTAACTACCGCCGCTCTCACCGGCGCTACCCTCCACCCAATTGGTCCCTTTCTATCACCGAGGAACGATACTGGCGCCTTCTCCAAACCAACACCCTCCCCTGTCGGGCTAGATTACACGCAATTTATCCATCTGTATTTCGGTCTCCCCAATGTCTCGACTGTGGAGCCCACGAAAGTTTGGTCATATTATTTGGAAATGCCCTCAAAACTCATTCCCCCTCGTGGGGGGCACTGAGAGGCAGCGTCAGGCAGCTCGGATCCCCGAGTCCAGCAAGTACTCGCTGAACGGGCCGCCTAGGTGACCGGCGCCCTCCTAGCGCTGGTCACCGCTTGTAGTTGACCAACGGATTCAGAACAATTTTTTTCTCTCTCCAAAAAGACTCGTCATCAACCCTCAGTCTCAAAGGAATGGGGCTACGTGTCAGCGCCCCAGAACAGCACGTACAATCGTCTGCTGCCGCGCAAGGACAGCCCCGTGAGCAATAGCGGTGGGGCTGAGTCGCCACAAAGCAGTGCTGGCCAAACACCGGTAGTGCGGCACACACCATGAACACAGAATAAACCGGGACCCCAGTTTAGGTTCACAGCGCGATACCGTCAAAACGTGTCCCGCCTCATCCCTCCTTGGCAATCTCGACAGTATATACACGATTAAAGTTCAGGTATTTATCATGATCTCCACCGAGGAAAGAAATCAGTAAATTAACAACGAACAACCGATAGCTACCGTCTGCAGGTGCGGCAATGTGAAGGTGGTGTTACATTTAACTATAGTGGGCGCGTAGTGCATCATCATGGCAACCCTGTTTGTGTCTGCCTCAGAAAAAAGGCCCCTGTCATGTTCCTCCAAACGCTCTTGTCTTTTGATTCTGTAGTTAAATATTTTTCTCCCAGTTTTCAATCTCATCCCTCTATCGAGTTCATGGGTTTCCTCACCTTTTTTTAATCATCTCTCGGTAGCGAATCTATTAGCCTGATGGTCCACGGAATGTCAGTTCTGCGTATTTGATGCCCATGCTAAATTTACTTTTTCCTCTTGTTGTGAGCTAAGACGTGTTGTAGCCCGTTTCTTCCGTATATGGGTTGCTGGTATTCTACCCCCAGATGTCATTCCTCCGCATTGTTGGTTGGGTTGACCCATGTTTCGTTTGAAGTCCCTTAGTAAGGCGCAAAGTTTCTGCCTCGTATGACTTCACTGGCAGGAGGTATTAGCTATACTCCTTACTCTTCGTTGATAGAGGCAGCTTGCTCTTTGCTATTAAAGCATGCCTGCGGTATATATTCGATGCCACATACATTCAACGCCATGTTTTTATTGTATGGTCGGGTTCTCTCGGGATCAGCCTGGCCCTTGGGGCATCTGTTTGTACGATCGTACCTTTGGTTGTGCCACCCGCTAGTACACCCTGCCGCTGTCATCGACGGCAACTTGGAGACCGAACACCAGCGGAGGCATGTGGACCCGGTGACGCATTTATCCGCCTCTTCTACGTCACCGACAAGGTTGCAGGCCACCGCTTCTTGGTCGGTACTGGAGCCTAGTTTAGCTTCCTACCGGCGTATTCGCTTGACGGAGGACGCTGGCCGGACGTCCTCGGTCAACGCCCATGGACCAGGGACTTCGGATGGTAGGCTTGACCGCTTGACCGATAAATGACCTCGCGTTTAGTGTCCGTCTACGTCTACAACTGGCCGATGAAAGCATACGGCAAGCGGTCGCTTACAGTCATTTTTGGAGTACGTCGCACCTTTCGGTGGCGTTTCATAATTGCTCACATCAAGCGGCCCATTATCGGTGCTGCTTTTCCGCTTTAATACAACCTGGCCGTGGATGTGCACTCTCGACACCCGTGGACTTGACGACAAACCTTTCGGTACATTGTGTTTGCTTCTCTGCCACAGCGAACCGACTTCGAACTTTTGTTCCCTCTTCTGCCCCAGAGAAGATAGTTGCAGATTTTTCCGCCATCACAAGGCCTCACACAGGACAGTTCTCCGGGAATCACACCATCACCAAACACATCGTCACGAAGGGACGCCCTATCCTCACTTGACAAGGCATCGGATCGCGTCTCGCTGTATCGAGTTATGCAATTTCTGGTCGAGCTTTCGAGAACACGCTCGAACTGGGAATTCGTTCATTCTGTACCAGCCAGGCGTCAGCACTGCGTATGATACCCGAGAAGGATTCCGGTGACATGAGGCCATGCGGTGACTACCATGCCCTCAACGCGATTACCGTTCCTCACTGGAACCACTACCGCATTTCAGGACTCTATCTTGAATCTGGCCGACTGCAAGATATTCAGCAAGGTGGACTCGGTCAAAGGCTGTCATTAGATACCTGTGCGGTCCGCAGAGACCCGAAGGCTGCCATCATCACCCCATTCGGTCTCTTCGAGGATGTCTCCATGCACGTAGGCTAGCGTAACGCCGCGCAGACCTTTTCACGTGCCATTGACAAGGCCCCACGTGGTATATATTTTGTTTTTGCCTGCCTCGACTACCTCTTGGTTGCAAGCTCCTCACCATCCGAACACAAAGCACACTTGGGAGCCCTTTTAATTTGGCTTGGTAAATACAGGCTCATCGTAAATACCAAGCACTGCGTCTTGGTCGTGCAGACCATGAAGGTTCTAGGCCACCTGGTAACTCCGCAGGCCATCAGACCTCACGAAACGGTGGAAAAGGCACTCGAGGCCTTCCCACAGCCCCCCGTGAACCATGAAGCAATGAGAATTCTTGGGCCTGCTAAACGTCTAGCGGCAGTTTATTCCCAAGTGTGCCGAACTCCTGCGGCCTCTCACTTACCTTCTGGCCATGAAGACAGGACCTGCCGAGCTCCTCGAGGGTAGCGAAGGGGCATCATCCACATTTTGGGTGCGAGAAATGCTCTGTACGATGCTGCCATGCTTCTGCACTCTGTTGCTGAGGCTCAACTTCACTTCAACCTTGACGCCTCCAGCGTTGCTGTCGGCGCTGTTATGGAGTAGTGCGCCTCAGGTTGGCAGCCATTGCTTGGTTTCTACTCCCAGACGCTGTAAGCTGCTGAAACAAGGTAGAGCACCTTCGGGTGCGAGCTACTGGCTGTATACTCAGCCATAAAATATTTTCGGCCTTCCCTGGAAGGCAGGAACTTTTGCATTCATTGCGGATCACAAGCCCCTGAAATTCGCCTTGCAGTGCAACCACAGCTCGTACTCGTCGCGTGGGATCCCGCAACTCTCCTTCATCTCAGAGTTTACCGTCGACTTGCGAAATGTCATCGGCCCAATGAATACTGCTACTGACGTGCTGCCTCGCATCACGGCCGCTTCGCCTCCATCACAACCGATTTCCATGGAAGAGCTTGCTTCAGCGCAGGAAGAAGACTCTGAGTTCCAGCAAAGCCAGGGTACCTCTACCACACTGGCTTTAACATATCCTCCGTTGCCGTTTTCCGAAGGCACAGTCACTCGCAAGACGTCAACCAGCATCTCCCGACCTTACGTTTAACCGACGTTTCGTCGAGCCGTTTTCGAGGCCTGCACGCAAGACTCTTACTTCTTGAACCGTTCCTTTCTCTCGCTTTCCGTCCCTCTTTTTGCCCGTGACCACGCGTCCACCTCTTCTAGTCAAACTTTAGTGCCGCGGCTTTCCGTTTTCTTTTCATATTTAGCGGGTTGGCGCGCACCCACAGGGGGGGGGGGGTGATTTTTTTCTACTTTTTTCTAGTTTCCTTCACCCTTGTAAGCTCTACATATTCGCGTTTAGCGGAAAGGTGTCTTCCCGCTTCTGCAGTTCACGTGTTCAAATTGCTCCCCTAGGCCTCAGTAGGTGTCTTTAACGCACGTTTCGATCTTCCGGAGGCCGCTCCGCACAAACTAGATCCACCTTTTATTTTCTACAGCCGACACTCAGCATTGGCGCATGAGCATGTGGATTGGACTGACATTGTAAAGGACTCCGGTTGGGATCCCCTGTCAAATTCTCTCCTGTTTTGTTTTTATGCTGTTCGCGCTGTCGGCCTTTTTCGGGCAGTATTGAGGTGACGGCTCTGCCCTAGGTCGCACATATGCTTAACGGGGAATCCAGTGGTTTTGAACTAAATGTCAAGCACACGTGAAAATCCTTTATCGGAAAAACCAGCGCACGAAAGACAAGCACAGGCAAGGAGATAAACACAGCGCGACACTCGCAACCGGCGTTTTTTTACAAAAAGCGAACAACCTTTTATACACAATAAAATGCGGAACACCTCGCCCAATTGGCGTCTTGGTAAAACCCAATAATGTTTACTTACGTACTGGCCACTGGCCTTGTATATAGAAGAGTTAGACAAACTCAGTTGCGTACTTTCAATCTCAAATCTCTTTTTAGCCAATCGTGGCGTTGGCTGTGATGCACGCCACAGAAACTATAAAGCTTCATTGAAAAACTTCTCTTATAGGTTGCCTTGTAGCTGCGTACAATTGCAGATTTACAAAAAAGCCTGACATGTGAAAGCCTTGCGTGGATTAGGTGTGCCGCAATTCTGGTGTGTTAGCTGAAATTGGACGTAGATGTTTAATGATGTAAGCCGAAAAAAAAATTTCCTAAAGTTTTATTTTTTGAATTTGCGTTTTAAATTTGTGTATAGAACTTGAAAAGTTCTATACAGTAGAAATAAAGATATGCGGATTAAGAAATATTGGACTCCATTTGCGGTCAGTTGTTACCATCCATATCGGCTTCGCAGTATCACACTTGATATTCACCCACCAATAGGTACAAGCGATTATCTACGTGCAATGCTCATGACAACTATAGTACTCAAAGCAGTGCTGTTTAGGTGGGATTAACACCCCTACACCAAGCGTGCGGAGAACTAAATAAAATAGCTTCGCCGAATCGTGATGAACCCATGAGGCCTTCACTTAAAAAAGAAATGTATCATCCCTTCCTAAAGAACTGGAGAGAAGCGCGGAAACTAATGGTACGCGCCACCTTCGCTGAAAGTGCGTCCAAAAGATCGTCAAAGCTTCCAAGACCGAAACCGCAAACGAAGAACTAACCCTCGTGTCGATTTTTCGAGCACTAACTAAACGCACCTACGACCGGCCTAAATGTATACCGATACGTGGTGTATGAGATATAGGTATAGTTTTGTAATCCTTCCATATGATCTATGCGAGTTTTGTTTTATCTAGAACCGCTCCTTTTTATCGATTTCCAAGTAACCGTTTTGAGACAATGGAAGCCCTGCTTCAGGCACTCACCGTGTGACCAGTCACCTTATCAGAGATTTTCGGTCGACCGACCGGTCTATGGGGAAACGCATTAGTTTTCTGGCATGACGCCATCGGTCCCATTAAGAAAGCTGTCGCTTTAAAAACGGATTGAAGATCCCTTGGTGGACGTGAGGATCTCGCCCATTTCCATGCTGGAATAAAGGCCCCGGCTCATGTGCGTGCCTAGCTTTGTTTAACCATCATCATCGTCATCATCATCATCACCACCAGCCTATCTAGGCCCACTGCAGGGCACAGGACTCTCCCATTGATCTCCAATTATCCCGTTCCTGCGCTAACTGCGACCAATTTATCCCGGGGAACTTCATCTCATCTGCCCATCTAACTTTCTGCAGCCCCCTGCCACGCTAGCCTCCTCTAGGGATCCACTCTGTTATACTTAATAACCAACGGTTATCTTGTCTGCGCATTGCATGCCCTGCCCACGCCCATATATTCTTCTTGATTTCTACTAATATGTCCTCAGCACGAGTTTGTTCCCTGACTTACTCCGCTCTCTTCTTGTCCCTTACTTTTATACCTATCGCCTTCCGTTCCTGTGCTCGCTGAGTCGTCCTCAAGGTGCAGCGGTGCAGAAGGTGCAGCGGTGGCGTAGAGGTAGCTGTGGTTACAGAAGCGCTAAACGCCCTGTTGTTCCTCATGTCACGTACACCATGCAGCCATGCTTATCGCCGTAACCGTATGGGCGCCCACATTTGCTCTCTTTGGAAACAGCAGCGGGTGCGAGTCACTCTTTTTGGTGGCCACCACCATCGTTATTACGGCGCCATCGTTGCCGTTTTTCCTCCGTTTCAATTCTACAGTTCGCTGAAATGACGAGGGAAGTCGCGACTCCATTCGTGGAAGAGGCAGCTTCGAGCCGCGCTTCCTCTTGTCGTACCATGGCAACAGCGTTAGCGCTGCCAAAGCAGAGCTCTCTTCGGTCTCTGAGGCAGCTCTGTCCACCCGCTTTGTGCCCTTGTTCTGTCCCCTCCGTGCCCCTCTGTCGCTTGCTCTGTTACAGAGTGATAGCGATCGACACAAAAAACTTTGCCAACTTGTCCATTCTATTGCTGGCGCAATGATTGAATTTCTCGGGCAGCAGCGCCCGAGCGTGGCGGTTAACCGCTTTTTCCATTAACAGGGACAGGTATTTGAATGTGAAAACTGAAAATATTTTTCACCCCATCACGTGTAAAATATTAGACTGTTTGAGCCACGACCTACAACTAAACATTGCGTGCGTGCGGAGCTTCTGACTTAATCATTAAAGCTCGCCATACCCTTTGTGCGGGTAGCCTGATAAACACACTCACGTGTGGTTACTATACTGGCCCATGTGTTCCTTCCAAAAACGTTATATGTACGCTAAGTAGGCAGCGCGTAACAATAGACTACAGTCTTCAACAGCGCTTCCATGGAATTTCCGAACCGTGTGCAGCTTTTCAGCTCATGGCCGTCCTTTCAACAGTGATTACTCTGTAGTTATTTAGCGAAATGTAAAGTTTTTTTTGCGCAGCTAATCTTCACGGTGAAAACTTGGTTGCTCGCACGTTGCACGACTAGGTTCCTGAGCCGTGGAAACTATCCCATAGAAACGTATGGGGAGTAAGATTTCACAGCGAATTACACAAAAAAATATTAGGAATCCGGGAAACTTCTTTTATTGTTTTAGGGGCGAAGCTCCTAAAGCCATGGGTCTGTCCATCCCTTGTGTCTCGTGGTACGTGACCGCCGCATGCTTTCGGAGATGTCGCAAAGTGGGCCGCGTTGCACGCGCAAGAACCGGCTGCAACCGGCAGCGCAAACTCGGCACCGGGAGCGCTTGTCTGTGTTCGCCAACGGAGGCGCGAGCGCACGTGCACTGCGAGGGGGAGGTCACGCAAGAGATCACGCCACGAACGCAGGCAGTCGTTCTCGGAGATCGAACGAGACGCAAGGACCTTTGCTCGTTTCCTCTCGTCTTGTTCGGGCACAAGTTCGCCCTAAATAAAAGTTATTTCTTCAAATACGCACTCAGATGTATCCATATGAACCCTACCACGATCCGAGGAACGTGTATAGACTTAGTGTTTGCAAACTTCCCATTGCAGCCAGTAAAAGAACCTCTCTCGCTTCATTTCACACATCATAAAGCCGTCGTAATGAAGGGGCCTCGCAATCCAGTCATGACAACGACGAAATGAAAAGAACAAACGAAGAAACGAAACAACAAACGAACAAGAACAAAATAAAAGAACAAAATAAAAGTTGATTTGTACAATGCACGCACACAGTCTTACGTCTTTCTTAATGATGTAATGGGCGAACTTTCATGGGAGAGTTACGGTTACCGATGATCCCCCCTCTCGAGCTTCGCCCCACTTATCATCATTCATTCCGTGGATATGGCGTGATTTTTTTTATCTTCACGTTCACTTCTTGCTTTATGCCAAATATCACTTTCCTGAGGTCGTTTTGCTAGGTTCCTGAGAGGTCGGAATTTTGAGCGAGAAGGCTGGGTATGGATAGCCTTCACGACAGAGTGTCCCGCGGTTTAGACGCATTTTTTCCCGTCCACGGGCATTGCTTTAGACTATTGTATCAATGTACATATTTGCCTTTCATGGACCTGTGAGGAGTCGTGCAATACGAACGCAACACCGCCTGAGCTTACTAACATGAACGCACGAACGTGAACTCTTCACGGTTTCCTTACGGGCACGGCAGAAATTTCCTCTTAACTTTCAAAGAGCATCTGTTTGTAAGAACATTCGTGTTTACAGGAGTAGTGACACGAAATTTCAAAGCTGAGATAACTATGTGAAATGCTTGATAATTCTAGCAAGTTTGGACAGTAGCCTTCAGTACAACATATTTTAAATCCATTTTAATCTCTTCCCGCACGAGACAGCCTATAGGCCAGCATGACATCATCTGCTACTTGCCCCAAACTGTCGACTTCGGGGCTCCCATGACGTAGCCGACGCGCTGGCTGCGGTTGGCGCGCGCTGCTACACCCTTTGTTTCAGGTGATGGTTTTGGACTGGCGTCGTGCTGCCTGGGCGGGCGGGGGTGGTGAAAGCCTTGGCCGACCTGGGCGCGCGCGCGTCCAGAGCGGCAGCAGTACGGCGATAATGGTGACGTCACGTGTGTCCTCCTCTCACGGCGGCCACTCGGCGTTCGTTTTCTCGAAACCGAAACCCACACGAATAAACGACGCCGTAAATGAATGTTTACGCTACAATCGACCATCTAATGTACCATTCTATGGTTAGTGGGCTGACAGGCACACATAGCAGCGAAAAAAAAAAAACGCAACACCAAAATTTCGTGTCAGTACTCCTTTAACAGCCAACCACGCTGTTGATGCTTTTTAAACCGTGTTTGGGATGAACCGTTAGTTCAAATGAAAATACCGCCTCTCGCGTGGCTCCTAAGAGGTGGATCGAATTAATCTTACTAGTACCAGGCCTCTCAAGCTTGGACGTTCCCTGTCTTCCCTATAGGCGGCGTAAAAATCGACGCCCCACGTGACCAACCTAAAGCGCTGTTTTCGACCATCAAGCCCACCAGACGGCGCAGGCAAAATGTTACTTTTGGTATAGAATACAAAACATTCATTCCGTGACTCAAAGAGCCCACACAGTTCGCTTACAATGTGTTATTTAAAAATACTATTAACAAGTTCCGCATTAAACATCCGTTGAGCAAAAATGTACGCAACTTTTTACGAACAGCCGACTGGTGCACCACCTCGTTTCTGAATTCGCAACCACAAAGCCGCCAATTCAAATTGAAACCGCTGCAACGGCCGACCGTTTCTATGTGCGCGGAGCACCGGTTTCGTGACTGTTATTGCTGTTATGTGCTTTTGCGTCCATCAGTTGTTGAGAGGACTGGCAAAACACGGGAATTGAGTGCTTGTGGAATGACAAATGTGGGAAATTCCGCATCGGAAGGCAGCTGTCGAGGCCAGAATATTCGATTCTTCCAACAGAAGGTGAGTGTTATGCACTCCGCTAGAAAGACGGTGCAAAGGAAACCGTTGTCGCCGTCAATACTTCATTTGTGCCCTTCGTTCGAAATCTTCGCGCAAGTGAACGAGTTGTTATGGCAAAAAAAAATGTTGTCACGAAAGCGACGTACAATTGCAGCGATCGAAATGAAATGATGTCCTGGCCTCTGTAAACTTGCGGATGTCAATAAACGATTTGTTCTCACTTGCTGCTCACTGTGGTCTGTGCCAGTCGAGGCCATCTGGTCACCTGGCGTAACATCACTTCACTAGCGCGGCGCAAGTAAACACGCGACCAGCGTGCCAGCCAGGAGCCAGCAGGAGCAGCCACGGCCGGACTCGACGCCCCTTTCGCGCGCGGGAGGAGGAGAGTCGAGTCCGGCCGTGGAGCAGCGAGCCGGCGGCCGCCGTGCGAGGGCAGCCATGTTATTAAGGAGCTCAAGCGGCCTGTGCAAAAAGCATCCGCCATGTTTACAAAGCCGTGTTTACAGCGCCATCAAGCGGGCGTACTGGGTAGTTCACGACGCCGCCACTACGCTTTTTCTGGCACTACAGGCAAAGCTAGACCTTTGCTTCTCTAAAATCCTCCCTGTTCTGTGCTAGTACTCTGCATCGGATTTAATTTTTGCGGTAGCATTTAGAGGCAGTTTTCACGCACCTTCCTAAGATGCTTCACAGCAGCTGATTACTGACCGATTACCACCCCCTTTTCCTTCCTTCCCCTTCCCAAACGCGTATTTCCAAACTCGTGGCTTCAAAGCGCCCCACGTGGCACATGTCTTCGAGCGACACAGAACGTTAATGAACAGAAGTCACAGTCTACGCCGCGAACATAAGGCAACCTAAAACATACCAAATCCCTAATTATATCGAAAACAACACAAAGAATTGCGTTCTTCCGCACAAAAAAATGAGGTTATAAAAAATAGCAACAAAAAATAAAGTAGACCTGCTGAGGGTCGACTTCAGGCCGTCAGGGCAAGTACTGAAAAGTCTAACTCGAGGGCAGAGATCCCGAACGGCGGGATCGTTTTAGCAGCAGCTCAATAATGGGCCTCCTCGATTTACCAGTCCTGGACGGTCCGCGGGCAGTCCGAGGACTGCGTTCGGACCGGGAGCCCCATAGGAATACATGGAAAAATCGAGCGCCGGATCGCGTCCCGGGCAGTCCGCGGACGATCCGGGACTGATAATCGAGGAGGCCCATTGTAGCACGCCCAGTGACATCACACATGTCACATGGGGCGGTGTTCAGCGAAGCGTTTTCTTCCCTTATCGCAATAAGATCTATGCAATTTATTTCTGTTTTCTTTTCCTTTCCTGAATTCACTGTTCTGCTTCAACATCACTGTTCAACATCCTGAATTCACTGTTCTGCGCAACGTCTCTTTCGTTACTGCAGGCACTGCGCAGTAAGGTTCCGCAGTTTGATTATCTTGGCGTTTATTTTGCAAGTAGCTCATCTGGGTCTAAGCATATTGATTACATCTCGGCTAAAGGTAAAAAAAACTTGGTTATCGGAAACGTACACTTAACCCAGCCCCACAACACACAAAGCTACTCATGTATTAAACACTAACACCCCCGATGTTTGAATACGCCTCTGTCGTATGGAACCCGCACAATATGACATCGACCGTATTGAAGTCATACAAAAGAAAGCCGTCCGATTTATCTGCCGCCGATATGACCGCAAATTTTCGCCAACTTCAGCCGTTTCATCCTTGAAACTAACCGAGTTTTCTGCGCGCCAACACATAGAATCACTTAATTTTTAAAGCGAAGCTTTCTACCTCTACCAGCCAATGGTTCTTTCGTGACGTGCGCGACAAGAAAATCGCCACGCGGCTGGGGAGGCGGAGGGTGCTTTTCACTCACGGAGCACAGTGTAGATGGCGCGGCGATAAGGCGCTGTTACCCAGCGTTTCCCGTGCTCACCCCGGCGGGCGCGTCGGCGGGACCCCTCCGTAGGCTTTGTCGTCTGCTTTAGCGACGGTTGTTTTGGGCCTGTTTTGGTGCAGCTTCGCGTCCATTGCGCGCTTACTTGGCACGGCATGATTAACTTGTTCGACAGCACCTCCTGGGTAACCCGGACCCTACAGAATTAAGTCGTCGTACGGAAAAAAATGCGTTAAAGATTGGTTTGCAGGGCGGGAAAACAAAATGTAAGGACCACTTACAGACATCGGGCCGCTAGAGAAACGCTACCGTTGGCGCACTGCTTGTCACGAATGGGACTGCATTTTCTTAATGGCTGAATACCAATTCGGTTGTGTTTTAACAGATCTTACAGAAGACGAATCGAGTAACTGGTTCATATATAGAGCTATTTTAAAAGTTCCGTGAGCTTTCTCTGAATTGTCTAACTTACGAAACTTTTAGTTTAAAGCTGTATAACTGGGAATCAATAAGCTCACAGGTCAGATTGTTTCGGTGTCTGCGCTTGTGTCGTGCGGGGAGGGGGGGGGGGGGGGGTGTAGCCCCGAACTAGCACATAAGGTGGCTAGGTTCCGCTGTCTCACCCTTCGAAACATGCTCCCCTCCGTTTTCTTTCTTTCGACGCACGGCCGGGCTACAGCAGCGGCGTCCGCCGCTCGAGCTCGACCGTGGCCGACGCTTCTGCGTTAGGGACGGCGCCCCGCGAATCCCTGGTAACGGCTGGCAGAATTTTTTTATTCAGTCTGTCGACAGCCGGGTGCGTGAATTCAAGTGACGCCGCATGTGGAATTGTTGTAGGGGTCGTTCACAGCTTTGCTTTCCAACCACCTTCACAGCGTGGATTGGAGCCAATTTTTTTTTTCCACCACGTCATTCACTGTTCGTATCCCTTGCCATTTGCCGGCTGTGTAACCCTAGCTAAGCCGTCAACAACAAGAAGCAAACATCACTTGAACGTCTCCCCTTACCACCCACGCACTGACACATTTAAATTTAGTTTTTCGGCGCACAATAGAGCTTTGGAATTCCTTGGCAGCCCATGCACGTTCCCTCCCATCAAATAAATTTTTACTTCGCTTCAAGAGGAAAAACCAATGCAATTTTTATTTACCACGGATATTTTATTTTCAATGATTTCTGCCTGGTCCATTCTACCATGTGCGTGCTCTTTAATGCGCCTAAGCGCAGGGTACTGAGTCTATGGTGTAGAACATGTGTGAAAATGTATCAATACTCCTACCTTGTTTATTGTTATGCGGGCATATGTCTGTGTACTTTTTTGTTTACTTCGTTTTTAAGTACGACTGCTGTACACCCGTGCGTGCATAAAAACATTGTACATTCGCCCCACTCCTGCTATAGCCCCACAGGGGGTGCCGTATGTTACAATAAATAAATAAAAATAATTCATGTCGTCACTCATATTTCTGCAAACACACCAATCCCCCCTTTGTGTGCCACAATCAAGGATGACAACGAGAAAACGGAGGAAAGACATGAACCGCTGGGACGACGCGCAGCCAAGCACCAGCAGAGCTGTACCGATGGAGGCCTTCCGCCAGCTGGAAGCGTGGCCCGGTATGCCCCCTGCAACCGCGAGAACTCCATGGGCGGCAAGCAGGACGAAGACTTGCGCTCTGATACTCGGCGTCCTCACAGGCTTCATCGTGTTCCTCAGGGCGGCGGCCTACGTCATAAGGCACAAGGAAGGCGGCACTAAATAGGCCCAGCATCGAAGGCCCGGAAGTTGGAGAGGGAAATGGTCTCTAGCGAGGACGGGCCTTGCTTAGGGGTGACGTCGCCTCGAAGTTACTTTTCCATGTTGCAAGAGGGGACACGCAGTGACCATGAGTGACCTCCTCGGAGCACCTCGGGCTCAAGAACGTCACACGGTGTTTCCATTGGCCAATTTGTAGGGAACTGAGTGGTCATTCAATTTATGAAAACGGCGCCCGCAGGAACCCCTTTTGAGACAAACGCAGCGAGCGCCGACGATCCGGGAAGAATAACGCGTGTTGTGCGTTAGTTGCTTGAAAAACGCGTGTGTGCGGTTATGAATAGCGTAAATTTTGTTTGTGAACGTTGCACAAACTTTCCTCACCGTCTCTGATAGCGGATGTTGAGTAATAGCTAATAGATGTTTTTAAATATGCATAAAGTACTTTAAAATATGAACTGAGATTGGAGTGCTGCGTTTTTTTGGTTAATGTTATTGCGGGTATAGGTTTTCAACTTCCACCTCGACTATAACCTGTGGAAGGTGTTCCCCAAAGTTCCGTAGAATTCTCAATAACTTGGGGTTTCACGGGCTGAATCTGCTCCTTGGCTATGGAGTGTACCGTAATAGGCGATTAGATTTGATTTAAACCTTCTGAGGATTTTACGTCGACCGAAATCTTCGTTCGGAGGCGCGTTCATTTTCCGCCTTGATGAAAGTAACGCCCGGAACGGACTGTTTGTCACAAGAAATGAGGTTTATTTCGGAGGTGTGACCCGCACGACGCGTAATTAAAAGATTCATCACTGGTTTTTCTTTTTTCAAGGCTATGACAGGTTTCTAGTAAGTACTGCGTACGTAATGTCTGTCTCTGCATGTATGACTACTGAAAAGAGTGCGTCTTTACAAAAAAGAGAACCAAGCATCGGCGAGTAATGTTTATGAAGTTTGGAATCATCATAGGACTGCCTGCGGACAGGCCGCAATGTTTTATTAAAATATAGGGCTGTAAAAATAGTTTAAAAAAGAGGACCATTCAGGAACTATTGTTAAAGGGAACAACAAAGTACACTGAGCACACCCTGTCGGAGCGCATCCATAGCTTCGAAACTTCATCAACATCTGGTGCCGTGGAACTGCGGATAATTAGATCAGTGCATGCACCGCCGTCGAGATTCAAAGGTCCCCAGGCCGGGGAAACTATTTTTCTGACCCTTGTGCCAGCTGAATTAACCGCCAAACCATGACTGACAATTGCAACCTCCCTTTCCCTACTTACTCTTCCCCTACTATGCATCCAGTCAGCCTCTATCATCTCAATAAAATCTATTCCACTTATTTTAGTTTTCCTTGCATTTTCTTTGCTTCTTCCTCTCCTTCCACGTCTGGGAAATTCTTCTGGGTCACAACATCGCTGTGTTATGTGCACTTCCTGTGACAGCACTTTATGATTACCCCCAGCCGTGGCTCGCTGCTCGATCTACAACCCCACGAAGAACGATCTTGGTGATTTCCCCCCACATTTCACATTCAGCCCCCCGGCCCTAATCCGACACATTGGACCTAGGCAGCTTATCACAGCTAAGGGCATCTGCCGGTGAACTGTTGTTCACGACGGCACAGAAAGAGACCAAGCCTGCATTTCCCCGGCCACCCTTTTCTACCAAGTAAGTTCAGTACCCTCCACGCACTAAGCGATCAAACGTATGCAAATTCTATACAACTGGAATCCCGACTTGTCAAGCAATAGGAATAGGCAGTCATGGATGTGACCTCCAGGAATCGCAATTATAAATCGAAATCGATTGCTGCTGAGAGAAAATGGAACGTTTAAACGTCAAGGAATAGGAACATGGTAGTATTGTTCTGTGGGTCAGAGGAATTCATTCTGCAATGAATGCACCTATTGTGACCTTGGATGACGACTGCCACCGCGTCATACACGCAGAAGGTGATTCGTGTACTTAAATGAGTACAGGGATACTAGAAACACCAGACGTGGAACAGTGTAACCATCCTCTTGAATTAAGTTACAACTACTGCGATGCCACCAGATATGGGGGCATCGCAGTAGTTGTAAGCAGATATGGGGGCATCTGTACACCTTGCTCGGTGTACAGATTTATCGCCCCGGGCCATCGAATGTTTGCACTACAGCCTACGACGACGCGCGTTGGCTTCGTAGCTGAAGCCCTTTCTGCTGAGCCCAAAGACGAGGGTTGGATCCCAGCTGAAGTGGTAGCTTTTCTGATGAAGGCGGAAAGCGAAAAAACCCTTCGAAGCATGGTAAATGTCTACAGGTGGCCAAAGGTATTCCCCAGCCCTCCTCTACGGCGCGCATCATTCCTGAGGCGTAGCTTTGATTCGTTGAACGACCAAAATGTGAATTCGAGACTCAGCCGATGACTTACCGGAAGTCTCTCAACACAATAATGCAAGGCAGTATTCGTACATTACACCGAAAATACTCGGGAATAAAAATAACAGAAATCAGAAGACTGCAGATGTCGAATTAAATAAGGCGGCTACTAGTCTCCAAAGAAAAAGGCAGCCTGTTCATCTGCAGTGAAAGCTCTCGTAGGGCGGCTTCATATGGGAGCAACGCCACTAATGTCATCAAGAACTGCATTCTATCATCATCGTCAGTGGTGCGTGGCCTCGAGTCAGTGATGCCATGCAACAGAGGTGGTCGAAAATGGTCGCCCTCCAGTGTGGTCGCATAATAAAGTTTCATAGTAATATATACTAGAGGGAAATCCGGCGCCCCTGTCTTGGCGAGCCGTGCTTCAGCCAACCTTCTCTCATGTACCGGGCAGGCACGTTTCGCTTGTCCTTGTCATGGCCCATGAAAAGGCTGAAAAGTTGGCTCTGTCTGCAAAAACGCAACAGTATTACTATAGAAGGTTAATCAAATTCCTTTTGTTATTATAAAACTCAGGCTCCAAAAAGATTTATTTGTCAGGGATTATTGGAAGGTTCATGCAGGATGAACAGAAAAAAGATGTTATTCTTTTTTGTTGCTGCTGATGATGATAACTTTATCATTTTGCCCAAAACTGGGTGAAAGGAGGAAGGGTAGGTGGGAGCCTTCCTGAATTCGTCCCCCTCAGGTAGCAGGCGTTTTTGTTGATTATGGCTTCGAGACAGAAAGTAGCCTTGTGGCTAGCACTGCCAAGTAGGCGAGGAAAGTCGCTTGTTGCAATGGCGGCGACCACGACGACCCGCGATGGTAGCCCCAGATTTCCCTCTAGTATGTCATGGTATGAGACTTTATGGGTCGCATGTCTCCGCCATTCCCAGTTAGGGCGGGCGTATACACAACTGCAACGAAAGTAGGAAGTCACACCAATCTACCAAATACAGCCGAGCCGCGTTCACACGTTTTTCACCGTACCGCTAAAACATAACGTAACAACCAGGAAAACGCAGCAGTGAGGAAACGAACAAAAACAGTGTAGCTTTATTTGCAACCATGTATTTCTAAAACTTTGGCTTTCGAAACTTAAAAAAGTCCGGAATTTAGGATTACCGCTTTTTGCGATCGCTGGAAAATATCACGCGGGCAATGCAAGGTCTCTAGCGATGTCGGCTCTCTTCCGCGCTCGCTGCTTGTTTACTGCGTTTAGTAAGTCAAGGTTTTCCTGAAGGGAAAGCGCCTCCCGTTTTCGCGGCGCCATCAAGACACGACAGTTCGCGGTTGAAAGTTCGCGGTTGAAAGTTCAACGGTGTTCTCAAAGCTTGAAGCGCACGATGACGACAAGAGCGCGGGCTATTCTTGCAGTGGCAAACACGCACTTCCGCCATTCCAAAGTGAAACTTCCGTTGTAAGCGTAGTGATGATGGTGATAACTTAGAGTAACATAGGGCCATCTAGTGGTGGCGAATTGCAACCACGTGCAGCTTCAAATGCAGCGAGTTCCGTAGCCAAGCCTGGCCAAGGCTCGTCAAACCTCAAAATGGCGGTCCGCGCATGTTGCGTGAGCGGGTTCGTAGTGTAAGACTGCGACGAATTATCCGGGAACGTACTCTGAGACACTACGTAACAGTGAGGATTTCAATACATGGGACTTTAGGTGACCTGCGCCGGGACTAGACGAAAACAACATAGCAGCCGGGAAAACGCAGTACTGAGGAACGTAACAACGGTGTTCTACTGTACATGGCTCCGTAATGCCACGTCACATGCGCAGACAGTCGCACACAATACAAAAATGCAACGATGACAAAGCAATGGCTATGAAGAGATATTCGCCAGTCTGATTTCGGTAAGCTTGGTAATCTGCTTCGGCCGACGACAGGCCATCCGGAAGCCGATGAAGAAAATTCACGCATCTCCACGAAGCGAATCATCCCGAGTGGGCGAAGCGCTGGGATCTTGCTTACCGTAAATCACCCGTGACATTGCCCACTCGCGCAAGTAAATGAGTGACAACGCGTGTGTACAGTATATACTTCGGGGTAGCTTGTTGTCGGCGTTACCGTTCAGCCGCTGCTTCCCGAGCGCTCAACTCGGGGTCCGCTTGACGTTTTTGCCATTTTGCCGCTGCTTCCCGAGCTCTCGCCTCCGGGGTAGCGCTTTATCTGCGTAGACGTTGAGAAGCCGCATGCCGCGCTTTACGTTCGTTTTCATCCATGGCAGAAAGAGAATGTGTAGTCTTGAACGCGCTTATATACGCATTTGCACCGCAGTGCTCTCTCTCTCTCTCTCTCTCTCTCTGTCTCTGTCTCTGTGTCGCTAACCTTTTGTGAACCTTTTATGTCTTCTTGTTAACCTTTTGTGAACCTTTTATGTCTTCTTGTTAACCTTTTGTGAACCTTTTGTTCAGAGATGTTTCGATTTACACGGTGCTGTGCATCTCTCTCTCTCTCTCTCTCTCTCTCTCTGTCTCGGAAACCTTTTGTGAACCTTTTATTTTGTTCTTGTTAGCCTTTTGTGAACCTTTTTTTCACAGATGTTTCGGTTTACACGGTGCTGTGCCGTGAGCACGGACGGCTGTCGGACGCCGGACGGACAAGCCTGGCCCTAATGTGCTTCGCCCTTAAAAGACCTCCATCCCCTATGGTATTTTAAACAATGAACAGTTAAAATAACTCACGGGCAGTCGCGGCATTTGTATGTAACTATTTGTGGTCATCCGTCCCTTGCGACAAAATGCGGCGTTTATTCTGGCACAGCATTCGGCTTCTTCCTACCGCGAAGTAGCAGCGTGCGTTTCGTTCTGCATACCGCAGATGGCGCTACCATTGAAGATATGGCATAACGTCTGAGATGGGCGCCCGCCCTCCCATGGTCGAAAATCGTTTCCATTTTTAAAGCAAAGATTTCTACCCCTACCAGCCAACGGTTCTTTCGTGGCGTGCGGGACAAGAAACTCCCAACAACGCGGCTGGGGAGGCGGAGGGCGGTTTTCACTCACGGAGCAAAGTGTAGATGGCGCGGCGATAGGACTCTATTACCCAGCGTTCCCCGTGCTCACCCCGGCGGGCGCTTCCGTGGGACCCTTCCGTCGGCTTTGTCGTCTGCTTTAGCGACGGTTGTTTTGGGCCTGTTTTGGCGCAGCTTCGCGTCCATAGCGCGCTTACTTCGCACGGCATGATTAACTTGTTCGACAGCACCTCCTTATAACACAGATATGACAGAATTAAGTGGTCGTACGGGAAAAAGACGTTAAGGATTTGTTTGCAGGGTCAGAAGACAAAATGTAGGGACCACTTAGAGACATCGGGCCACTAGAGAAACGCTACCGTTAGTGCACTGCTTGTCACGAATTGGACTGCGTTTTTTAAAGGGCAGAATACCAATTCGGTTGTGTTTTAACAGATATTACAAAAGACGTATCGAGCAATTGGTTCTGATAAATAGCGATTATGAACGTTCCGCCAGCTTTCTCGCAATCCTCAAACTTACGAAACCATTTAGTTTAAACATGTATAAATGGTATTCACTAAGCTCACCGGATTGTTGCGGTGTCTTCGCTTGTGTCGCGCGTTGGGGTAGCCCCGAACTAGCACATCAGGATGGCTACGTTCCGCTGTCTCACCCTTCGAAACAATTTCCTCTCCGTCTTCTTTCTTCCGACACACGGCTGGGCTACAGCGGCGGCGTTCGCAGCCCAAGACCGGCCGGTGCCGACGCTTCTGCCTTCGGAACGGCGCCCCACGAATCCCAGGTAAAGGCTGGCAGTATCTCTGGTTTCACTTTTCTCTTGAGTCAGATGTGTGAATTTAAGTGACGATGCATGTGGAATTGTTGTGGGTGTCGTTCACAGCTTTGCTTTCCAACCACCTTGGCAGCGTGGATGGCAGCCAATTTTTTTTTCTGAATAAGCAGGTAAGGGCCGTCGCCGTTGTTGCTACAGAAATAAATAGGCTACAAAATGCCAGGCTCCGTATCAAGTGGGCGTGAAGGGGAAGCGATTTTCTCAGAAATACTTTCAGGACATCGCCATAATACCTTGTATGTCGGCTTTTCATGTATTGGAGTAATGTCAATTATATAAAAATGAAACAGCAATGGGGGCCTCAGGCACGCAATGTGATGACACGCTTGCGGCAATAGTCTAGGATAGTGAAACATTCGTTTTGATGGTAGCACATTGTTGGCGGTAGTCTCAGTGTCAGTATTGAGGGGCAGAAATCGGAAGTGATTAGAAATTCCGTCGTCCGTAGCAGTGGCCGTGAATACCCTTCTCCAAAGGTGGCGCTATAACTCATTTAAAGATTGTTGCAACATGGTGACAGAGCGCAACAACTCACGTCTTGCACGTTCGTAACGCGTAATACCGAAGAGCCGTGCGAAAGTGTCCACTGTAAAGACAGTGATAAATCCACGCATCGAACATCTTTAAATGTGTGTTGTAAGCTAAATTAGCAAGCCTGAAGCCTGCGGTGGTTCGCTAGGCTGTTAACCAAGTTGACTTCAAATTTATATGCGTGGTTTTCCACTTGCATAATGCTCTGGCTGGTAGCGAGAGGGAAGAGGGGCTAGCGAACCCGTTGAAAAAGCGGGGGGGTTGCAGTATAGGCTTAACGCAGAAAGCCCGCTCCAACGGTACCTACGGCCCATCTGTTTTTCCCGACGGATGCTGAGGAAGTTTCCTGCGTAGCAGCTGTCCATTCGCTAGAGAGCAACCCGTCCCTACGGCGCGCCGTTTATACGGGCAGACCGCAGGTATCACATCTGGCTCTGCGGATGTGCGCACTGTAATGATTCTTGGCCGCCCACTGAGCTATGTTCCCCCTTTCATTACATAAACAAGCATGTTGAAGGGAAATGACCTAATGCTGCAGATGAAAGGGGCGACGTGCAGGTTGGTGCACTAATATTGCATGTGGCGAGCGTATTAATTACACTGCCCAGAAACATGCAGTTGACTGGAGTTAAGCCCTCGTTAGCTCTTTTTGCGGTTCATTACTTGTAATTCGGGCTCTATTATTAACCATCGTCTTATTGACCTATGTGTGTGAAACAGCACCGCGCTGCCTGCTTTATCTTCTTCACGAGTCCGTCTTTTGCACTGTTTTTGCGTATAAGCAAAATGCACCAATTGAATAGGCGGCCAAGAAAAGGGTGCTGGCCGAAATGGTTGACGTGTTCGAACGAACAGGGTGCCCTTGATGGCGGTTCCAACTGGCGTGACCTTTCCTCTATTCCTTTTCGCCCGTAGGATGATCTGCACCAAGCCACTAAAGTGACGGCTCTTGATGCTGGCTTCAGAGCAACCGGATTGCCTGCTATATGTAAAGAACACGTGGGCTTACAGATATGCAAAACGGGCCGGTAGGACGTGGTAAGATTACAAAACCTCTACCGTTAACCCCGCGCTCATATTTCATAGACCATATTTGGTCTCGGTGTTCGAGGGGTCCTGTCTTCCCTGTGCCCTTCCGGCGATGCGATTGCGTTTCGTAGGAGGTTGCAGAAACGTAAGAACTTACAAGTGCTTCGTAAGAGGCCGTTGATAATATTGTGCTTTTTAAATGCCGACTGTAGTAAGGTGTGTTGGAAAATTTTCGGCGTACAGTTTTCTTGGGCGAGAAGGTCTGTCTAGTTTTCATTGAAATATGATCGCCTCAAGCAGTTATTTATTATACCGCATATCGCGTCTGTTAACGCATTAAACTTCCCAGAAAATCAAATCATTGATGTTTCATCTCCTCTTTTTTTCAACCCGACAAAAATGTTATAGTAACGCCTCATGTCGTGCGCTAGTTACGCGCGAGCGCGTAGAATGAATTATAAATGCTCTGATTTCAAATTTGGCTGTTTCAAATTTCAAGTTTGGCTCTGATTTCAATTTTGGACGGTTTGGCTGTTCTAACCGAGGAATAGTGTGTGAAATTAGGGCCCGTACTTGCGAGTTTTTTAACAATTTAGAAAGGCTGTTCTGGCCTTCTGGGCTTGTGAATAAAAATAGTACTTCACCGCGTATCTGCATGCTTCGCTGCAAATGTCATCGAAATACGGTAGTCTTCTGCCGCCGCTGTCCCGCAACTCCCTCTCCTCTCCCCCGATTACCAGTTTTGGTCTTCCCGCGATCAAAGCAATGGGTGCTTATTGAATTCAATTTTTCCGCGTTCTCACCACGGGTGCGCCATCTGTTGGGGCCTTTTGTTACTAATATCGGGCCTGTCGCTCGAGCCATGAACTGGTGACTTACGCCCCAGCCTTTTCTGTATACTGGAATAAAAATATTGTGGGGGGTGTTTTTGTTTGCTATGGCAAAAATCACACCCGCGTCAATTTTTATTTAAAAGAACACTGGTAGCATCAGCTATGTGTTTATGTTGAGGCTCGAATATGCCTAGCATATTTATTTTGCTGAACGATGTTGACCAGTAAGAAGTATGCTAACAGATTTAGTAGGTTGGATATATTTTGCTTATATGAACGCCTTGTTCGAGAATTCGCTAAAGTTCTGGTCATGCGGCTTAGTCGAGAGACAGACAGGCCAATGTTTTCGCGCTTAAGTATTTAAGCAACCCACGAAAGGTTATAGTATTTAAAATAACGATGTGACCTGCGTCGAAACTGTGTTCACTCAGAGACAAAGCCAATGGCTCATCGTCTATGCTGTCCCGTCTGGCTGTTCTCTATAAGCCAAACGTTGGACGAGATATCTGCTAAGGTAGCGTTTCTACAGACGCCGCAGCCTCGCAAGCCAGCGTAGTTTCACGCTCAATTGTGTACGGGTGAAACAGGGACAATGAATCGGGATTGTTGTATGAAGGCCTAATGAGACTCGATGGCGGAATTGATGTGTGCGAAATTCTTCCTCCCCTCTTTCATAGAATTTAGTCAGCGATGCAAGCAGATAAGCAAAAGTAAAAGCACTTGTTTAAGTTTTGTGTTCGTATGTCGTCCCGCGCTATGTGGCAGGCAGGTGCTGCGGGGGATGGTATCTGCATGGGATAGCTAGTGCTGATGTCCAACGAAACTAAAGAGTCAGCAAAGGCATAAGTAACGCAAAACAATGCGTGTACAATATCTCTTCTGTGCATATTGGGCGGCGCAAACGAATTTCTGGCTTAAATAACTGACCGGCCTCAGGCCAAGATTTCTCCCACAGGAACACCGAAAGCCCTACATCCGAGGGTTCGAAGGCGCTCATTGTACAATGTAAAAGGAAGTGTAGTATAACGTGTGGTTTCAGGAAGACATTTGTGTGCCTGCCAAAGACGGAAAATCCTTCAAACATTTCGAGGCATGATTTTTATAGAAGCACTCTTTAATTTGGTGGCGCTCATTTTTTTTTATAATTTGGGCATAGCGCGCAAATTAGTGTTCCCCAAATTTCTCAAATGAGTCTTAAGTTTGGTGTTTCAAACGGAAGCTGCAGCAAGTAGACTGACCGTCGTGGTGCTGCTTCTTAAACCAGGATTTTACAGCCGAACCATACACACACAGCGTAAAGCTGCGAGTTTAATATCGCATTCAAAAGGCATCCCGCATCACCATTTATCATTCGCACCCACTTACTCTACATACCAATCGTTGGATTTCACCCAAACACCTTGCAGGACTTAAAGCAGTTGGTACTTCACAAGGCTGCTGAAAAAGAGCCACGGAGAGTGGGCTAGGTTTGTGGCATTCTGAAGCTTATAAGGCTGCCTTTATGTTCTTTTACCTCCCTAACCTGGCTGCCAGTGAGAAGCTGTCAATCAGGTCTCAGAAGAACGGACTGCTACTACAAAAAAATATGCTTTTTGTTTCCCTACGAGAAGAAAGAAAGATCAAACAAAAATAATTTTGTGAGCGGATTACTTACCTGAAAGCCAACATAGCAACTGAGAGAAGCATGCTTCCTGCTTCATCTTTTCATTAATTGTTTACAGCAGATCTCTGCCACTCGATCAACTTTGGTACTACCGTTGTGCCAAGGCCGTCCGACAAACTCTTCGGCGAAATGTGTTCCTCAAAGTAAGCTTGGTCAGCTGAAGTTGGTGAAAGAGCAAGTCATGGTCATGAAACTGTAATTCGCGATAGTTTTTCATGCGAAGGTTCGCGAGTATTACACACCGTGTTATACAGCCACGTGATAAATGTTGCGTAAGCTTCGTGATAACCCCTCGTTTATTGAAATCTAAATTCCGGGTGCTCCTGTCGACATCTCTGAAGGAGAACACGTGCATCCCAGAACGAATGTGTAGTTGATGGGAGGTGAATTGTACTACTAGAATAGAAAATTTCCGGTTGGTTTCGGGGTTGGGAAGCATACTTAACGGGAAATTTGCCAAAAGGTGCGTACGCACCAGAATACATGATTTTGTAATATGCGAGTTTGTTTCACGACATTTATGACGAATAAACCGCCGCGGTGGTTCAGTGGCTAAGGCGTTGCGCTGCTGAGCACGAGGTCGCGGGTTCGATTCCCGGCCGCGGCGGCTGCTTTTCTGATGGAGGCGAAAAGCAAAAACGCCCGTGTGTATGAGATTTCGGCGCACGTTAAAGATCCCCAGGTGGCCAAAACTAATCCGGACCGCTCCACTACGGCGCGCCTCGTCACCTGCGTTGCGTCGGCGTGTTAAACTCTACAATCAATCAATTTATGAAGAATACTTTGGCGATTATCACCCTTTGACAAGGGAGAGGCCGGGGCGTCCACTCGTGAAGCCACTATAAAGCAATGCTTCTACAATTACCTACTCAAGAATTTAACATACTTTAGAAATTTTACTCTACGATTGCAGGAAACAGATAGCAAAACATTGGTAGCTAGAAGTTCGCTCTCGCTTACAATCTCTCAGTGCAATCTCTCAGTGCGGTCTCAGTATAATTTGGTTAGAGTTTTCCCATAATAACAAAACCCATAGCGTTTCTTTCAAATATCGTGAAGACCGCGGCGTTCATCGAAGCCTACACAGGCCACGAAAGCCATTTTTACATACGGACTGAGCAATGCCATCTCAGAAAATTTCTCGTTGCTTATAACCTACTATTCCGTGAATCGCGGTTTGTAGAACGACGATCTATTAATCTATGTGTTTTGTGTTTGTGTCATTTGCGCAGAAGAGGGTGCCAACTCACGAGTAAAAGAATTAAATTTTTTGTGCTCCAATAATCGGCGGAAAAAAGAGTAATGCAGTATATTTTACAATCCTTTTTGGAGCCTCATTATAATCTATGTCCCTTAACCCAACCCGATGCCCAAGTTCCCGTTCCCAGCAACCCACCCCATCCGGCTTCTTCCTTGGGGGGACAAGGGGGGCCCCCCCGGGCCCGTCCCCCTGGCGGTGGGTCGCAAGAAAGCTTTTCCCTTCAATTTCTCTCCACCTTCGGGTGGACAAAATTCTCTTTGCCGGTTAGCCTGTTTTTGTACTGTTGCAATTGGGTATAATCGGTTGTACTACGCTGGTACCGGGGGGCTATTGAAAGCCCCATTTACTCGATAATGAAACATGCAGGTGGCGCTTCCGACAAGGGGGCCACTGTAGAACTTCCCTGAATTGCGGCTTTCTTCGAGGATACTGTCCGGCCGTGTGGTCGTCAGTTTTGTCAGTGTGCCCAGATGTCTGGACGGCGACGGCGTGTCTTCGTGCACAAGTTATTCAATGTTTTTATTATACATAAAATTGGCAGCCCATCAAACGGTCACTCATGTGCAGCATTTCAAAAGAAGGTGGTGGCAATATACGTGTATTGTCGGTGCAGTGAGGCATGCCTATTGTACCGCGTATGTTTGCGAGGTTACCCTTTCCAAGGACCCCACACTCCTCCGTTGCTTCTTGGAAAGCCCGACGGATCAGGGTCTCCATTTACAGGTGGCACGACGGTATCGTTGTACGCCTTGAGCTTTTCCAGGAGGAATGACAGCATCTAAAATTAATAAAAACTAATTAGTGTTGTATTTGTTACGATAAACTTGTCCGAGGGACAAATGGCGGTCACGTATTTGTGAGTGGTTGTCAAGATTTGAAATTTGTGAAGCGAGTGAAATTTGCAAACAGTTCTATTCTTAAAAGTCCACCATATCACCAGAAAGCTGAAACCGCAGTTTGGTAAAAGCAAAAGCTACCATGCAATAGTTCTAGTAAACTGCAACGTGTTTTCGAAAATGTCGGTTGTTTTAAACAGAGCCGGTTAGTTAAAAGATCAAGAAAATCAGCACGGACAGTTGTCATAAAACTTGTTGCTTAAACGAAACAGCTTTTCCCATGCTGTCTGTATTCGTGGATTGACACTTATAATTGAAAGTTGCAGCAATTTGGAGCTCAGGTTTAAACAGGCAGCGAGAGGTCTTAACGGTAGGATCAGGAGGACGGGAGATAATATTAAGGTGAAGCCTGTCAATTAATGTACCGACCAATAGGTTAGCGGAAATGGTGTGGTTAATAAATGTGCGAATAGCACAAATAATGGTGCTTTTCTTGTGAAGTCGTGATTTTATCATTTATTGATTTCACAAACAATGCCCGCGAGGACAATATGCTGGTTAATTTCACGAAAACATCATTTTAAAATACGGTTGTTTAACGCATAGATTGAATAAAAAAGTCAATGAGTGGTTATTGCAGCGAGTGCATACTTCAAGCTGAAGGTTGAATACAACAGAGTCAGGAAAGCATAACATCACGTATGGACGAAGCCATGTGATTAGCTTATTAGCAGCCGCTGGCATTCACGCTAAGATGTTTATCTTAACAAGACCGTCCAAACTCTGCACTCCGGGCCCCGAAAAGCACAAGCGGCTGCCCCGGAGAGACGGACTCGTCTTCGGCGGTACCATTTGTTGTCGGTCTTAGTTTTAAGGCTACCCTCGCGAATGGTTAGCATGCAGGAATCCTTAAATACCACGTTTTTTTGTAGGCCTCTCTTTTGCACCTGTTGTGTTCTTTTCTTTACTTGTGAAGTTATCGCCGTGCGTTAAATGCCTCGCGCTCTCGTTCTCCCTTTCCATCGCGTTAGCCGTTTAGTGCCAGCGTCCACGAGTGCCTATGTCCATAGGTTGGCAGGCTCGCTCACGAGGGGAGTCACACCTCCTCCCCTCTCCCACTCACCATCCCGATGGCCATCTCGCCATCGTATTGGACTGACGAGTGTGACTGCGAGTGAGTGCGGGCAGCACGGGCGGTGATCCCCGCTCAACTTGCGAGTTCACTCACGCTACTAGCGCCTTTTGCGGGACTTACCGCGGTGGGTGCCACTAGTGCGCTTCAATGTACTCGCTGTTGGCTATTCGTCGCAGGAGAAGCTCGCTGTGATGATTGTTAATGGCGGGATTGCTTCCAGTTTCGGAAATATGTCGTCACTGAGCTCCCGTTAACGGGCACCCTAGCATTAATTCTCTGGTGGCGTGTTGATTTAGGAATATGATTTGGATGGCCTTCGGACACCGCAATGCACTTATACTGTTCGGTTTCATGACTCATGAAGGGTCTGCTGCATGCAATCGCGTGCGAGGAGAGACGACGAGTCGTGAGCGTGAGAGCGAGTGAGTGCGAGTCGTGACGGCGAATGGTCAGCGTGAGTGAGTGCGAGTGGTCACGGCGAGTGGTGAGCGCCAGCGCGTGTGGTGGAGGGAGCGTAGTGAGCGTGAGCGCGAGTGAGCGCGCGAGGAAATATATATTTTTGTGTCAGTGTGAGTAAGTGGTGCCCAGTTTTGCCGAGGTTTTCCTATGTCTTCGTGAGTTTTTTGTCTGTAAATATTGTCTGTCGTTGTGTAGTATGGTGTCCCATGTCCTTATATTAAACGTTTTTGGGGTGCGTTTAGCGGAACCTTGAGCACGTCTGCGCTTCTCTACCTCCAGCGACTTCGGTACACGTCCGCACGCACCGGCCGACCACACTGTTTAAGTAATAAAGAAATATTGCCAACGCTCTGTTTTTTTTTACAAGCCAGGAAGGGGATGTGTGAACTTTGTTCATCCAAACTTCCTTGAGGAATGTGGCGTCACCTACAGAAGATCGAGACGGACGACAGTATCGATCACATGGATAGTCGACTTTCTCACCTACTTGAGGCCAAGCGGTCCATTAAAGCGCGCTGGAAAACACAGCGCACAAACAGACGTCTCCGCAAGAAGATTGCGATTCTCAACCGGCAGATCGAGGCACACTGCAAGGTGTTATGCACCCAGCAATGGCACCAAGTGTGTAGCGAGGTCGATGGGCAACTCCACAAGGGCAGAACGTGGGGTATGCTCAGGCACTTACTCGACGAGACTAAGACGAAGAGCTACCACGACAACACTCTTGCCCGGACTCTACACAGAGCCATCACGGAACTGGGAGAACGGGAAGTTGGCAAGCGCTTGGACGCCAAGTATCTACCAGTGTCCCCCACAGACCGTCACCCGGAATACGCCGGAACGGACAACGATGTGCTAGACCGTGACATTGAAGTTTGGGAAGTACGAGTAGCCCTGCAAGCCCTCAACTGCAAGTCGGCGGCGGGCCCCGACCGCGTAACGAACAAGGCCCTTAAGAATCTTAACGATCACGCCATCGAAGCCCTCACGCGTTACTACAAGTGCTGGCAAGAGGGTCGACTCCCAAGACAATGGAAGACGGCTAAGACTATCTTAATTCCAAAGCCAGGCAAGCCACCCAGCATAGAGCACCTCCGACCAATTTCGCTCACTTCGTGTGTGGGAAAAGTCCTGGAGCATGTTCTAATGAATCGCTGGTAACGTTATCTAGAAGACGCCGAACTCTACCCCAACTCTATCATCGGGTTCCGGGAGAAGTTGAGTACACAAGATGCGATGCTCCTTTTCAAACACGAAATCATCGACGACGTCACGAACACCCGAGATAACAAGGCGGTACTGGGCCTCGATCTCCAGAGCGCCTTTGACAAAGTGCGACATTCTGCGATTCTGGCACAAGTGTCCAAGTTGAACATGGGGAAACGAACATACGACTACATTCGTGACTTTCTCACGGGTCGCTACACGCAGATATGCGCCGGCAATCTACAACTACCAGTGGAGCAGCTCGGCAGTGTAGGCACTCCACAAGGCTCCGTGATATCCCCATTGCTTTTCAATCTGATCATGATTGGAGTCGCCAACCGCCTCGAACACGTGGAGGGCGTCCGGCATAC
Organism: Haemaphysalis longicornis; assembly: GCF_048455015.1. Lineage (NCBI taxonomy): Eukaryota > Metazoa > Arthropoda > Arachnida > Ixodida > Ixodidae > Haemaphysalis > Haemaphysalis longicornis. The sequence continues at coordinate 125,607,873 of NW_027526422.1, forward strand.
CATCTACGCCGACGACGTTACCCTGTGGGTTGCGGGTGGCAGCGACGGCCACATCGAAGATACACTCCAGGAAGCAGTGAATGTTATCAAAGACCAACTCGACGGGACGGGCCTCATCTGTTCCCCTTCTAAATCAGAACTTCTCAGCATTCCACCTAAGGGTCGGCGGAAAACACAGTCAACAACTACCATCACAGTGTGCACCGCGGGCGGCCAAGTGATTCCCGAGGTCGACAAGATACGTGTCTTGGGTCTTCTGTTGGAGCGTAACCACGTCAACGGGGCAACGGTCAACAAGTTAGCGACGAAGGCTGCTGCGGCGGTGCATCTTATCCGTCGTATCTCCACACGTCAAGCAGGAATGAAAGAGGGAAGCCTCACCCGCCTCGTACAGTCATTTGCCATCAGCCATATCGCATACGTGGCTGCCTTCCATAACTGGAGGCAGTGCGAGCGGGTGAAGGTGGACGCCATCATCCGCAAGAGCTACAAGACGGCTTTGGGACTTCTCCAGAGCACAAGTACTGAAAAACTCCTGGCCTTGGGTGTCCACAACACCTTGGACGAGATAGCTGAAGCCCAACGAATCGCCCAGATAGAACGCCTATCCGGTACGCGGACGGGTCGTCATATTCTCCAACACCTGGGTCTACTATCCACAGAAGACAAGCGGGAGCCCAAGGATCAGATACCGGATGGTATTCGCAACCGTCTGGTTGTCTGTCCCCTCCCCCGGAATATGAACCCCGAGAACAACCACGAGCGGAGGTTGGCTAGAGCGAAAGCTCTGGTCGATCTTCATGCCAACGACACCGGTGCCGTGTACGTAGACGCGGCGGAACACCAGAACCAACCCGGTACCTTCGTGGCTGCAGTAGTTGCGGCTGCGACGGGCAATACCAAGTCTGCTGCGAGCTTCCGGGCCAGCAGAGCACATCAGGCAGAAGAGGTGGCGATCGCCCTGGCCATCGCGGAACCCAAGTGCACTACGGCAACTACGGTGTTAAGTGACTCTCGGACAGCAGTGATGAACTATGCTCGGAACAATGTGTGCAGCGTTGCGGCGCGTGTCCTTCGCGGGGCGTGTGTGCGTGATGGTGCAGTGTATATCAAGTGGTTCCCCGCCCATATGGGTCCCAGTGTTTCGTGTAAAGGGAACTCAAACCACAACGAGACGGCCAACGCTGTTGTGCGAGGACTGGCGAACCGCGCGGCGGCTATGAGTGCCGGACCCTCGGAGTGGCAGCCCTTCAATATTAGCAAGGATCCCATGACCACCTACAACGACGTTGTGAAATGGTATCGTTTACGCAGGAGAACTATGCCGCCCCCACACCCGGGTCTCACCCGGTCGGAGGCAGTGCTCTACAGACAATTACAGACCGGTTCATTACTTACTCCAGTGCTTGCTAAACATATATGCCCAGAGGTGTATGAGAGTGACGTGTGCAGATTATGCGCGAAGGAGCGGGCCACTGCGGTCCACATCCTGTGGAACTGTGAACTTAATCCGTGTGAGGCCAGTGCGATGACAACGATCCCGCCGCAGTTTGAAGCTGCAGCGCGGAGTGGAGACTACGACACCCAACTTCAGGCCGTCCAGCAGGTCGCGGCGGCCCTCGCTAGACAGCGACCGGGGAACTCAGCGGGGGAGGGCGCAAACCTTCCGCAACCCGCGGATAGTACCCGGATGCAGTCTTAAAGGCGCTGACGTGACGACGTCCAGGCCGCGTCGCGGTAACTTGGCACCCATGTTAGGGTAGCCCTACCGTTTGCAGGCTCTCAATAAAGTTCGTTCTCTCTCTCTCTCTCACCTACAGCGTTCGTTGGCTTGTTTTTATTCTTTTAGCTGGGGTGAAATGGAGTCTTTTTGGGGCCCCTGTGCGACTAAATTCAACTCATTGACTCCAATAGTTTAAAACTCAAGGCATCTTAAGGGACTGGCTATAATAAGAAGCAAGTTTTGTGCTATTTTCGTGCTGCTTTTTACCCAGCTCGGTAAAAAAACCTGAGTATATACTGCCTATTTTGAGGGCTTATCCTGCGAGCATGCAAGTCTTGAAGGATAGTTGATGCTTCCCTTACACCTATCGGTTGTGTGTTGCCAGTACTGGGAGTGTCACGCCTTACTTAGGTTACGTACTATTCCCCGAAGTGCCTACGTTTGTCGCAAATTCATCGAAGGTGGCGTATAGCTGAAAAATATATTCATCACAGTGCGCGTAGGTAGCAATTATATCGGTAAATATGTGATGCTGGAAGAACAATTGTCCGTGACCGAAAACAAGCCCATTTCTGCGCTGTTTGTTCTGGAGAACGTAGTGCGAAGGGCGAGTGACAAAATACATAATTTGGTTTTGCGCAGGTAGTAGTTTTTAATACGGAACGAATGCCCGCGGGACATAATATTCCCGTTAGAAAGGCACAAAGGCAATACAAGTTTATTTTATTAAAAAGATGTGGTGTTTTACAGCCCCTTCAGTGCTTATCCGGCAGCAAACACTGCTATTTTCACTAAGAGTGTAAACTATTGAAGCCCAAATGAAAACTATCCCACTGCATTGTAAGTTTCGTAAGTCAGCAAATACGCATTTAGGGCACGTATAAAACGTAAGATTGTATGTTTTCTTAGGCTGCCGCCGTGCGGAAACTGCGTTTTTGGTAGCCATAATTATCGTCCGCTATCCTGGATGGCGGAGGAAGGCCGTTGAAATACCTGGTCTCTTTTTTTGCCTGATCAAAGCAGCTAGGAGCATCTCCAAGCAGCTCCGTATTTTATTTGCCCATAGAACGTCTATGGCGGGATCAGTTTTGGGCTGCTTGGAGATGCTCAGAGCTGCTGTGAGCAGGCAAAAAAAGAGACCTACCGCTGTTCGCCCAGGGTTCTCTTGTGACCGCAAATTACGGCCCATATTTTTGTTGGGGTTGATAGTGTTCGTTTTATGATGCAGCAGGTGACTGAACAAACATAGTCACAGAAGCCCAACGCACTCGGCGGCTGCGTTAGGCTGTGTTAGCCTGCGGAGTGCAGCACTCACTTCTTCTATGTTTACGTGTTCGTTCGTAGCTTTCATTGTTTACGCCATCACTCTTATTTCTATAAAAAGAACATCCACAAAATTCGAGCGCAAATAGTTCGCTCTGTTTTCATTTATTTTGCGTCAGATTTTGTCGGCCTGCGCCAATCGCAACGAGTTGCCCATAATACGTCATAACTTTAGTGCTGAAAAGTAGTTAGTGGGCCGCATGCTTGTTGATCATATAAAAAAAACAGTGCGAAGGAGACGGCACACAACAAGGACGGGCCTAATATTTGTTTTCCTCACTGTGTAGGTTATCTGAGTGAAGTCTACGTTAAAAGAGGTTGCTCTAATCAGGGAATCTTTCGAAGTTTGCAAGCTGTCGTCATGGATTCTTTACTAAAAAAGTGTGTAACAAAAAATTTCTTGTCGCGACATGTCACCATGGGTTGTCGATTGGGCTTGTTCGCTCGTGTGCTGTCAAGGCACTCGCGACAATTTGGAATAGCAGCCAACATATTTGCTCACAGAAATATTGGGTTTTTTAAGATATAACAGCATCTTCATGAAGTGCACGCAACTTAATTAAGTTTAGGAATTGGGTGACCGGATGTTGGCCATGAGCAAGAATTTACGCTGTATATTGCGCACTTCTCTGGGTGTCATCACATAAGGGGAATATGTCACGGTTATTTATTTCTGCGAGAAGTTTGCACTTTAAATGGCCAAGCGTGTTAATTATTTTGTATCTCGGCGAGCTTGCCGCCGCGGCTGGCCATGCTCTATTGGTCACCATGCATTCATATAGCCAGGGCCTTGCTGAAATTACTGTGTCCTTACCATGAACACTTTCTGCAAAGTACGCTGCGCTGTTCCTAAAATAATTGTTATGCAAGTGAGAATAAGAACTAGAAAGAATAGAACTGCATGGTTGCAAAAAACAATATTAGGGAGATGGCGTCAGAGAGCTAACGTATCGTCGAAATAGGCATGCTTGCAGTAGATAAATGAAAGGGGGGGGGGGCGTTGCGTGAAGATCTTCAATGAATTCAGCATTAACTGTAATATTTAGTTTTCGAGCAGGCTCTGCTCGATGAGCAGAGCCATCTTGATATACTGTTGAAAAGTTATAGATATTCGGATAGGTCTCGCAATGTCATTGACGGGTATAAAACAGAAACAGTAGGAAGCAAAATCGGCGTAACGACGATTTAAATACGTCATGTTTATATTTTAAGTAATTGTTTCGTCCAAGCAAATAATGTGTTTGCGTGCAGCTAGGCATTAACTAATGCGACACGCATAATGGGGCAGTGGCCATGCCGATGGCAACAGGGGTGTACGTGCACCACACAATAACCAATCTCTGCGCGTAGATCTTCTTCGGTGTAGTTCAGGGTTATAAATGCACTGCTATGGAAGTAACGACATTAATGTGAAAGGTAGAAGGGCGGGGGTATTTACAGCGATTTAATGCTCTTTGTAATGGTGTTTGCGATTTCGAATGCAGTGCTGTACAAATTATTTGTAGAAAAACATGTTGGCCTATTGGCTTAAGCTAATTATAGAAGGATGGAAACCGAAGTTATACGGTACCGAAAGAGCTTTATAATGTAGAAAAATCGGAGGTTCGGGAGGGAGGGCTCGTACTGAGGAGCGTACTTACGTCAGGCCTTTGGAGTGCGATGTTGTGCAGTTCGCAAGGATCCTGGGCTAGGTGGAAGAGGTAGTATATTTCCCCGGTGACGAAATCCGAGAACGGCAGATTCCCGCATGTTACTATTACAGATTGCCTGGAGACATTGATACCAAATCCAACAGGTGTTTCGTCAGCGTAGAATCGCCTGAGCACTGCAGCTGTTTTAGACTGCTGCAGCAAGAAGTCAAGATCGTTTACTGGTCGGTTAAATCCTGGTATCGGAAAGCGATCATCAGATGCGTCGCCGTTGCTTCCAACTACAAGCTTGAACTCCCCGTAGCGCAGGGCTGCGACACCGAGTTCATTGTCAATGTTGAGCAGGATTTCGGTGCGTGGTGATAGCAAGTTCAAAGACAGCGCCTGCCACATGTCGAAGCCATCTAGCGCTCCGAGATTTGTTACATCTCCACCTGCATTCACGAACGGTAGATGCCAAAGGTTAGCTTGCTGCTGACTGCTGCAATTCATGAGCACTAGTCGGCGTCCTGATGTTTGCACCAAAGCCTGACATCGGATAGCCAGTTAAAAGCAACACGCCAATATTAGGTACACCTGCCATGTAAGTAGCAGCAAACACGGTACTGAGGGAAAGAAAAAAATGCGCGCACATATACTTGCGGTCGATAGTCCGCCACTGTTTCAAAGCATTGTGTCAAAAGGGACCATGCATGAGGGCCGCTGTGCAATCTCAAATGTGCTCCTCTACTTACAGCACGGAAGATATGCCGTTATATCAAGTTCCCATTACCAGATATAGTCCTCATACATCGTACGTGATTTGGAACCGGAAGTTCGTATGACAAAGAGAAGTAGTTAGCAGTGCGTTTTATCTAGAAAATCCTCAAAAGCCACTGCCACTCCGGTGGTAGTTGAGGCATGTGATTAGCTACGGCATATTGTCGCAAATCCCGTTTTGAGGCTGGCTGCCCTGTTCTGCGCTGTCGCGCCGGTCACGCATTGTTGCGACGGCATCGACACTTGCGTGGATCGTCAAGTACGCACCCCGCTGCGCTAAATTTTATTTCTGTAAGAAAACGAGGTCGTGTGGCAGATTTCGGTATCGTCAGTCTCAGACCGCCGAACTGCTCTGCATCTACTGTGCTCAACATGACCCTGCATCCTCACCTGGCATCCAAGAGCAACTATCAAGTAAATTTTTTCGGAGTGTATACAAAATTTATTATCACTTTTGAGCCAGAGTCTGGCACTCCATCTTACTGGCCATGGTCGAAAAAAATGTTTTGATGCAGGTTAGCTAAGTTCCCTTTGCAAGATGTAGTCGTTCTAGTATTATCTGTTATGTACCCCTCGTGAGTCTTTTCAGAGATTGGGACGGGGGAGGTTACTGCGTTCTTTTTATCTGTATGCCCACTACTTTTTTTAGCTTGCAAGCTATACGTCATTGTTCCCTTACCCGCCGCGGTGGCTCAGTTGATGGCATCCGGTTTTTAGCGGTGGAACACGATAATGGAGTGCCTTATGACCTAGTGATGTTGCTCGTCCTCCATGGAATATGGAGGTCACGAATGGCGGCTCGGCACTGTGACGTTGATGGAAAGCCGGCAAAGCAGTATTTCTGCGAGAGTGCTCAACGTATTGCAGAAATGTGGAAGAGTCAACAAAGTACTCCTGAATGGTTGCATGAATTTGAAAAGGTATTATCTATGCCCCGTTTTTAGTCACGTTACGCTGGCTTGAGTGAAGTCAGCGTTTTATTACATGTACCGCTGTTTCTGGATTATGTCTGAAACCGGCAATAAAGAAAAAAAAAGCGGTGGCTCAGTGGCTAAGGTGTTGCGCTGCTGAGCACGAGGTCGCGGGTTCGATTCGCGGCCGCGGCGGCCGCTTTTCTGATGGAGGCGAAAAGCAAAAATGCCCGTGTGTACGAGATTTCGGCTCACGTTAAAGATCCCCAGGTGGTCAAAATTAACCCCGGAGCCCTCCACTACGGCACGCCTCATCGCCTGCGTTGCATCGGCGCGTTAAACGCTACAATCAATCAGTCATTGTTCCCTCAATCTTAGTATTCTTGTGAAATAACACCCAGGAATACAAAGGAGGAGGTCGTCGTCTAGGAAAAGCAGATGTATTTACAATACGTACAGAACCGTACTGTAAGCAGCCATCTTGAAGCCTCGCCTTGTCGTCTTCTTTTTTCCTTGTCTATGTGCCTGATGAGATCGGTGCCAGCTTTATCTTCGTGTTCATGGAAAGTTTCAACATCTTCCCGCTCCACGAGAGTTCGTGCGAGCGGTGACAGTGTCTAGTCAGTTTGCCATTCACGTCCAGCAGGCGTCCAAATTGATCCTTTTTTTCTTGATCTTCGGTCTTCCTTTTCTTCTAGACTTTGCTTTTCTCATGACTTTTGACTTGTGTTCCTGCCCCATGACAGCGTTAGGTGAGGAGTCACAGCCATGTTTTCCAGCATAGGTTCGCGTGCACACTGATTTTGGAAATGGTCGCTGCATCGACGTTTTGTGTTAGCACCTGAAAACTCGGTTTGAATCTTGAATATTTACGTTACGTGCCCTGTGAAGTCTCGTAGCAACACTTCTTCCTCCCCGCTTCTTCAATTTCCCAACCCGTTTGGAGGCTTGATTGATACTCGATGTCGTCATGCTGGCAGCGGTATCCTTCGATGATCTCTTTCTAGGAGACTATATGTAACCTTTTCCAGTGGGAAGCAGGTTGATGTGAAGCTGCCGTGTCGCCGTTGAGTGGTCAGGGATTTTATGGGCAGGGCATTTAACGAGACTGTTTCTTCTGGCCCTGTCTTCGTGATAAAGTAGCTGCTTCCCTTCCGTTGTTTCTGTCATAGCTGAGAGCACCTTTTCGGTGTTGTGAGCAGCTACCTGTACATAAATGTAAAATAAGAGAACACCAAGGGCCGCGACGTCCCGGTGGCGCATATGGGTTTCCTAGTCAGTACAGCCAGCCGTCACCCGAGCTAGTTTATGGGGGTTATATCACAACATAAATGTACCTAAAGCATACAAAACCACCCGAACTGAAATAAAGAACAGCTAAAATGGACTTGCGATGGTTGAAAACCACGGTGTAAAAAAATATTCAACAGAAATAGCCAAAACCGACCTAAAAGGGGAAAACCCGCAAGAACGTACAAGAAGCAGTAACTGAAGCTGACCGAAAGGAAACAAAAATATCCGAAATCTCATTTATAATGAACAAAGATGTCATAAATAGATTATATGCGTGATAAAAATGCTAATATTCAACAGTGACAAACCCTTTAAAAAGAAAAAAAAAAGCTGTAATGCGGTTTGAACCAGCGTTAAGATGTCTGCTTCGCAGGAGCGGAACTACTACACTACGAGACCGAGCGCTTGTGGGCGATCAAATAGAGGGCCACATGCACGTGGACATAGCTTCAAACATGTCCCTAGATGGCGCCATGCGTCGCTTGGCTGTGCTGACTAGGAAACGCCTATACGCCCGTCCGGTGGTACGGTGGTGGTTCTATTTACAAAGATGGCCATGAGACGAAGATGAAGCAGCTTGAGCGAGCGCTGCTCATGAGTGATGACGGGCACCGATGATGATAATCGAGTCAGTGCCGCGATAATGATTAGAAAGTTTCTACAATTCTGATTCCCCAGCAACCTTTGAGTTTATATCAATTCCAATATCTCCGTAGGAAAATCGCAATCAATTGTTCCTACGAGAACGCTGCGATTCTTGTCCCTAAAATGAATGTAGGATTTTTGGTTAATGTCTGTCATCTCACGTTGACACTTTAAAATGAAAAACCTACAATCATGCGCCGCATAGAGGGCATACTAAGCTGTGGAATGTCTTAAAAACCACAAAACACAATATCAACGTTGCTGAGCATAACTCGCGCCGCAAAACTCAATTCTATGGCTCACAAGGAGAGGCGCATGTCGACGAAACTTTTCGTCGTAGCTGTGCTGAAGGAGGGAGTCTGAAGAACCGATAACTAAACAGCGTCTGAGAATAGGGGCAATGTCAAGTGGAAAACGAGAGGGACGTTGACTGCTTTGACGCTGCGTTCACTCCTGTGGCGGCATAAATGCTCGTGGCAACGCCAGTTTGTGGTGGTGGCGGTGGCAGCAGTGGTGACGATGGAGGCTCGCGAGAATAGATTTGCCCGTCTCGGCTCCATTTATCAGCATTGATGCATAATGCCTGGAGCGACAGAAGGGCGGAGTGGGTGGACGCAGTCACCCTTGAAATTATCTTGTTTCTATCCAGCACAAATCGCTTGTAATCGTCTGAAACATATTCCCAAGTCGCCTCACATCTGGACAACGATTCCTTTTTTTGACAGTGACGCTCTCTGTGCCTTCACGATGGCGTCACTCGTCTGTGTAAACCCTGTAGGAAAGTCAACTTTACGCTATGGGTTTCAGAAAACCACGACGATGATGAAAAAAACACGAAGCGCGCGCGCACACACACACACACACACACACACACACACACACACACACACACACACACACACACACACACACACACACACACACACACACACACACACACACACACACACACACACACACACACACACACACACACACACACACACACACACACACACACACACACACACACACACACACACACACACACACACACGCACACGCACACACGCACGCACGCACGCACGCACGCACGCTGAATGAAACCAGGGTCCCTCACTTAATGAAGCGGACGTCTCTCCGATTGCGGCATTCCGAAACGGTCGAGCAGTCGGGATTGTGGACTTTGACTTTTACTCATGTTGCAGGGTAGAAAGATTCGCGTTTGAACCACCGTTCTCTTAATTAAGAAAGGGGCTTTGATGTTTTTAGGGCGCGGCCCTAAGGCGGCCGTCTCTGGGCTAAGCTGTTGATAATGTTTCAATATTAAAGCCTCAAGGCCAACTAGGGCAAATAGCGCCATCTGGGCTGAGCTGCGTCGTTGTCGTAACCAAGCGAACAACGATGGCAAGACCGAATAGTGAAAGAAAGCAAAGGAGGAGAGTGTCGCGAAGACTGAATAGTGAAAGAAAGCAATGGACAGGAGTGTCGCGAAATTGTGAGGGGCGGGCAGTTCACCGTGGCGGCGCGAGCGCTCTTCGAAAGTGGGTGGTGGTGGAGGGGGGCGGAGGAGAGTGTCGCGAAACTGTGAGGGGAGGGCGGCTCGTGATGACGGAGCGAGTACTCTCCGAAAGTGTGCGGTGGGGAGGCGGGGGGACGTATGCTGTGCCCTAACACATCGTTTAGGGAATCGCTCCTTGGACCCATCGGGGTAAATCGCATGATAGAGGATTCACCGCCGTCTAATTTGTCCATCGGGCCGGTGAGGTTTTCGTAGCACCACCATGGTTCGGTCGAAGACAACGGCCCGTCATCGGCGACGAGGGGTCCTCCTTCCCAGAGGCTAAAGTTCTTATAACTCCGAGTTTCAGGAGGGCCTTCATCCCGGGTTTTCGCCCAAAAATGTAAAATGAGAGGAGAGACCAAGGGCCACGACGTTCCGGTGACACGACGGCGGATCAATGTACAAGATGGTGGTGCAAGAAAGACGAAGAGACCCGAGCGAGAGCCGGCAACGTTATGACCGGCACCAATGATGGTGACTTCGTCAGTGCAGTAAAGTTTTACATATGTTTTATTTAAATCAGGCCTATGCGTAATTGGTACATGTGCAGCTTTCGCTCTCAAGGCAGTCCTTTCAACAGTGACTACTCAATAGGTATTTAGCGAAACGTAAATTTTTTTTTGCGCAGCTAATATTGGGGTGAATACTTGCTTTGTGCACAGTTCAAGTCTCGCACGTTGCGCGACTAGGTTCCTGGGTCATGGAAACTATCCCACAGAAATGCATGGGGAGTAAGATTTGACAGCAAATTATACACAAAATATTCAGAATCCTGGAAAGCCCGTTTAGTGTGTTCATCTTCACATCGGCTTCTTGCTTTATGCCAGATATCGCTTTCCTATAATGGTTTTGCTAGGTTCCTGAGAGGTCGGAATTTTGAGCGAGAAAGCTGGGCCTGGGTCATCTATTAGCTCATGCAACTCAACATTGAAAAATATCAATATCTGCACACACCTTGTTCGTTAAAGGTTACGTACGCAGATTTTTCGTAAGCAGAGTTTTGTATCTAATATTATATTATTGAGTACAATATTGAGGAATTGGAGGTGAATTTGGTGTCAGTAGCACCCTAATTATGATGTTTTGCAACAGGCAATTAACACATAATCTGTACAGGCAACATAAACAAAAGAAGCACTTGCTTATATATTAAGTTCGTGTATTGCAAGAAAAGAAACGCCTTCTTTTGGGGCCTAGGTTAATGTAAGTATGATTTGAACGGCCGGTGAGCAATTCCAAGAGTAGACGTCCTTTTTATATTCACTCCTAGTCTTGCTTCCTCAAAATTCTTTGCGCAGCATGGCCAAAACACGATTGTATTGTTACCTTGCCAGATGAGAGTTTCAAATGGCTAGATGGGGAAATAAAACCTCATTCAGTTAAGTGAACTAGCTTTGTAACTTACTGAGCTACATTGCAGCCAAGATATACGTTTTTTTACCAGAACATGCAATACAGAATGACAAACTTTAAAATTTTCGGCGACGAGATGTCAGCAGTGGAGCAATAGAGGAACCAATTGAACGTAGTTAAAAGTGCGTTAAAACTAAACGTTTGCATTCAAACAAATCCATTGGAGGGAACTAAAGGTCCCACAGCAATTACACAGTCATTCTTCTTGGCGGTGGATTTTGTCGGACGCCGCAAATCACACGAACGAGATTATGTGACAACATAGAGACCTCGCCATGAAGTGCCTAGGGAGTCGCCACTTTTTTATCTGTTTTTTAAAACATCTTAATTATTTCTGTATAGTTTGCGAGAAAGTTGGTATCATTGTTATCGGGACAGAACAGTCTTTTGAATTACCCAACCTGTTCTTTTTTGTTTGCGCCTATTTAACATACGCTCACTGCCCCCTAGACACTCACCTGCGGCGGAATAGAGCGTGGGGAGCCAGTCGGTGACGTGCATCAGCTGATTGGACACCCTGGGACTTTGAACCAGCTGCGCATTCCAGAGAAATGCGGGCACGCGGACGCTGCCTTCCCAAAGCGTGCTCTTTATGCCCCGCAGTGGCCAATTGTACCCAGTGTTTCTCACACTAGTGTACGGGTCCCCACCATTGTCGCTGCTGAATACTATAATAGTGTTCTCCAGCATAGACTCGGCTTCGAGTGCTTCCATGAGGGCTCCAATTGATTTATCGAGGGCATCCATCATTCCTGTCGGAGAAACAAGACGCTAATGTAGAGTTCTTGGGGTGTAAAAGTTTTTTACGGGGCAGCAAGACGCAGAGCTATCACCGCGGACTGTCTCATCTGTTCTGCCGCTACATCATTATGTGAAAGGTACTTAGTGAATAACAAATCTTAAGAAACCTAATGTTAAACTAAAGCAACTTATGTATGTCCAACACTGCCAGAAAACTTTAGGAATTAACGGGCCTATGAGTAGAAGGCACATTATCATCACTGAAGAATATTCGTAGTCAAGAATTAGATATTACTAAGGACCCGTTTTAGGCCCTTTAAAGTTATGGTGGCTTGTGCAAGCTGCAAACATGAGTATCTTACGCAGCACATTGTGTTTTAAAATAGCCAGTAAACAATAAAGTTCAAATAAACCTATGTAATTGTAACAATGGTGGTATAATAAACCGAATGCTTGTTTACGCGCCGAGGAATAGCGCCTGGCCGTAGGGCTGCCGTGTGGATAATGAAATAAAAACCAAGAAGGAAAATAATCATTGAAGCTTTTGGCCTGTCGTGGAACATGCATCAAGCCAAATTAATTCTGTTCGCCTTTCGAAATAAGCACACCGCACACACTCCACCTGCTGATCATCAACAATGAATATAAGACTATTCTATTGCTTTATGTAAACACCTTGGCCACTTCTATATGATGTCAAAGCTAAGCACGTGTTACAGTCTTCCAGGCGAAACCTTTATTGTCCATTTGGACATTTACTGCAGTTTAGAGTTTCGCACTGAAAGTAATATTTTCGAGGTTTTATTTTTCCAATATTTTGCCGCTTTGGGAATGAATTGTTGTGAGTTACTATAAAATTTGTCCTGTGGTATGTTAGCTGTAGAGGGAAGTCAAGTGCCCCTCAAATTTAAGTGTCCTTCTTTGAAACCAGTGAGTTCGATAACGTCTATGGGACCCCGACGGGTACATGTCTTGCGTTCGGATGGCAACGGTTTCGCTAGGGTGGATGATGGAAGGTTGTGGTAAGGCGTTCGAAAGCGGTGTAGGTGATGACGATATCAGAGGACGAGTGTTGGTAGTTATTAGAGTGGCGCACAGAGGACGACAGTGTGGGTAACTGTTATCGCAGTTCAGTAAAATATACAGGATGGGTAGGTGTTATCATGTGTACAGCCAGGTTACCGCTTCCATGGGTTGCCCCCTCCTTCGGGAGCAAGGCGCCTCAATCGTTCGGCAATATAGTTTAAAAAAAAGTGGACGGGCCGAGTACTTGAGGTATATGAACCTTCATAATAGCGCAGTTACGGGAAACATCCAGAGACATCTAAAGTTGACTCACCTGCGTAGGTAGTCCTGTCATAATGACGGATGTAATGAAAGTTGTTGACATTATCATCAGGGGCTTGAAGCGCGTTTGGCCCGAACGTGCTGTGCGGCGCTTGGTGGGCCAAGTAGAGGAACAAGGGCTGCGAAAATGGCAAGCGACCGGCTCCAGCTGAGCTCTCTTTGGGAGAAACAGTTTAAATTAATTTTATTACACTGATTTTACGCACCGGTAGGAGCACTGGAAAATAGAACGAGAGAAAACGTGAAAGTGCTCTGAAGATAATGGTGCCCCGAAAAAAAAAAAAAATTCTCCGGGGATACCTGCTATACATGAGGGAGTTCATTCTGTTTTTAACCTGATATCTGATATGTAATATTTCATCTGATAACCCATTCTTTATCTCCAGCATAGCCGCTCTTGCATTTCAGATGTTCGTTCTAAGTTCTTCATTCCAGGATCTTTGAGCATATTTGGCTCGTTGTCGTCGGAAAAATAGTGTGCCCAAAAGTTATTCAAATGCGGAACACAAAGAAGTTACTGGCATAAGGTCTGAAGCCTAGGCTGTGTGGTTGGCATCATCTAAATCACGCCTGAAGATGCTTCCTTTTGCCATGCAGACGGCTGGGCTGCGATCCGCTAGAAGCAACACAGTTTTAGTGCACAATACTTAGCCAACATTTGGAACAGCCGAAACTGCTTGGCGAGCTAAATGAACCGTATGCAGCCTCAACTTAAATATAGTGCTTTGACTTTGCCCGCTGAGAAAGTTTCGCATTCACTTGAAAAGTTAGAATTTCCGAAAGAATTCTGGCCACAAATCATTGCATGTTTTCGTGGCTCACACGGTGGGTGCACGCTTGTTACAGAGTTTTCGAATTCCCTCATAAACCTGTGCCAATAAAGTTCATCATCGCTATTATTTGTTCACGGAATTCTCGGTAATTTTTTATTTGTGGGTATGATGATTGCTTCTCAAACACTACACGGGAATTAGCCTTTTACTTTCCGCAGTGTAGAAGCCACATTGTTTCTGGCAACCAAATGGTGTGTGCTCCTTCGTAAGAAAGCTGTATAGCATAAACGTACCCCCGGTTCTCGTGTTTACAACTTCACGGAGGATTTCGTTTCTGTGCAGCTTCAGCTAGCAAAATAGGCCATCGGCCCCTAACCTCCATAGCCTCCCGGACCAAAGTTGCAACCATTCGATTGTTGCACAGTCGTGCGGTGGCTCGTTGCCCCTGCGTTCCTAAAGGCATGCACGAACACTTGCTGACTCACTGTTTTTTAGTGAAGTATTTCTCCACAGGACCACGCTGGTTTTCGTAGGTTACTTGATCCATTGCTGTATCAAGCAACGTAAACCAAATGTACTGCGTTATAGAAATAATGGACTTTTGAATCGCACGTACAGCAGGCACAGGTAAATGTATGTGTATGAACCGCCGCAATTGCATCTTAGGTGTTATTGAACAACATTCATTGCTCAGTCAATAAAGGCTGTCAAGGGCGACGATAATGTTTGCTTTGTTGTAACACAGCCTTAAAATGTCGCGGCCTGCTGCAAACTCTGAGTCTACCGCGCACTCTAAATGGGTACATGTCTCCAATATTGTACTCGATTGAAATTTTGCATAGATCAGCCCACTTTTACGGTGCTGTGGTTCATTATAAAAATCCTACCTTTCGGCGCAAGAAAAAAAGTATGTTAACCCAAATAATACACTCCTTTTTAAAACCGCGGGTAATTGTGTTTTATATAAATATTTTCTTCACATTCACAGTCGAAGGCATGAGCTTAAGGCAGTACTCGCGTGCTTTGTAAAAATAACTCCCTCTTCCAAGGTTTGTAGCCATGCCACCCCATTGCGCAGGAAGTGGGGTTGCACATGTGCAAGCAAAATCGCTTCGGGATTCATCATAAGCATCGCTGCCAATCGTTCAATTCAACCATTAAATTTTGTTCTGGTTAGATTCTTTGGAGCTCTGAAGGTTATAGCTGATTAACATCTAGTGCATTATTCGCGCATTTCACTTTCTTGCCGAACACAGTGGTTTGCAATAGCTTCCAAACATACCTGTTGTGACTTTCTATAGGGCAGCTTAAAACTTTATTTCCTTTATGTAAAAATCCCCTTGCGGAAAGGCCGATTAGTTTTTCAAAACGCGAAATACGTATACTTCCCACAAGTAATAGAAAATTCGAAGTATAAACAATTTACGACCCGGCCCTGCTTCATTAGAGTTATAAAATCAACATATTGTCAAAAAAATAGTTTTTTTTGCATCCACGGGATTTAATAGCACCTGACATAGAAAACAACGCACAGAGTGGCACAAAGACTATGTGATTTGCGCGATTATTTTATATGAAGATTAGCACACCGCTCCAGCTGCACTGACCTAAGGGTCCAATGAGCGTTTGTGCGTTCACAAAATTAGTTACTGAACTGACGGTTACATCTTTACACATTGCTTGCAAATTGCGTTGACCATGATAATCTGAACAAAGAAATATTTACTACCTTGGACTTGTTTCTGTTCGCAATGATGTACTCAGCCCTCTCTTCAACCAGCTGAGTCACGTACTCGCCGACTTCATCTCTTACTGGTTTCTTGTCGTGCCAAAGATCGATCCCCGTGTCACCTTCCTGCGTGCAGAAGCATTTTTAGGCCGGAAGCTTTACTAGGCTACATTTTTCAAAGTCATTAATTGCGCCGCAATTACTTCAGCTGCTGGCGCGACAGCTGCGCCTTTCTTATTGCTTCGCTTGGTACCACGGGTCTAGGCGAGGGGGAAAGGGGTGCTTCGCTTGCGCTTGATCGCTCAGTGACGTATGGGCTGTCTCTGCATGCCCTTCAGTGAAAGCGAACACTCTTAAAAACAGGTTGGGGCATTCACTAATGGAATACTAACAAGTTACTTGTCCCAGTATACACTAGTTACTTGGTAACTGTAGGTAGTCAATGTAGCACTTGTCAGAATTACTAACCGAAGCAGGCAGTAAGCACCACTACCCCCCCTAGTAAAGTCTCATCGATGACACTCTTCTGAGCTACATGCGTTTACTAACTGGCCATGCACAACCTAGTCATAAGCACGACCTTAATCTAGTGCATACTACTTTGTACACTCAGTTAATTTACTAACCATGCAGTTGTTAGTGGCAAAGCCTACGTACAAAACCGCGGTGTATTAAGGTTCGTAAGGTGTTAGTAAATGCGGCCGTTACTCCCTTTTTACGACCTTTTTTATTAAGAGTGAACGATGTGTCTTGACGAGTCTTCAACAGCTGCTTCGTCGGTGCTTGGTCCCTCAGTCTCACCACCAGCGGCGCAGATGGGATGTCTGCGCGTGCTCTCAGCGCAAGTACAAGGAGGAATCCAATTATCCAGTATATCTATATTAGCCGACCGTTTCTTGGGACTTCAAAAATTCGGACTTGACTTGCTGGATATTCCGGACAGTGCCGAGGAACCGCCAATCGTTTCATAGGAGTAATGTATATGAACAATGAGCAATATATAGCCAAAAGTGCAATTTTCCGGACAAATGCGACAAAGCCACGGTGCGACTACAATATGACGACATTTTGAATCTTCAGCCACTTGGCTGGCTTCGGATTGGACGGGAATTGGCTTGACTCCCGCCGGGGTAACAAACTTTGATTTTGGAGGCCATAATATGGCGTAATATGCTGGCCAGCCATAATTTTTCACGTAGACTGTGGCGGAAGCAAATCTCGAAACCCGGCAGCTGGTCACACTTGGCCAGTTTTTTTAGACACCACTTTTGTGCGAGGAGCGAACGGACGACAAGATCGTCCGCCAAGCGACCTCGCTGCGCAAAGCGCCTCTGACTACGACAAAGACACTTCCGACTGCCCGCAGCCGTCAATGCAAGATATTGCCAACACTTCGGCGTTGTTGTCACATATTTACGAAGAAAACGTGGCGCTTGCAGAGATGCAAGCAGATGTTCTCAGACGAAGGAGGAATTTTCGCAAGGAGCCATTCGCGGCTTATTCAGTCCAATGTAAATGATACATGGTTCTTTTAGGGACAAGCAGATTTTTCCCACTGCTCTTTAATTCCGGCTATTTTTCGTTCCTCTTCAGATCCGAAAAATCGGTAGGCTACTGTATAGCTAAAAGGAAGACTGCGATATCTCTAGCAAAGGCAAACTTTCACGAAGCACCATCTGCAGTGTCTTTGCGTCCGCTCATGATAACTAGTTGGACAAGTGCTAATCATGGATCATTTTTTTGCATATTTATTGACATGTGCGGGAGCTGAAACATTAACCTGAATTTTTGTGAACTAGAGTTATGTTTGCAGCGCTTTGAAGGCATCGTCAATGCAATACCGTCGCAGTGTATTCGAAAAGTACGTGGAGAAGCAAAAGGTTAGAAGCGTTTAACAAGTTGGCTGTGAGCTGTACACCTATTCGAAATCCATGAAACCCCGCACGGTTAGAACTATTTGCAGTGAAACGCGTTTGACAGCAAGAAAGTCCCACCACTCGTTGCGGCGGTTTGGCGGGATATAGGTGTCGCTAAAAGCACACTGTTCAAATTGTGCCGCTTCTCACATCATTTTTATGAATTTCGGGCTGGTTTGTCGGCTGACTGCGCCATGCTGTCTTCAAAGCCTATACTTCTATTACTCAGAGTATTTTGTTAGCAAAAGTCGAAGCCGTTGGGGTAGTTGGTTCAGCTATGACTTTTACTGAAAGTCATTTGTCAAATAGGAAGCAGGCCGTCTTTGAAGCTAAGGTACTATTAACTTTCAAAACGGCTGATAAAGGCGTTGCACAATGGGTCAATATCTGGGCCAGTTTCATTTTAATCTTAATTATTCATCTTCCCACCCGCTTTACTAGCTGCTGTGAACATTTTTTTTACGGAGATGAAAGTACGATATATCGTCTAGTCCATTAGTTGCTACCTTTAAGTCCTTTCTTAGCAATGATTTTAACAATATTTTACTTTGGTGTCGTAGAACCAGTCTCCCCATTGTAGCAACCAAGTATGGTTCCACATCCCCCCAAGAGCCACTCACCTGCAACCCAGTAATCTTGTCAAATAGATGTCCAATTTCTACGGTCAACCGATGGTCATTCTTGGGTGTTATAACAATTTGATATACACAGACCCTACTGCCCATGTGAAACAGAAAGCTCCCTTCCGCATCTGCATCCCAATAAAGCCGCGCCGATTCTTTAAAGGCCCACTCAAGTCTCGCGTTAGTTTGCATTTGTTCACAGCCATTTCATCCACTGCGCTGTATTTTCAGGTAATACATACATAATCCAGTAAATTTTCTTACACCTGCGAAACCAAAAAATTTGTATTATTACTATAGGCCCATGTCACGAACCCTCATTGTTACTTACAGAATATCCTACCCTCATGATCGCGAATCTGGTAGAATTCCGCCTTTTTATTCACCGGTGCAAATTTGTGAATAACCTTTGTTCATTTAGCATATTCAGCTGCGATTCACCCAAAACTTTAAATCGCACCAATATCATTTCGACTAACTGCTTAATTCTACCAAAAATACATTCCAAGTATGGCGACCTTGATGCTATATTTATGGCTCCAAATAACCGGAACTGTCTCTGGCAGCAACTAAGATTTCGCCGTCCTTACCAAGCTTTACTAAAAATCCCCTCGAAGGTTTACTGAACCGTAAGTAATTATTTGTTAAACTTCTTGAACTGTTAACTTTCATGCTTTATTTCTTATTACACCCGTCACCTGTTCTTCACGTCATTTATTTTTGTAGCATTGTCTCTCACATATCTCTGTTCAATGTTGTAGGGTGATCACGTTAAAAATACACAAAAAAAGATTTTTGAATGGTACATTTCTGACTGCCGTCGCAGTTGCTGCATGGGTTGCTATGTGTAATATGTATTAGGAGCACCCCTTTAGCCTCGTGGATCTTCCTTCTGTATATTTAGTTATGTATATAGGTTCTCCTCAAAATAAACTTCCATTTCTTCTTAAAAATCGACACCATTAAAGCGAAGTGATCTTGAATTTCGCTTTGTCTTAAATACTACTTACAAGCTGCTAAAAGCTGCCCCATTTAAGAGTGGCCTAATGGCAAAGTGGGATCTCATTATAGGCACAGGAAGGGATAAAAGGGCAAAACTAGCAAAACCAGACAGTATTCTTGTGCGAGCGGGTGAATGGGGACAGTTTCCCGTTTAGTAGATGTACGGTAATTCAGCACGCGAAAAACATGCATCCAGAAAACGTACTAGGAGCAGTACCATCGCCACCATGTGTCCCCGTGCGGATTTTGTTTGGTTACGTCAAAACACCATTTTAAGAGTTACTGCGCTTCTTGACAAAGAAGATTAGCCAAGAATTACCGGGCAATTATTCAATAAAAATGTTGTCGATAGGAGTTTTGTTGCGGCTGAAGGCCTCCAAGATAGTTGGTGGTACCGGGAAGGTAGCAGTAAGTGCGCGACTGTGCTGCTGAAAGCACAACATAATTGCACTGAACAGGAATGCGCAGGACATTGAACTGACCATCTGCTTGTCCCTTTGCTATCCACAATCACTTGCGCGTCTCACATGCAGTGCAAAGCCAGTCGCCCGGAGCCTGTTTGGTGTTCAAGGTGTTTGCATCGGAACCCATAGCTACTTATTCCGTGCTAAAACCGTCTTTCGAATAAGTCGTGGAGCGGCCCCAAAGATTTTCCTTCTCCTTCTCCTGCTAACTCTCTTTTTGAGGCGTGGTCACAGCTCCCCTTGCAGTCAGTGGTCATTACAGAAATTGCATTCTGAAGTGTATGACGCCCATGCCTTCAGGCATCCAATTCCGCTCCGGAAAATCTGATTCTTACGCTTTGGAGGAACTGCCGAGGACTATTAGTGCACTGCGTCACTTGGCCGGGTAAGACAGCTTGGTAGACATGTTGGGCGAGTTTTCTGACAGATGTTGTAAAAATAACTGCTTACATTGCTGAAATCTTTGGCAAGACCTAGTTTTGGAAGTAGCTCATCGAAATATCCTAGAAAGCCTACCAAAAAATTGCAGACTGTAGTAGCCTGCGCACAAACTTATAATTGACTAGCACAACATTTTGCATCTAAAACGTAGTCGGGGATCCTATTTTTTGTTACTGCATTTACTTGTATTCGTTACTTGTAATTTACTTTATGAGTGAATATTTGGTTCCGTTGACGCTGTTTAACGAAGTCTTTTCCTGGGCGCTTGAAAGGTACAGCAGGAGGTGACGAGTAAGAAATAATGTGTCACAGGTAGAACTAAATTAAAAGTTGTCTGAACTGTTTCCATTACTTTATCCGTAAGGATTGCGCAATCGATGAGCCATGACCGAGAAAATGGAGTAGTTTGAGCTTTTTGGATGGTGCCGCAAGGCTTAAAATAAGCAGTTTAGTGTAGCCTGTCACCGTAAATCAACAAAACACCCCCGCTGAGGTCTGTCTCTTTGGACATGGTAAAAAAGCGCACTAAAACGAGGACGCAAGAAAAAGGCGGTGACACGGGACACTAGCGCTCGTCCCGTGTCACCGCCTTTTTCTTGTGTCCTCGTTTTAGTGCGCTTTTTTACCATGTCGAAGTCCCATCACCAACTAGCCCAAATTTATGCCCTGAACTGTCTCCTTGGTTCACTTCCTCTGCACTCTAGCTCTTGCTATTGCACCTTCAAGGGTGCGTATTAATGCATGGGAAGAGACAGCATAAATGCGGCAACATGTTTGCAGTTAGCATTTAAGTGCAACCCAATAGCGCTGGGAGTGTAATTCTTCCCCCTCAGTGACAAAATGAACTGGCGATGAGGGAAGGTAGCGCGACATCGGCCACCGTCTGGCCGAGCTGCAATCGTTTGCTTGTATAGCCGCGGTTTCCGGGGCAGCCGTGTCGACCGCCTGTTACACGCCGCCTCCACCTGTCGGTCGCTGCGGAAGATAATGACCCCCATTTCTCCTCTCGTGCACTGCTTCCGACGGCGCACATCCGATAATAAAGCTTAGGAGATAGCACGAGTGCTGATCCGGTTACCCCGACCTGTGCACGCTGCCGCCAATGCATCGCCCCATAACCTAAAGACGGCCGTGGGCTCGAAATTGTAGACATTTCTTCACTCGTAGATTTGTAGTTACAGAGAATGTACCTGGATGGTTTTGCTCAAAATGACAAAGTTGTTCATTGAGTTGACGTGCCTTCAAGGCATTATATACTTGGATGAACTGTTATTTCGTAAGCATTGAGGCGATCATAAACAACAGTTTTTGCGATGTCCCTCAAATACGCTACTTACAAACATGAGTAGATCTGTGTAGTAATCCACTGGCCCACAGTGCATTCCGTAGAAGCTGTCGAAGCCACGGTAAATGGGTGTGTAGTTCCAGAAGGAATGTCCGAGGTTCCACTGAAAATAAGACACATAGCACGCAAGAACATCGTTTTTTTCTTTCTGGCTCCTGCAAACGTTACAGTGCTTCAAGATGCTATAGCATGGATTCCGAAAATGTTTGCGCGATGTACTTTTGCCATGAAATGCTACAGAAAATCCAGCAGTCAAAGCGAGAACCATTTTTTGTCAAAGTGGCACCAAAATCTACTCTTCATTACGTTCGCTTACACCACACCGCTTCAGACAGTCGTCTGCATCGAATATAGCGGTAAAATTAACCACAACCTGCAACGAAGGAACAAACGTCTACTGACCCAATTATTGTAATAAAAGTGCGTTCGAAACCATCAGATATTACACAGTTTAAAACGAAGCTTTCATTGGATTCTATGCAAGATTTTCAAGAGGGCTGCTTCTGCCTTCTTGCATCGAACGCTGCTTTGTGCAGTTTTACTCATCAACACTAGCTAGCCTCCGATTATCACGCCCGCTGACCAGGTATGTGACTCATGGTGGTAAGGGCGGCAGGGCGAAGCCTAGACAAGATGGCGCTCGCTTCTTCGGACAGCGTCTGACGGCTGCGGCAGTGACTTGAGGTGGACGCCTGGGGAAATTCCTCTGTCTGCGTGTATCATGTTCTGTGTCCTTGGAGCTGAGGGCGCCCTAGCAGTAGAGATTGAAACTTTGAACATTTCTCCTTAAATCTCGTACATATGGACGCACTCTCCGCGGGTCACCATTCTGAATATTCAGCAAGTATGCCAGCACTATAACACTCTAAAAAAAACACTCTCTCTAAGACTGTTCATTTCAACGTAGGTGCGCCACTATGAAAGCGCCGCGTTAAGCCGATTCCCACAGCTGTGTGCGATTAGCCAGTTTATTTTTATTTTCCGAAGAGAATAGTATGACGGCGGTTATTGTACGTCGGCTGAATAACGCTACACCAAAGTTGCAGCCTACGGGTAGGCTAGGTGAACATAAAAATGGCAAAGGATTCCTTTAAAGCGGGCCTTGAATGGAGGGAATTCTCCTTGCTTTGCGCCACCACACTGCCAGGGCCGCACAAACAAAGCTGAGCTGAATAAACGTGACCACGTTTGTTCTTTACGTTGACTTCGAAGTCAATGCTGTCAACGTTATTTGTCATTTCCCTTGTGACGTTCTACTGATAAAATCGTTGATTTACGTGCATTAGGAACACGAATTGCTGTAACTTGTTGGAGAAAGTCAACGACAGCGGTGGTTGTCTGACCATGGAAATCTACCCCTTGATAATTTGGGCTTACTATGCCCGTTCTACCGCCTCTGAAGCTTCTCAGGGGCCACCTCTGCAGAATGCTATATCGCTGTAATTAATTGACGAGATCGCCTCAAAAAGAACGCCATGGCACCTAGAATTTCTTTGATAGCACCAGATACAAGGATACCTAAACCTCGAACTTCTCAAAGGATGCCAATGCGGGTCGGTAGGCTAAGTAAATTATCCAATGAATTCACAGCGTTATGAAAAATTACTTTGAGATTTAGCACACCCAGTGGGGCTTGAACACGCGACGGATGCGCAAAGCATTGTTGTTCATTTCACGCAGCCAAATAGCAGGTGTTCATTAACCGCAGAGCTGTTTAGGCCGTCGCAAGTCTGTCCGGCGGAGACACAAAACCCCAAGCCTATAACAGCGCATGCCTCGTGGCGACCAACCGGCGCCGTCCAGGCTTGCGCGTGGGCTCACGCCACTTAAGTTGTGCCCGTCTTTGTCGTCATTGTCGTGTAGGGATTGACGCGCGACAGGTACGCCGCGTCGAAGACGATGACGACGAATCTGTCAAGCTATCCCTTCACAATCTACATGTGGTACTCCCACACTGTTGGAGTACCGATGTGGAGATTGCCACCGGACCAGCTGAGGAAGTGAAGGTTAGCCAGGCGAGGACGCACTACAAGAGGATCAGCCCCACACGGCTGAGCCGTGGGAAGACGACGGTGATCGCTACTGAATAAAAAAACTGTAGATACTTTAAAGCTCCTTGCTTTAAAGTGCTGTCCAAAACGGCTATGCACTGCTGGGATCCGAATGTTCGATTTCTCCTGAGATCCGCTGTCAGTGTGAGGAGAAGCTTGGTCGACCCCCGGGTCGGCTGTTTCTCCAGCTTTGCACCATTAGTGCAAGCTGAGCCAATTTTTGCGGACCCTACATGGGCTATCTCTGCTTTACGAAGCACAAGCGCCTGAATGAAGTCCGAGACAAAACGATTGTTGTACACTGTACATCTTTTTTTACGAAGTGAGTTTCCGTGCGGGTACCGCAAAGACATCACTCACATCTCAGAAGGCTGGGACCTTTTCATTGTTGAGAACGCTATATCCCGCGTGTTTCTAGTCACCTCATGGGACGCACAAAATGGATTGGCAAGGCGGTCAAGCAGTGCGGTGATTATCGACTACGGCGACCGTGTCAGAAACCTAGGCGTGGCACTCAACAACGGCAGCACCTCGCGTCGTCGCAGCCTCACCGCCTGCTAGCGCAGGCGCATTATCCGGGTATCGACGCCGATGGAGCACTTCACTTGGCTGAGTAGTTGGGCATCTCCGACCTGATTATCCAACGGATAGACAACGCGAGGGCTGCTGTGGTCACCGAGACGCCAGTCACCACGCTCCCCCCTCCCCCCACTTCCCCCCCCCCTACCAGGGGAATTGATTGGATGAATAAAACATTTCCCTTTCTCTGTCACGGAACGCCCACAAAAGTGGGTCTTTTAAACTGTTGATGTCGTTTATCGTAAAAAAGTCCACGCCGCTCTTTGACGAAGGTGTCTGACCACCGGAGAGAGAGAGAGAGAGAGAGAGAGAGAGAGAGAGAGAGAGAGAGAGAGAGAGCGAGAGAGAGAGAGAGAGAATGCTCTTTAATGTGAACTGGTGAGGTCAGCCCTGCTAGGGACAAGGCTTGCTACACCAAATGGGGGGAGCCTACGTTGATGAGTGGTGAATATCAGACATTAGGGTTACAGCAGGAAGAAGACAAACATGAAACGTAAAAAAAAGAAAATAAAAGAAGGACAAGAAAAACAAGAGAACGCTGCCAACAGAGTTCGGACATAAAAATACAATTGAAAAGAAAATCGTTAATGGAAACGCTGACACAAAATAAAAAGTAAACGACGGGAAAAAAGTAACAACACCAACCCAAGAAAAATAAATAGATGTTCCAAGAACTGTTTGTAATTGGCCAGTGACCTTGCGGGGATGGTTCCCGGCGAAAAGCGAGACATGAGCGTGTGCGCGGGCCAATAGCAAACGGTCTCACCGTATCTGACGTGAAACTGTGCCCGGGTCCTTTTTTCAGGCTCCACTCGAGCAACAAAATGTATATTGGCTTTCAATATCACAGGAAGCCATCGTTCACTGCGTCTTCAATCTGACCGCTAATCTTATTTATGTATGTAAGCCGTTACTTTCACATCGCTTTCTTAGATTGCGTCCTATCTAGACGGTTCTGGCTGCTATTGGCTTGCGGCCAGGTTTTCGTGAAATATTCGCAGCTCGAAGGTTTGTCGACGGCTTCGATTTTGCCGATTTTTTCCCCCAAAGGCTTGTAGAGGCCCCCGATGTTTTTATGCACACGCTGGTTGCGACAGACCACGTAAGTATACGACCAAAGAACAACTGGTTGTAATTGTTTACGCCGCTATCGCCAGATGCGCGATGCAATGAAGACTCGCACAGAGTTAATATCCGTCTGTCTGGGGAACTCGCTCAAGGTATGCCGCAGTGTACAGCTTTCTCAGCGTAGTTCGAAGATTTGTGTCTTATTCGATCAGAGAAGGCGCGTCCAGTAAGACGAAAGTTGCACACATAACACATATTCCTATTGAACTCATTGCCGATAAACGGACGGATCTTCAGCATGCATGTCCATCTCGTCCCCTTACCTAGCAAACTTAAGATTAGGCCACAGCAGCTAGCTCCGCCTTAAAAGTTCCCTACACGGCATTTACCTCATGCGGCACGCCCATCGTACACCGTTGCAGCTCTGCTTTGCGCGCTAACCGCCTTAGTGACAATGTTCACTCGCTTTAGCAACGACATTAGGTTCCTGTCTCTGCTTTTTGCTGTAGATGAGTATTGCCTGCACTTGCACTAGCCGCACGCGCCGTTCTACCAAGCTGAAAAGCGACGGGCGCAGAGGCACAGGCAGGTTGCGAGCCACACTGCGAATCGACGCCTCCATAGTAACGTCGGCCGCGGAGTGAAGGCAGCACTACCGCAGCTACGCGCTTTTTGGTTTTCGTGTCTACCACTGTCGGTTTGGACCAAGGGCGAATATGTTTTTCGCACATGTCCCATCCAATGGTCACGCAACAAAAAGTATAGTAAAATCAGTAGGCGACGTTCAGGGCCCGCTTACAACGTAGCGAAGCTTATAAATGACAAATTTCGCGCCGACTTTGCCTTGCTTATTCTGCGGAAGTGCTTACCTTTCCGACCATGTGAGTTTCGTAGCCAAGGTCTTGTAAGTGCTGAGGGAGTATCTTCAGGTCTAACGGCATTCCAAAAGGCTCCGCGGGTGATAGAGTTAGGTGTTGAAGACCTGAGGAATAGGGAGAAGGAACGTGTGTTTAGAGCGAAATATATACGATTGGAAAACGGCATAAGCACTTCGATTTGCATCGTATATCGCTCATGGTTCACCTAATACTCACGGAAAATGAAACCAGTCTCCCTTTAGAAAACTTTGTTCGCCATAGATGTCTTATTATAATGGTTGTTTGACTTAATTATTTGCTCCTATGAAAATCTAGGAGGTAGTGTAGGTTTTATATTCCATGTGCAGTGTTTTTTCGACGATGCCTTAGGATTCGTTCACAGTTGATGTGAAATATAGCGAGGCTCTGGGGCATTTACCACGATATTCGGTGACTCGCTCTAATGATTTTTTAAAAATGTAGTTTAAACGTTTCAGCCGTAATGGCTGGTGTTCCACAAGTGCAGCTTGAGAAACAACAGACTTGGGGTACTGCGAATTTCAGTCTCAGCTACAGCGCGCATGTCAAGCCTCATTATAATCATCATCATGACCTACTCCCAACTTGCCTCGTTATAACCCCCTCACGTGTTGGGCGTTACATTTCTTCCACTCAAGGAATACTCTAGCATGTTATGACCTTTTGTTAATGGGGAGAATAAACTATGCAAGACTACAGAATACAAGTTGGTTATTTTAAATGTGCTGCGTATTAATAGCATGAAAGTTTACGACCGGTTTCAAATAATCAACTTTATAACAAGCAACCAGATGACCTAGGGGCCACTTAGCCACTTTCTCGCACTGCCTCGATGACACCACAGTTTGAATGACTAATGACTGGAGGATAGCGACAAAGCTGCAACCAACAGGCATGACGGTGTCCTTGGCGTCGTTTTGTCGAACTCTTAGGAGGCGGTCATCGATTACCACTTCGATTACCTTTTCGTTGCTCGCAAATGACTTTCCTAGTTACGTCTTGGAGCAAAGAATTTAACAAAGCCTTTGGTGAATATATTAAGCAAAAATGACGCTGTCCCACCGTTACGCTTTCGTCCAATGTAATCCGCCGTCAGAGGCCACCAGTCAACTATTGTTGACTCAACTCCTGGGGAAATGCACTGTCCTGACGAAAACAACATCTGCGATTGTTGTGGTCCGGGTGGAGTAAGCTTGTAAAGTTGATGCATTTTTTTGTGAAATCAGCTGAACCAGGACTAGTGTCCCTTAGCTAGGTATGTCAGAACGAAAAAGGACAGCAAACAAGAAGAAGACGTAGTGACTAAAATTATTTGCAAGGTCAAATATTGCTACCCAAACACTTGCGAAAACGCTCCTTTCCCGGAACGCGGTATGGTTGCCAGTAATATTTGTCGAAACTACGCAGCTATGTACTTGATTTTCTTTTTGTGCGTTCTTTGCCGTGTAAGGATCAGTTGAACTCCGTTGAACATTCGTACTGTGGGGCCGCTACATTTTGGCCTGGCTGAATGATAAAGCCGGAGAAGAATACTGTCAAATTAATAAAACGTGTGTCCTCTTACATGGACCACCAAAAAATTTATTCACGTGGTGAGTAGTCGTACCGAGCTGTTTGAAAGTAGTAGCAAATACCTGAGAACTGATCGTTTCATTCTTCCCCGGAATACAAGATCATACCCAGCTTTCTCGCTCAAAATTCCGACCTCTCAGGAACCTAGGGAAACCACTTCAGGAAAGTGATATTTGGCACAAAGCAAGAAGTCAACGTGGAGATGAAAACACTAGGAGAACGTTCCAGGATTCTTAATATTGTATGTGCAATTCGGTGTCAAATCTTGCTCTCCATGAATTTCTATGGGTTAGTTTCCATGGCTCAGGAACCTAGCCGCAAAACGTGCAAGACATGAAACTGTGCGCAAAGCAAGTTTTCACCCCCAGTATTAGCAGCGCAAAATAACTTTCGATTACGCTAAATAACTGCAAAGTATTCGCTGTTGAAAGGACTGCCATGAGCGGGAAAGCTGCACATGTCGTAGGTTTTAGCAAAAAGCGTTGAAGAATTATTTTTTAAACAAACGGGGAAATAATCATGTGTTTACGCGTGATGTGCTTAAACGCACAAACTCAGGACGACAAGCAGAGACGAGAAACTAAAAACTAAAAAAAAAAAATTTGCAAACTTTCTAGGAAACGAAGACAACTTATTGCTAAATGAAGAAATATGGAAATACCAAAAACGGAAGAGCAGAAGGAATGGGCGAAGCGGTCGCCATTCATAAGAGGTGCAAGGTTCGTACCGTCTGCATGCAGAGAATAAAGAAACGTTCGGAGTTGCGTAGATGTGTTTTAAAGGAGCAGTGAAACGAAATTTCAAAGCTGAATTAACTGTGTAAAATGCTTCCTTTTTATCAGGAGATGTCTCTCAGCAAGTTTCAACAGTAACCGTTCAGTAGAAGTTGTTTTAAATCAATTTTAATCTTTGCCCTCACGAGAAAGCCCTGAGCGGGCTAGCATGACACCATCTGCTCCTTGACCCAAACTGCCGACGTCGGGGCTCCCGTGATGTAGCCGACGCGCTGGCTGCGGTTGGCGTGCGCTGCTACGCCGTGTGTACACGTCATGGTTTTGGAACTGACGTCATGCTGCCGATATGGGTGCGCGCGTGCGCTCACTCGCTCGCGCGCGAGCGCGTACAGAACCAGAACGGGCCAGGCCGGCAGCGCTAAGGTGGCTTCAGTGGTGCAACAAGAATGGTGACATCAGCGGCGCCCTCCTGTCATGGCAGCCCCCCGGCGTTCGGTTTGTCGAAAGCGAAACTGACACAAATAAACGACGCCGCAGAGGAATATTTACGCTGGGATCTACCGTGTAATGTGCCATTCTATGATTAGTGGGCTAATAGGCACCAATAGCAGCGCAAAAACCGTAACACGAAAATTTAGTGTCAGTACTCCTTTAAGGCTTTAAGGTAGATGTGTTTTGAGACAATCCAGGGGACAGTAGGTCAAGTGGCGAAGGAAGAAGCGTAAGGGCTCTGAAAAAAAGTTTGTTAATGTCAAAGAAAAAATATATGCAATGAGATAAATATGGAAGGATTCACACATGAATGAAATAATGAAAGCAGCGGAGAGTTTCTATTCGGAGTTGTACCCTAGTAAAGTTAAGCAAGGAAACGGAGCCTGAAAGGGTAACTTGATTAGGGACATCGCAATAGTTATATGATAAAAAAAACCAAATGGTGATAAAGGCGCTTGAGGTGATGAAAAGATCTTAGGCTCTTTAAGGTCCACTTATGAGATTAGCGGCCAGGCGCCCGAGCTGCGCGTGAGAACCCGCCGCTCTGTCTAGCGACGTTGCACTGCCAACACTGCGCTGCTGCCGTCGCTAATTCGTCACGGCGCGCACGGGAGACGGATCGTCAGGGCCACCGCATACCTCAAGGATAATCCCCCATTGAGAAAGCAAACAGCGCCGCCGGATTCCAGGAACGTCTGCTCGACGCGCGGAGGTGGTGGGATTACCGGCGTGTCTCCATTGTTGTCGCGCCCTGGTCAGCATGACGCACGGTCGCCGTCTTTCGCTTTCACGCCGCGGGGTCGCCGCCAGTAAAGATCGTTTCCCCGAAGTCCGGTGTCGATCAGGAACCCAATCGCCCGGGCTCCGGTTGATTTGGCAGGAGGCTGGCAGGGCGATGGTGTTGAATTTCTTGGAGGCGGCGGTCGAATTGACGAACTCGAGGCGTTGGGGTTGATTAGGTGAAACTGAAGTTTATATACAGCTATTTACAGTAGGATAACTGAGTACATGAGTAATAAAAAGAAAATCTTCAAACTTCAGCTAGTCGCTAGCTCCGAGTGCGCACGAATCAGTCGAGCTCCTCAACTTCGTCTAACTCTTCCTATTCTCGGAGCGTACACAAACCGCTCGAGAAACAACGGCCGAGACTCTGTCTCGCTGCAAGATCCGCCTAGTTGCCCGGTACGGGGCTGCGCCCTAAACCTCTGACGCGATCTTAACCTCGACTAGGGGACTCACAAATCTCAACCTAGCTTTAACGGTCGAGACTCCTTGTCCCGCCGGGAACTGCCCAGCTCGGCGCTCAGACAAGAACGATTTCCAACGGCCAAGTTCGGCCTCATAAAACCTCGAGATCACCCTCTTTCGGGAACGCCCCTGTAGCGTTCGTACACGCGTATGGGAGTGCCCGAATTCACGTAGACAGCTGTCACTCAGCACGCCACGGAATATTCAATGAGGCGCCGCTATCTTTGGGTCAACGGCACACTCTCAGACGAGCAAGTTCGGGCGACCCCGCGGGGGGAAAGCGAAAGACGGTGACCGGTCGTCATGCTGACCAGGGCGCGACAACAATGGAAACACGCCGGTAATCCCACCACCTCCGCGCGTCGAGCAGACGTTCCTGGAATCCGGCGGCGCTGTTTGCTTTCTCAATGGGGGATTATCCTTGAGGTATGCGGTGGGCCAGACGATCCGTCTCCCGTGCGCGCCGTGACGAATTAGCGCCGGTAGCAGCGCAGTGTTGGCAGTGCTACGTCGCTAGACAGAGCGGCGGGTTCTCACGCGCAGCTCGGGCGCCTGGCCGCTAATCTCATAAGTGGACCTTACAGGCTCCAAGAGGAGAATGAACTACTTCAAAAATGTAGGAAGTTGTATCAAGGAATATTGCAAAATTATTCTCAGAATGTCAGAAAACTTTAATTAACCTCTAGCATAGAAATGTCACCATATTTATGATTCAGATAACGGAAGTCAACGTGCGTAAGAATTGCAGACGGGCGAGCCTACCGACCGTTTTATACAAGTGCTTTAACATGTCGTAATGAAGAGGTATAAGCGACAAAATATACAACTGGCTAGATTTCGGGACGGTTACTCAGAAAGTAATCACAACCATGTCATCAATCATGTAATAGACAAAGCCATACCATAATATGCGCCTTTACACAGCATTTCAGGAATGCAAAAAATCCTTTGGTTTTGTACACATCGCTTCACTACTGGAAGCAGTTTGAGATGCACGAAAATAAAAAAAAATATTTGGGTAACATTCATGGAGAAAATAAAAACAAATGTAACGGCAGAATCATTGAAACGGTTTTAGTAGAGTTGCATTAGGGTGGCCGTCTTGTGTGGGAGCCGTCCGTCTCGGCTTAACACAAGCGGCCAAACCACATCCGCTTACTGACTATTTCAAGTCAGTTCTTTTGCACTGACTCTGGCTAGGCAGTAAAAGGAGGGGGTTTGGCCGGTTGAGTAAAAATCAAGGCAGGCTGCTGTGATGCAGGAAGGAGCAGTCTGTCTTGATTTAAGCCAACCGGCCAAAGCCCTTCTGCTCACTGAATAGCCAGCGGCACTGTTATTTATTAGTAGTGACTGTGGCTACTCACTGGGCAGAAGCGGTTTGGCCGGTAGCGTAAAACCGAGACAGATTGCAGACACGTGGCAACACCAGCTATAACCTCCATATCGCAAAGAAGAAGTCTGTCTTCCTTTTTACCAAATTGGCTCAATTAAAAATCGCATTCAGAATGCACTGAAAACGCCTAAAAGCTTCTTTTTAGTTGTGGATGCGGCAGCATTCATGCCCAACTCAACGGATGAGTGTGCTTCTCCTAGTCGCATTGTCAAGTCGCTGAGAATGGGGATAAACAAATTAGGAGTGAGCCTCGGTATGTTGGTGTTACCGTCACTGGCCACCCTCTCTGATTTGGAAGGTGAAAAGTTTGGGTGGGTATGTTGACATCGCAGATAAATAGCAATAGA
Source organism: Haemaphysalis longicornis (assembly GCF_048455015.1). NCBI lineage: Eukaryota > Metazoa > Arthropoda > Arachnida > Ixodida > Ixodidae > Haemaphysalis > Haemaphysalis longicornis. The sequence goes on from NW_027526422.1 coordinate 125,639,893, forward strand.
TGGACCGGGCGTGAGCTTCTGACGGCAGCTGTTATGTTCACTGCCCATGTAACCTGTGTGGGTATGCCTATAATCTGCATTAACATTTGGTTACCTTAATGTTAAGCCGAACGACGTGTCCAGCAACGTTAAACTCGTTCTTCGGCGACCTGCGTGAACCAGTTGTGAACGTTTTCTAAGTCTATTTACCGAATGCATGCGCCAGTATGCTGCAGTGGTGGAGTCGAACCGGTCCGGGCGTCGCGTGAGCGGCAAGGTTTGTGGAGACCTTCCCTCAACTATAATAACGAGGAAGCTTCGAGTGCCCAATTCATAAAAAAACTTGTGGTTGCTGTTGTAGTTATCGGGTGAAAAAAATGACCACCGCAGTAAAAAGTAATCAAGGACAAACCATACGACAAACAAGTGAAGGCACATGATGGTAGCAGATGCCGACGGAGGAACAGTGGCAGCCAGCGGGCATGTTTTGCCTGTTCTGTGTGATCTAATGATAATAGAGTTCCTTTCCGCCAACGAAGCCATTGTAGTCATGAAAGAAGACACTACAATATCAGGGAGAAAATGGGAAAGACGTGTTTGCAGAACAGCCCTCAAAAATGGATGTGGAACACCTCGAAAGGAGAATAAACGATAAACTATCTGCCAAGCAACATGATGAAAAAGCACAAGCTCCCCTAGCAAAGCCGGAAGAAAGCGGGTATTACTTCGTATAAGTTCACTACACCAACAGAAAATGATGTTGGTGAAATTTCACTGAAATGTCTGTATCCTGGAGCGAGAGCAATGTAACCCCTGCATGACATAAAGAATACTGGTCAGAAAAAACGGGTTGCACGCCCGGGCGCAAGAATCATGGACAGCTGCTGTTCCTGCCAATCAATGGTTTGGCGTTGTACCTTCTCAGCGTGCTCTGACCAGTGCGAGTCAGTATAGAGGAACTGTGAGAGAGGAACGCCTAGATATGTCAGGTCATCATTCCGATTGATTGGTGCAAACCAATCGGGTATCCACGCTGCGGGCCGTCAAGCAAAAAACGTAAGTAAAGTTATGCTCGTTGTTGTTCCTTGCCTCGGGGCACATACAAACTTCGTACTTATATTTGACAGAACAGCGCAGTAAGCTCATGTTTGCTGTATCCGATTGTGTGATTGTATCTGTTTAACATATTCCATACGTTATGTGCCAGGGAGTGTAATTTATAGTTGTTTTGGAAATATGGCACAAACCATATATCCATGTTTCTGGTGTGTATAGAAACTTCGTGACAATTTAGTGAAGCAAGGTACTTTATGAATGTGGTGGTAGCAGGTGGGGAAAAATACATTGTATGTAAAACTCTGTAGTCATAGGTGTGGTCCAGGCGGATAACGTTGAAGGAGGAAATACGTCCTTTTCACTGCTCATGTGGTCTAGATTTCCAATTGTACGGAGATTTTTTTTCTGCTTTGGAAGACGTCTGCTTATATTGGTTTTGGTTATTATTGCCGAAACTAGGAAGCAGTAATTTACATGGGACATGAATAATGGATAATATACTTGAAGCTGAATTGTTCAAGGCAATATTAAGTGGCAGCGCTATAAAATTCCCGTGACTGAGGAGAACGTTTTGCAAAGGTAATCAACATGGTGATTCCAATTCAAATTGTAAGAAAAGTATACTCCTAATATTTTATGTTTTGGTACTATTTCTACGATCTGCTGCTCAAAATGTGTCACTCAATACAAGTTTCGCGCCTTCACAATAAAATTCGGAGCCACAGAATGGACTCAAAAATCGCATTTAGCTGTAAGTCGATGGGACAGGCCTTCGTCCTGTCGGACGTATAAGAACTTACGCTGGTGGTGATGAGTATGATCAGTTTCTATGTGACATCGTCGCTAGCCTACATGTAATTTAATTAGCTTACGTAGAACTCTTATCACCAAAATCAGTAAACACTGTAGTGATTCCCCACTTCAGGGGCACGTTTTCAACCTTCTCGCCGTTTTTCCTTTTTTCTCACGTCCCTGCACGATTTCCTCCTCCTTGTTCGTTTCATCGTACGCGAAAGGTTGTCCATGGAGGTTGTGGAGGTGATCGGGGTAGCTCTTGGGAAGGGCAAAGTTGTTACAATGGTCGGGGAACTGGGGGTAGGGAGATATGATTGAGATGATAGGCGTAAAAGGAACACTGGTGAACAGTGAGGAGGAGACGGGGCGGGGACGTGAGAAAAAAGGAAAGTCGGCGAGAAAGTTGGAAATGTGCACCTGAAGATTCTGGCGTTTAGTCATTCAGAAGTATCATGCGTGCAGAGTAAGCCGAAATACAGCGGGTGTTGTTAATGGTGGTGAGTACTTGGATGATGTGCGTAGCAAATTGCACAGCTACAACTATCAACATTAGCTGCAAAAGGACTGGTGTTTTCCAAACGCATTAATTAAGAAGCCAGGAATGATGGTGAGTCATTCGCAGGAAGTAAACGAAGTACATACATTAAGAAAAGAGAAATATGGTACATAAAATAGCTTAAGCTTTAGCACGACATTTATATTCTTTCAGGTTCATGAGGGTCTTATAAATTGGCTTGTGTTTTTTATTACTGTCGACAACTTGTTTCCTGACAAGGAGGAGTTCTTCTTATGGGTTATTTTTGCAGCGTGCCAAAGTTCTGACGCGCCAACAAAACTACCACACGAACGCTTGTCAGTACCGCTTGCTCGAAACCGAGATATTTGCGTTACTTTACCTTTAGGACAAAATTATAACGGTGCAAGTTTCTCTCATTGGAGGTTTAGGGGCTGTATTTCGAACTACGTGCTTGCAAAATGGTATGTGGTGTAAACGACAGCGCAGCAATATGTCTCACCTGTGTGAATTGCGTAGAGGCCGGTCATAAGGCAGCCCCTGGAAGGCGCGCAGATGGGTTGCACGTAATAGTTGTTGAGAATAATTCCCGTGCTGGCTAGAGCATCGAGGTTCGGAGTAGGGATTTGAGGCGATCCATGAAAGCTGACGTCGGCCCAACCCTGCAATCGTAAGAAAGCATGTGCGCACGGTGGCTGGCAGCGCTGTGAATTTGGTTGTATAACTATATGTTTATGAGCACTACTTGATTCTACTGTAAAATCACGCAAGGTGAACGAGGTATTACCACCAAGTGGGGATCAAGTGTGCGTTCGATTGAAACGCCCTCGTACAATGTCATATGCGTTGACCTGCCGGTAGTAAGTCAATTAACACTTTCGATGTAATTAGCTCAGGTAAGTTAGGCACCAACATAATCCCCGATGTTGAGGCATATACAGTGTGCCGCGAGTGCCTTTTTAGGACGGAAGAGTTTTGGAACGCGCGTGAGTAGTTATGATAAAATTCGGTGTGGCTTCCTCCGCTGGACTGCGACAAGGCAGCCGAAAAGTTACAGAAAATTATTTGAACATGCGTTCGTGGGCTTTTCAGAAAATGTGAGCATATCCTCCCTGTGGGTCGTGAACTTCAGTCCCCGCCCCATGCGCTCACCTTGATCCGGCTCTATACGCCCACCCCAAAGCGCTTCATGCCAATGCATCTTACATCCTGACACCCCTGCTTTCACCTACAAGCACCAGGTTCTCGCGTTAGGTCACTAGGCTGCCTTTGCTGCCTATATTGCCGAGCAGTATTGACATTTTGTCACAGTCATTTCTTTTTCTTCTTGTTTAACCCCACACATGCTGCACAGTGAATTTTATAATGCGCACAAGCAGTGATTGGAGTTAGGTGGCTGATCGAGACCGAGTGTGGCCGGCGCATTTTCAGAGGCACGTGACGATCCACATGTCGACTCGGCGTCTTCTTAGCAACGTGGAACGCTATTTGAATATCTTTTCGGCCACTCTGGGGGCGAATCAGCGGGGAAAATATTTGCCGACATGAAGCATCTATTGCTCACGCGACAACATCCACTTTCACCAATGTGGAGTCGGAGACACTGCTAGCAAACCTAACTCCGCTAGAAAACCACCCAGCATGAAAGGAACGTGTATCCGTTACTATTAGGGCCCGATAACGGGTAGACTCCTACTAACAAGTTTACACGAACAAGGAGACCAGATGCGTAATATTGTCATGAGGCGACACGAGAGAAGGCAAAATCCGTGACAGATGAGGTGACCATTTATGAAGTGAGGGCTATGCCACATTCGAGGGCTATGACACCTGGACTGTGCCCCATTCGAAACGCCGTCACCTTCATAGTGGGGTACTATGGCGCACTGTGGCATAGCCAACGTATTTCTGTTAGTGTGGCCGTATGAGATAATTGATTGCTTAGGTTGAGGAGGAAGTGAAAAAGCGAGGAAGCGACTGTGGTGTACGGCTGAAAAAACACGACTTGACAGCCGGAAAGGCGAACTAGCCCTCGTAAATTTCATAAAGTAATGACGCCCACCTACAGCGGCCGTAAATTTTCTGGCACAAACGCAGCCATTAAAAGAAAATAAGATTGAGCTTCGGAAAAACTTATTTGCGTCTGCAAATTTATGGATTTTGACTTCTCAAAACGGTGGAAATTCCCATGGCTGTACGTTAACTCTATAGACGGCACAGATTCTCAATTCGTAAAACTTCCGCAGAGAATCATGAGAGCTTTTCGACTGTTAAGCCGCGAAAGACCCACAAATGAATAAGCAGGGTTGAACAGGTTAATAATTCCATGTATTTACGCAGTATCGGTTTTCCAATGATGGATGATATAGGTGTATAATCTAACTGGTGGCATCACGCGCAATTTCATTCGTTCCTGGGCCTCCAGAAGATTAGCGGAGTTTAAAAATTTTAGACAAAAGTCATCTTTAACATTTGCTCTGAAACGCGTAGACATCAAATCTGCGTTTTGAACTGTTCTCTTGAAGGGACCATGCAGACAAAACACGCTCGGTTCATTCGAAAGGTTGCCTCATTAGCCTCATGCTGATACCACTGTTAACGTAGACCTCGCTCAAATAAGCTACGTAATTAGAAAGAAAGTGAATGACCATGCGACTCATTTGTTCATTTCCGGCAATTTAACCTATGACGTAATATGCATAACTGTGCGATTGGCTGAGGCCGGCAAAAGCAAACGCAAGTTAGGTAGAGCTTATAGGCGTGTAGAAAGACCTATTTTTGCCTAAATGTAATGCGTATTCATTGTATAGCATCAAGAGGGGGGGGGGTGGTAAACAATTAAAGCTACAAAAGTATACATTGAAGTACCGGGGCGAACTGTTGTTGATACTGTGCGCACTATGCTTGTTATAGCTGCACAACTGTCTGACGCTGTGGGATTGTCTCACATGACATAGGCCGATTGGAGTAAGCAACATTGTCTTACTAGACCATGTCTGTCGAGCATGCCCCATGTTTTACGAAACGATTACTACCTACCGTAACAAAAAATTACACCATCTTCTCGGAGGGGAACCCTGAGTAGTATGCGAAGCAGGCATGGGGTTGATTAAAGTGCCCATTAGTCTTCAATTCGTCATTTCCGTCAGGTTGAGGTACGTAGATACCGTTATATTTACCGTTCGGTTTTCATGGTAACTAGCACACTTTTTACTTACCGTAACTACGAAATGGGAAATTGTGTTGACCCCATGGCTGTTTCGCATACTACTGAGGGTTCCCCTACGGGAAAATGGTGTAATTTTATTGGAGGGGGTGGGGGTGTTAGAGTGGAGAGGCATTAAGAGAGACAGAAAGAGGCGTTGTACTGGGTATGAGTTTGTCTTTATTTAAGCATTTTAATCATCATGTTCAACGTAGGTGACGTCGAGCTGTGGTTTGCGTTCCGCTTTGATTATGACCGTCTTATGGTCGGTGAAATGTAAAGTCGAGGGCTGTTGTAGTGGATGAGCCCAAAAGTTGCTGAAGATGAGGTCGATGCAGGTTCCCCGAACGGTTGTGGGCTGCTTGTAATCACGGCCCGCCGAGACTAGCCAACGCACGCCGCTGCCGACGACGATGAAAGGTCGAAGGCGCGTGAAGCGTGCTTGTCTCGTGCCGGCTCAGGAAGACACCGGCAACACTGTCACTCCAGGAGCCATAGAAGGGACCGGGCGTTCAGCAAGCCGAGCATGCGCAGTGGGGGTGTGGACGGCGCAACAACAACGACAACGACAAGGGAGGGACATAGCCCCGACCATGACATGCTTCGCATCCTAAACAAGCCAAGCAAATACGATCAGAAAGAAAGCAAAGGGAGACAGCGGTACTGCACAGTATGGTAGCGCCATCTAGGAGCACTAACGGTAAAAAGGCGTTCTGTGGTCCGTTGCAGAGTAAACTGGGCACTAAATTCGCTTGAAGACCTTTCCTTGTTACGTCACCGAAAAAGTCACGGAACACACGATTTGGCCGGAGAATCAAAATTTTAGTGTAAAATGATTACTTTCTCAGTGCATACAGGCCCATTTGCTGCCGGACAAAGGCTGGGGGCACTTTAAAACACCAAATCTTTGGAATAAAACAAACCTATGAAAGTAGAAGCGCGCAATTTTTTTTCACGTCACTGTTGCAGAAGGTGCAAAAACATTCTGGATTGCTTAAGCAGCCATTCTATCCAGCTGGCTTCAAAGTAACGTGAGGGAAAATAAATGCTGGATTGTTGGAGCTATATTTCCGGCCCGTTCGCTCTTACTTTAAAAGCTTTCGCCCGGTGTCTGTGCTAAAATTTCTGGCCGGCGGCCTTATATACGTTCATGCTATTATTGAGCGAGTCCTATGGGTTGGATTGGGGCTTTGTGCATGGTGATTAGTCGAAAAATCTACAGTTTACGAAGTACGCAGGGGGGCGTGCGATGGTTTCCATCGATGCTTGATGCAGTAGTAGATAAAATTACTGGAACTTCGGCGGAATGTCCGTGTCACCGCTGTCGGTCCCCCAGAAAGGGATAGATACGGGAATGTACTGGCATTGGTCGCATATCTAAATGGACGCGGGTCAATATCGAGAGAAAGTTTTTTTTTCTCTGAATACTGCGAGGTTACTGCTTCAGACGTGCAATTACAAATGATGAATTTAAAGTAAGTGTATTTTCATATTTCTAAATATTGCACTACTGCGCATACTGTGTTGCCCTTGCATTCACCACTTAGGTGCGGGATATAATACGCTTGTGCAATTTCTCAAATGGCCCATTGAGCAGCAAAACCCGCGTCCGGAGTTCATAAGAGTATAACAGCTCATCCGGAAGGGTTTTCGATGTGTCCTGTTTAGCGCAGCCGTTTATCGTTTTGAGGATCAGGCGCATGCACGGGAGACAAATGAGGGGCGTGCGCCTAAACCTTTCCCTGCGGCTATCTCAACCCAGCCGCGCACCGACGAACATGTGGAAATAAACGTAACTCGCCCCGGAAACATGTCTGCTATTTCACAGCGAAGCTCTTCGCCTCTCGTTGGACTGAAAATTGGTTCGTTGTTGTAAGCAAAAAAGAAAAAAAAAAAAACGCAGGCTAACAATTGATGGCAAAGGGCATGTTTCTTTGTTATTATGCATGCCACGTAGAAACAGGCATGGAAACCGCGAAGCAGGATGATAAGGCGCCTGTGAACAATGGGACCGCTCCAGTGTGTTCCCCGTAAAGATTAGATTCGCAGCTGCTCTCCAACAGGGGGGTTTAAGTTATTGGGAGCCGCCGTGTGAAGTGCAACTAGCAACTCGTTTCATTTATCTCCAAGACTGCTGTGGGTAGACCACGTACACACCCACGAATAAACTGAACGACGAAGGGAGCAAAATCATTTTGCTGAGCAGTGTGGTAGGCGAAACCCAGCATCTCTCGCCTAAGGCGCTGAGCACTTGCGTCAGGGGTGAGAGGAGGATTAGAACAGCTGCGCTGGACATGCACATTCGCAGGGCGGGGTGGCGGTCATTTTTTTTTTTGAAACCACGGCCCTCGATAGTTTGACACCACAAGGCGTTCTATGCCACAAGGTGTTCTACAGTGTGAGCTTAGACTCGGCAGTAGAGAGAGGTCGCCTATTTGGAAACGCTGCGTATCAAGAGTTGTTCCGTAAAGCTAAAATTCTGCAGTTCCGAGAGAAGATCGTCTACATCCCTACAGTGCAGATGGTGACAGCAGGAGAACGCAGCGGAACGAGCGAATAGACAATAAGATAAAGTCACCATGGCTGCACGGTGGCCGGGACCAGCAGCGCCGCAAAGCGTAGCAGGCAGAGTAAAGCCACCCGAAAGCGTCAATGCGGATCGCAAAGCTAGATGTCCCAAGCGGCAAGTTTACCAATCCCATCGACAATGCAAGATGGAACACGGTGCCTCAGGCTTTCAACTGGACATTCATGCATTCGTGTTCACAACGAATAAGAAGTGTTTAGGAGTGCTTGAACTTCGTTTATATGCTGGCTGATTTAAACATAAATGCCTAGTCTCACATATGATTTTTGCGCCTTTAGCAACAGGGCTCCCGAGAAATAAACCCGGGAGAAGGTCTTTTAAATTGAATACTCTCTAGCTATGGGCTATTTAACAGTCGGCAAGTTGTTTCCTGATCATTGCTAGGGTTAATTTTAAGAGTTTTAAGAGATCGTTCATAATAGGCCTTCGGTCTTGGGGTGAGTTCTTATCGGCATGGCGTGCTTCTCTGTTCAAGCTCACCTCATTAATAATAGTAAGCTTTGTAGTTCGCTTTTCAAAAATACGGAGAAAAAAGAGAGGTAGACTTGTTTTAACATACCATGTCGTCAGCGAGGATGAAAACGATGTGGGGCGGTTTGCCAGTATTCTCAGTGGCCATGACGATTGCAGTGTACACAATTAGGTGAAAACGGATCATCTGGTCGAGCAGAGAAAACTGAAGAAAATAAGTACATTGAAGGTGAATGCGATTTGAAAAGATGCCCTGCGTCGTCACAATCCTTATCATCAGCCGATCTACGCCCACTGAACTGCAAATGCCTCTCCCATGGATCTCCAATTATACTGGTCACGTGTTAACTGCTGCTTGATATGGCTGCCTGATTTCAGGCGGCCCTCTTGTGTTGCGCTGTTTAATTGTGGAGCGCAAGCTTCAAGTTAAGGAAGTATTTTTATTATTTACGACAAAAACCAAACTAGATTTGGTGACTTTACAAGTTGCACTAAACTCAGTCTTCGAAATCTATTTCATGGACTTTATTCGAAATATTTTTGGTAGCCCAGAGATTTCCAAAAAATGCCTTTTCAGTATTTTACCTTGCCTCTACTAGCCGTTAGGTACTGTTGGAGAAATCCGAAAGGAAGAAGAGGTGGCCATTAGCAGCTGCCTCCTGCTATCACTATCATTGTAAAGTTCCATCCGCCATTAAAGGAATCGCTCACGTCCCGCGGTCCTCGCCTCGGTTCTTTAACAAAATGGTGCCGTGACCAGGATCAAAGGATAACACAGTTGAAGACCTGAGTGCGCACCGCCCCACAACGATGACGTGAGTGACCGCAACGATGGGACTGAACCGTTACCGCTGACCATTCACCGCAAGCGTCCACAAGAAAACTTAAGGAATTGAGGACGAGCCAAACGTGCATGTACCGAATCCCACGCCCTCAACCATTTTACCGATTCTTGACGGACGCCTCGTGGAAACCAGTGAAAGTCAACGACAACGGCTTCAAACTTTCACCTCACCGATTCTTGGCGAAAGCCTTTTGGAGACTAACGGACAACTGCTTCAATTACACCGGCCATGACCGTTCTCGACGACCAACCGACACTAACGACGCCGAGCGCGGGCATGGAGTCTCTGTATGAACGACGAGCCCTCATCCAAAACGACACAATTTCACTGATTAAGGACATCGGGACAGAGATGAATGCCGAAGCCACATCGATTCGGAAGCTGATTTTGCTCAAGAAAAGCCTAATAGAAAAACACGCGATTATAAAGAAGCTGGACAGCAGGATTGAAGAACTTGTCGCCCTGGATGATTTAGAGAAAGAATGTGAAGCATCATTAGAATTCGAAGATTTGATCCTGCTGACAAAATTTATAATGGAGCGATTGTTCCCGGTGTTACAAAAATATTCTAGCAATGATACTGTAGCAATAGCCTCCGAACAAGACAACAGCACCATAAAGAACAAAGAGTCAACACTAAAGAACAGTGGCCGTCCTAACAAAAAAAGTGATTTGGTGGCGCATTCGAAGGACGATCGTCAGGAGCCCCATGTCACCGAACGAGCGGGTACTTTCAAAGAACAACATAATGCCTCAATCGACAAAGTGCCGGCAGCTGCTCCTAAGGCTCGCTCAGATGAACTGAGAACAGCTTTTCCCACAGTTGACGGTGCAAATGATGAACCCGCGTCATTACCTCGAATGAATATAACGAGGGATAGAAGTGACGGCACTACACTTGAGGTACCAAAAAAGAAGTCTTCTGCGCAGGATTTTGAAGAGATTAAGAAGTGTTCACCGTACAACGAACGACTTCATGGAACCCCGAAGGTGAACCAAAGAACACTGCAGAAACATCGGCAGATTGACGCAGTTACAGGCGCACCCGTCGATCGTTCAATTATATGTTGCCATCACGGAAACACGACTTTGGAGGGGATTTTATTGAATAGAACAAAACGTGAAGATTTTATAATCCCGATGCCTAAACAACGACGGCGAAAATGGCGAAGCCGGACAACCCTACGACGGGCAGGTACAAGTAGCACAAATAAGGCTCAACCGAAACGTGTGATCCAGTACAATGTGAGACTAAAAGCAAAGAATCAAGGGAAAGCCCCATGTCGAAGGACCTGTATACACCTGAAGAGGTACATCCGGTACTTGAATTTTCTTAGGACCCGACAGTCAACCCGACGCCCATGCCGCATGAAGTTTGTACGAAGTCCGCAAGGTCGTCATCCACGACGGACGACGGTGCAATCGAGTCGATTACACTGATCAGATTCTGCAAGGCGCCGGTATCACAAACACACCAATCATCGATGGAAACGAAAGTATGGACTAGACTAAAACAGGGCGGCTACGACATTCATGACAAGGATTTTGAGCACATTGAACTGATCACGGGACCTTAGACGAAAGTATTAAAAGAGGAGTGCTTGATGACCGTTGAAAACTGCAATCCTTCACGTCATGCCCATTCTCCTCCGCCATTTATCGCGTGGCCGGGAGGATGTTGGAAAAATCCGAAAGGAAGAAGAGGTGGCCATTAGCAGCTGCCTCCTACTATCACTATCATTGTAAAGTTCCATCCGCCATTAAAGGAATCACTCACGTCCCGCGGTCCTCGCCTCGGTTCTTTAACAGGTACTGACAGTGAAAGAATTGTTGAGTTGTGGGCCCATTCCGCATGATAAGAACTAGGAAATGTAACAAAACAACTAAGCTTAGTCTCGTGCATGATTGTGAATCTTATCTGCGCGTATTCGCAGTCGCCTGCTCCTATCCGCAGTCGATTTCACATTGACTGGAAACCCAAATATAAACCAAAACTTTAAATGCCAAATGGGTCCCGAACATTTAGAATAAGTCATACCACAAAAAAACTATGCAAACGATTTGTTGCTGCCACGTAGGCATTCATAGACCAATGAGTTGCACATTCGCCTGCGCCGTGAGAGGGTGGCTGTGTGCACAAGACATATGCATGCCTTGAGAAATGTTTGTTCGTTATTCGACAAATCTTAAACAATTTTCTCTATAACTGAAGGTTTGGCGCAACTAAAATATTCTAACAAAAACCATGCGCAAATACCTTGTAAGTATGCTACCAGAATAACAAAATGGAGTGTCTGAGTTGACAGCTCAAATAAAAAAAGGCAGAACCAGCTGGTTATGCGTTTAGCGTTGATAGTGTTAATATTTTAGAAGAAATTCCGCTTACCGATATTGTACAGAACTTCAGCAGAACGTTCAGCCGAATTTTCGCTGGTGGAGTGGAAGGGTAGGTATTGCGCTTGCGTTGATGGCAGTAAAGGAAGTGCGAAGCCCTGTAGTATTTCATTGTGATATAAAAACTGCGAGTAACGAAGGGTCAGAGAACCTTCGCAACAAGCGCACCTGCTGCAAAATCAGAAGTGGCGACTTCTACCGGGAATCCCTCGCCTGCGCAAGCACCTAACTGGCCGTTAATGGCTAATGGAATGCTGCGTATACCTACAAGCTGCCCGTATGTGGCTCCTACACCTACTTGGTGAATTTCTTGGTTTATTCTTTGCTCTTTTACGTTGTACTGTAACAAGCAATTAAAATGTCAAGAAAAGTAATGCTGACGACTTTTAGAACACCGAACACAGTTTGACTTCGCTACTGAGTGGTCGGTTAACTAGAAAAGTTTGTGTACCTTACTTGTGTCCTGTGTCATACGCTAATTTTTCTTCTGTAACGTGCAAATATGAATTTTGTGTACAATGAGTAAGTCCTAAAGCAGCTTGCACATTGCCAAAAGGCAGAAAAAGTGCCACTTTAAGCAGGTACCAAGAATCCCTAAATGAGAATTGAAGCTTTATAAGTAGGCTTTTCTTGAGGGTGCCGTAACTATACAACTACATTAACAATATAAACCATTAGGAAAAAAGTAAGCGCGAACACTGGAGGAGCAGGCAGGTGCTTCTAATCCTCTAATCTGCTTGTTATATTCTCACCTTCTTCTAATTCCCAATTCGTACCTGTCGTTGTCACACATTTTTTGGCCCACTTCCTGTGCGTGCATTTCTTTCAGCTGCGCTCTTCCTTAAAAGAAATTCTGCTGAAAGTAGAACAGTAAATACAACAATTTATATCGAAATGATACAATTAACATCCGTTTCCGGACTTCATTCCCACTTGAGTAAGCGTGGTTGGCGGACGCCTGGTACTACATGCTTCCATTGAGGACATGACGCCCCCGATAAGGGGATAGCGTCACGCTAACAACTAGGTGGCTCCACACAGAGTTGAGGGGAAAAAAGGCAACACAGTGCTAAATAAACAATTCAATTTACACTCAGTTGGGGCTGGTGCCGATGCCCTCAGGCGGCGAGATGATGTGACTCGTTGGAGAGGGTCACGAAGGCGGTTGGTGCAGGATCTCGGGGGACGGCAACTCTTTCGGGGCCGGGGTGCGCCAGGCGCGCTTGCTCTGTTTCCCCGGAAAGGCCGGGACTCTAGTTCGTGGGTGGACGCTGATGTGCCCGTACGCTGCAGGGCTGTGGAGACGATCCTAAGGTGATGCTGCGGGGTCACTGGTTTGCGTAGGTGGGACTCGCTGGAGGAGGCGATACCATCGAATATTGTGCCAAGATGCGGGAGCGCGGTCTTCGATGGTTCCTACGTAGGCTGCGTCGGCGTCCGCTCTAGAGAGCGTCTGAGCGGCGCGCGGGCCTTTGTATTTCCTCCGCCGTTGCTTGTAGGGAAGGTACAGCCTCTTTGGGGAACAAGAGGCTCGGCCGGTTGTTGCTCGTTCCGCGCGCTTACGTTACACCTTTACCAGCGTAGCGGGCGCCTGAGGGTCAGCATGGGACATCTCCGAAGGACGGCCATTGTTCAAACGGGGAATGGTACGCACGTCGGCTCTTCCGTGATTCTGTGCACGCTGTCAGCGACCGGTGTCAACGTCATATAGTCCCAAGGGCAACAATCCTTTTATCCGCGCATTACATATTGAGACTTGCTGCTTGCTGGCTAAACGTGATGAAGCACCAGTTTTATTTTAAAGCGGAAACGTCACTTGGCTTGGTTGAAAAAGCACACATCCAGGTGGCAGCTATGGGAAGCGGGAAAGGCGAAGCCAAGCCGGCCGCAGCAGCGGAGTTTTGGACCGAAGACCCCACCACAAATATGTTCGCTTCAGCTCTTATCTCTCTTTCTCCCGCTGACATCCGCCGGAGGCATCCGCAAGAGCCGGGTCCGGAAAGCTTGTGACCTATCCCACTGGAACTGATGCTAGTACTAACTCTTTTCTCACGAATCAACAAAGGGAGCTTCATTCTCGCTCGCTATTGCATGCTTAATCCGTACGAACATCCAAAATAGGACTCAGAATAGCAGCAACCTAACTGACAGCGATGCGTGCCATAGTGTGCATTAGAAATAAACGACATGTATCTAGTGATGCGGCACTGCAAAGGGGGGACTGACTTACCAGTAGTATGTGTCGCAACAATATTCACAGCGATTCTGCAAAATATACGTGCAGTGAGGCGAATGAGGAAATTATACGATAGCGCCGACATCGGCGGAGGAATTAGCCTAGCCAAAGCAGAATGTGCTTAAGAACCCATTGCAACATTTAGATCCTGTAGTGTCTGATAGGATACCTAAACGCGAAATTTTTGTTGTCTGTCTTTCAGTGGATTCTGCGTCCCGTTTAAAAGTTGATAGAATGCCTGAATTTAAGTATGCATAAGCAAAATCTTTACACCCTAACAGAACCTGTTGCAGGCTTCAGGCACGTCAGCATGTTTGAGCAAAAATTAAAGATTGGGTATATCGGAGGAAAAATACACTATCATAATGGACGCTTGCAAAGTTCTTTTCTTAAAAATAGATGCGGGCTTTGTATTCCCGATAGCAAATGAAGAAAACGCGTTGATGTGAGATCAATACAAAACACGCACACCCAGAACAGAACGTGAGCTCGGGCTGTCAGCGCGTAACCCATTTCCAGTCACACACAAGCAAAGCTCGGTCATAAATAGGCATCTCCACTCTAATGAAGTTTTTCCCTCATTCACGCTGACAATTTGAGAGCCGACGCGGCGTGTCAACCGGCTGCGACACAACACCTTTTGAGAGTGGATAAAGTAACAAAATGCTCTTATTTCGCGTACGTACGATGTTAGGATTACGGAAATGGTCTTTCTTTTACATTTTTGTGTACAAAAGCAATAGAGAAACATACGAAGTCGGAAGACATAGCTGTCATATACGCGGCTGCAAAGTGGGGGAACAAGACCACTGCAACGCACTAACATTGCGCAACGAGAGAACCACAGGCCATTACAATATTTTATGTTGACGCAAAAGACCACCAAGGAACAGCCTGATGGATGTAACAGGATCTTCCAAATATATTGTTGAGTCCGGCTGTTTCGAGGAGCTGCGTAGATCAAACGGATGGATTACTGCACCTTTAAAACCTTTATTAATTTCGTACACTGCAGGTTGTCAGTATGCATGAGACTGTAAATAATAAACAACTCATCCTTGTGATGAAGTTTTGTGCACAGCAACATTGCGTTGCAACGAGGGGCCGCCGAATAAGACGGCACGAAGTGTGCACTAACCGCTATAGCAGGATATATTCTTCTGAGAGGCACGTAGCCTTTTCTGAAAATCAGATGAGAAAAACCTTTGGTGTGTCATAATGCTGCGCAGTGAAGAGCTAACTTCTATAGAAGCTCCAAAAGTGGTTTATGTGGATAATCAATATTTTTGTCACCTTCAGAACCAAGCGAATCGTTAAATAGCTTGTCGTAATATTTAAAGTCGCAAATCCCGATTATTTAATTTTTAGAATATAGGGCAAAAACATCGTTAAATGCACTATTGTTACGAAGCATCTGTCGGTGAATTCCCATTATATGCCAAAAACTGCCTAGTAAGTGTAAAGCGTTCACCCGTCTATACATCCCCAGCATTATACTATTGGCAGTAGCAAACTTCCGGCCTGTATAAATTGTGGTGGGCATCGCAATACAGTTAACATTACAGCAAATAGAAAAAGGGCCTAACGAGAAATATCAAGTAATAATGATTAAACTTATAGGCATATACTTAATACGGCGTTTCGCACCTGGACCGCTCATTTTGATATCTTTCCCTGTGAGAGTGTCTGTGTGCCCACAAATGTACCCAATAAAAGCCGTCCATTTTCTTTGTCATTTGCCAATAAAATTTACTTTCAGATTTGTAAACTCTGAAATGAATGTCAATCCAAATGTTATGAAATAGGCCTCAACAGTAGCTTGGGAGCGCCATGCTATCACTCGTAGAATTATTTTTCTAGGCAACAGGCGGGGTCACGGTTGCTAAAAACCGTAAAACAGAACCCCGAAAGTTGGAAGGTATGAACTTCTGGCCATGCGCTGGACAATTTCTACAGCGTTGTTTGCTATCCTCTCGAAAGCCGTCGCAACGCTCCGAAAAAAGGAAGTCAGTACGAACTGCGTTGCATGTAACAATTGGGTAGAGTACTAGATATTTTTGTTCTTTCCACACTACATGGGTGGCAAAGGCAGCACCCAAAATGTCCCGACCCCAGGAAACGGTTGGAAAACCTAAAGCCAGAAAATACATCGCCTGTTTATTACATTTCTCTCATATATTTGCGCAACAGATTACGGCGTGGCATCCCACAATTGAACAACAAATAAAGCACGTCCAAAAATAAAAAGATCAAATCAAACCCAAAAATTTTAATGAAGAAGAGATGAACGGAAGGTGGCTACATCGCGAATATTTGTTTTATTGGGTTTTACAGAGGACTCAAGCATAACGACGTACTATATATATGACTGTACTGTACTGTCTATTCCATCATGATGTACTGCACTCTGCTCACAACAGCTTGCACATCCTTGGGTAAGGGGCCAAGTAAGGAGCTATATATGTCGTATTTCCCTCAGTGACATGGCAATCCTGCGCATAAAAAAGTAAAAGTTAACAAACCCCATCCTTCCGGAAACAGCAGTACACAGGAAGTCAGATGAAAATAAAAAGACCAAAGTCTAAACGCAATGACCGCAAAAAGCTAGCGAAAACAATCGTGCTAAAAGAAAAGTGCGATGACTGAATTCAAAAAGAAAAAAACATCCATCGACCAAAAGGGAACGCTTGGATTTTGCTGAGCTCTAACCGAAAGTAAATGTTTGTATACCATGTTTCTGCAATTATTGCGATCGTTTACGTTCATTATTGGCTGCCGGATCTTCCACAGAGCGAACCACGCGTGGCTTACTCATGCAGCGCTAGCAGTTGAACTGCCCAAAGAGAGCGAGCGAAGGCACCTTCGATGTGGCGTGATGTGAACAACGACGCTGATTGGCTCCCATTGTGACCTTCTATAGCGCGACACTTGTGCGGTCGCGCCCGCGCCAGCTGCGAGCAGCTCGAACAACCTACGTTAAGCTCCAACAAGGGGCGTAGTAAACACGTCAATCCTCGCCAGTCCGCTTAGTGAGTACGTGCCGAACACTTCCTGGGCATCATCATCAAAACCATCATCATTGTTATTGGAGCACGGGGATTGAGTTCAATTTGGCGCAGGGAGTTTCGACGTACCTGTCTAGTAGTACTACTAGACACGTACCCCTGCCCTCTCAGGCTGGTGTGGGTTAGGCGGAATACGCTCCCCGCTCACATTGCAGTGGATATGGCTTGTCACCCGACGTATATTCCTCGGCCGCTGCCAATGTTAAGAACCGGTCCGATAGAAAACTCTCTCCAACGGAAGGACGATCTGCGTCGTGCCACACGTGCCCTCATTCCCCGTGTGGAACGGACCTCCCCAGTAGACTTGCTCGCTGGGAAGAGGTTTTGCTGCGCAGACTTCGCGTTGGAGTGGCGCTTTCACCTGCTGTGACCCGGGCGTGGCCACCACGCTACCATGCCCCGTTCGACGACACCTGCCCCTTCTGCACAGCTCCGGCCGCACAAGCTGACGCGGACTATCTCATATGGGCGTGTCCTTCACTGGCCTCAGCCAGAAAGCGACACCTGAGAGGCACAGGCCTGCATCCTGGAAGACCCCCTGACCTTCAGCGGTGGCTCTGGGGACCCCACCACCGCTCCCTTCATGACTTCCTTCGAGAGACCGGGGCCCATGTATCTTTGTAAATAAGTTATTTTTATGCCAACGGGCATTCTATCACACAAAAAAAAGTTTCGACGTACGCCAGAACAGACGGCTGAAGTAAGCCAATACAAGTGTCGCTGAAAAATTCCCACAAGATCAAGTGCCAAAGTTGTGTTTTGCACATAGTTCGCTCAAGTATCTACAGCTACAAACAGCCCTGAAAACGCAGATTACATGAAGAGCAAAGCAAGACGTGGCACTCTACGAACGCGTTTATTTAGAAAAAAAAATCAGTGCCGCTCCGCATTTTTTTTTTAAATCAGAAGTATGCCCTGTGAGTGTGAATGACCAGTAGAACAGGCAGTGACTGCGTTGCACGGGGCGCACGCAAGATAATGCCCGAAATAAAACACGATTGTCTGTTCAATAGGCAGTTCATTAGCTGAATTAATCTTGGAATGACAAGAGCTTTATTACAGCTGACAAGCATGGAGGAGCCCGTTTCTCTCCTTCAGAATCCCATGACCGCAGGCGGGAATGCCAGTGTGTTCGCAGCTTCACTTAGAAAGGCGTAATGTAATATATAGTAGATGAAACTTGTAGCAATGTTTGAGTCATCTTGTCATATGATTTGTTTCGAGAGAGTTTTGATAAAACAAGAGTTGCAGCTGTGTCCAACAATATTACTTCTACCGTAAAAGTGTTGTGAGCCGCACTAGTTGGTACTGATCCATGATGAATAGCAGCGCAAATCTGGAAGAACACTCAACGGGAGGACACAAACAGGCGCTGTTTGTGTTCTTCTAAGGAAAGAAAGAAAGGTACGTACGTTTCTGCAAGCGTTTTCCTGCCTTTTGCTGGGACATTTTGTTGACGAAATCTTAAAGATTGACCCTTCGAAAATTCCCAGTCCGGATGCTCTCTATGTGCCTGAGCTAAGTCAGCTCCGCCGCTCATGCGTGGATTCAGGCGAGTGCAACGTTTTTATCTCAGGCTGAAGAGCTGGGAACTGACTCCAGGGATCAGCACATTATGCAACAAACAGCGTTTTTGAAGCATTGATTGTTGCGATAGGTGATCACTGTTTCAGTCAGGGGAAATTGGGAGGATACTGGGAGGAAATTGGGAGGAATCAAACCACGAAGACTGCCATTTTTTATCAGCCCTGAGGGGGGGGGGGGCGAAGGTGGCTGGGGGCGGGGCCGGGAGGGGGTTTCTTTAAAACCTTTAACCATGAACAAAGCGCCCTTGGTCATAGAGCAGTAATTTCTGGCTGATGTACTTTGTAACACGCTATTGTAAGTACTGCGTGTACAGTATTTGTTGACTACGTTCTGAGAGCATTTATTATTTAGTAAAAAGTTTAAAAAGGTGTTGCACGGTCCCTATAAAACGTTTTTCAATGATCTTGCAAAGTGTGCTCTCTATTTTGTCTTTCAATTGTAGCATGGCTAGAGCAATTATAGTTTTGTTCACTCACCATGTGTCGATCATCCAAGCACATAGAAATAACTTCTCATCCCCACGTGGTGCATTCTTAGCCACGTGGCGCCTTCATAGGCCTAACAATGTTTAAAAAGTAATCACCTGTAGCTTCTCTTATGCCGTAATCTTTTCAAGCTTTTTCTTATATTTGGAGAGGGATTTACAAGAACGACGGAAAAGAAGCTCTCCGCTCTATTTCCACGCGTTGTAATTCTTTGAGACTGCAGCGCACGTAATGGCAAGAAATTTTAATGTTTTCATTGCTTATCGAACCATGAGAAATTACGAGTTCATTTATTTATTTATTTTACCCTCAGGTCATTCAGCATTGTAGAGAGGAGGGGCTTTTATAGAAGAGCGAAAAAAGTAAAATGCATGCCACCAGTGCATCAGAGATTGTGCACACACCGAAAATCAATATAGTTTAAAAAACTCGTGGTAGAGCAAGCGCAACAAACACAGCGATAAGCGCACTTTGATCAAAAAAAAATCTACAAAGAAGATAAATAACGCCTTTTATTCGCAGTACAAGAAGAACTGGAAAATGTACACAGAAATAACGGGCCCATACAAGCAAACGATCGACCGAGAAAGGAATAATGAAGCAAAAGCTGAACATAAAAAAAAACTACCATAGGGTTACTGAACGGCAAAAATATATAACAAATTACAAGAATTATGAATTTGAAAGCGTTTCCCGTAAACGGTCACGGTTTTTAAGTCAAACTAAATAAGAAGCAGTGGGTAAACGTTGAAGTAGTTTCTGAATTGAGGCAGATTTGTTATTTCTTGTTGGCTCACTTCCTATACCGTAAAAAGGCCACCTATCTTGCTTCATACTTCAATTCTGACCAGGTTTGGTAATTTGAAGAAAAACTTTGCTGGGCGACGCTTTGAAAACAGCAATAAGAGAAAACGATTTATTAAGAGTTCTCGTACCCATGTACGTTAATTTTGTCGCTGAAAATACGACAGCGAAGGCCCCCATCGAACTATGCAGCGGCAAATGCGCGCGTGCGGGCTTTCAGTTGGATCCATGAGCGCGAACAGGGATGCAGGTTCATGGATTTGAGCTTCCCCACAAATCTTTCGTTACAGTCTTCATGATCCAGTAGCGCACGGACGTTAGAAACGAGAACACCATAACAGGGAGGATCAAGAGGCAGTGAAAGGTTTGAATTTCAGTTGGGAAAAAATGGTAGAATCCCTTACAGAGCTGGTAGCGGGATACGGATTATCGCTTGGAGATGCTTATAGGTGGTATTCATTGAAAAGTTAGGTGTCAATTTCTTCGCTTTGCAACTCTGGAAATGGCCACAGGCATGGCCGAAGCGCAGCGGACATGGCGCGGCTTGTGCCACTACGGCCGCACGCCGAAGAAAAAATAACACCGGCGTGCATCGTCTGTTCCGTTTCAACACGATTTTCAACGGTAGTCTGAACAGAGTCGTTATTAATCGCACTCACATTGGAGTCGCGGCATTACTTTGCGTTCGGCGGGCTAGAGTATCGAATGTCCAACCCATATCATGTGCTTAGCACGGACAAGTAGCGCCATCACGCGGAGCCCGACGTAACCCGTGATGGTGTACTCACATGGTTGCCTGCATGCGTGCCTCGCTATTGAATACAGGCTATAGTGAAAGATCCTTGGTAGCGTTTGATTAAACGAATCTGTATATTATTAGCGGTGCAAATTTGTTTTCAGGAGCATGAACTGCCGTCAAATCATTGTGGGACCAAGGGATAAAAACGCACGGACCAAGACTAGGCAACAGAAACCATGCAATGGTGTGACTAAGTAATTGGCAGCGTGATCGTGCGTTACGTGAGCAGCGTGGCTAAGCCGAACATCTATAGGCTGTGTACTTCCTCTCGGCCTTTTTGCGATGAAACGACACAAGAGCGAACATGAGCTGTCTTTAGAAGCCAAAACCTCGAGAACACCGCTATTGTCTCCTCTCAAGCAAAAGACGTGAGGCAGCGTTTTTTTTGCTGTATCCTTGCCTATTTATTGACTACCCTATTTTTTTCCATCAAATGGTCGCTTAACCTCCCAGCCCTCCTGAAATCAATCAAATGAGTATTTTACTGACTGTGCACTGCTCCAGTGAATTTACATGCGGTTTGCGTCACTTATTCCCAAGATTTATTTTAAATAACAATGTTGAGGTGTGTGAATCATTTCTTGTACTTGCGAACGTTGTTTGTCTTTATGGGCAATGTTATGCAACTAGTGCTTCGTAACCAGACAACGCCCCGGCGGGTGAAATGGGCTCTAGAAAAGCGACGCCGAAGACTGCGCGCCAAAAAAAAAAACCCCGGGGGTTCACCTAGATTTGATTTGCATATCTCGGGGAACATAGAATCAACACGGCGCAGGCCAGCGCTGAGGATGCTGGAAGACACTACCTCTTATCTTCACCTTCGGATGAGAGCCGTTCCTCACCTCACCACCATTTTCCACCCACAGCAATGCAATACTGACGCGATGAATTCATTCCCTACTCCGCGTTTCTTTGCATGACGACAAATGATGATTGGCTCCCCTTTGTAATTGTGCTGACTCATATATGCATAACGAAAAGGTCTTACGACACAAAAAATGGCCTCGTATCTGCTCCTTTTGTTACAAATGTAGACGAAAGACGATAGTCGACTGGCGCCCCTGCCAAGTAAACGCCTCCCTCTTCGATCCCCCTCACCGCTAATGCCGTTCCTCTCCCGTCTCGTACCTGCCAAGATAACACGCTAGAGGTTTTCTCAAGTCAATTTAAATTTACCGCGTTACACTGCTCCAAGTCGGGTGCCTCGATGCCAGCGCTGCCGTACAGCAGAAACGCACGTGAATCGAGGCACCCTACTACAACGTTTATAGAACCACGTTGCCCTACTCGACGAGCGTTTCAAGCGGAACGTCTAACCTATCTAGTGGAACCTTTCTTTGCTGTTGCCGTTTGATTTCTTGAATGACGCCAGGAGCGCGGGGAACCGCAGGCGATAGTTTTCTGCATTTGATGTACTATTTCCTTGTTATCGCAAAAACCAAGCATCCATAATTTTTCTTTGAAATAGGACATTGCAAATATCACTTATGTATTGATTTCTACCTTGTATTTGCGTAAGGTCGTGTTCTGGTTCAACATTGTTGAAAAGTATAAAAATTGAAACCAGACTTAGATGTTTAGATTTGACTGTGGGTATATAATACCAGTGTCTGTCTGTCTGTAACTCGATTCAGCCAGGTGGCTGAATCGAGTTACACAGACAGACAGACAGGCAGACAGACAGACAGACAGACAGACAGACCAAAATTTCTGCGTGTAAATAGCCCAAGAAAAACTATCGACTTTAAAAGTCACCTAAAATCCAAGATTCCCAGTGAACGTTTTGTTACAGAAACGCTTTTATAAATGAAATCTCAAAAATCCAAGATACCCGCATTTAATTTGTGAGAATAGCACCGGCGCATTGATCACATTTAGGAGTTGTACTAATAATCCCAGGCTATTTCAACTCCCGAGCACCTCTCACCATCCTGGAAAAATGAAATCCTTGAAATCTGAGCGGGACCGTTGAGAGGTACGTCCAACAAGAGCACTACACTAGCTTTCGGCTAGTCGTTGCTGCCATTCAAAAACAAAAAAATGAAGGACGGGCGAGTAAACAAGACAAGACAGAGGCAGACTCGCAAAGTAGTTGTAAGTATACACCTGCTCTGTCGAGTTCACTGTACCCTGTTATTCGTCCGTTAAGTTTAGCCAAAACGGACTAACGGGGATTGCCATTAGACATTATGGGGAATAAATGTGTTGCCATAGCATTAGTCTTTTTTTGGACTAACGGCAAGAGTACCAGCTGTTCATACCTCCACAAGTAGTCCCTACACCGTTCAACTGTTGGTCCACCATAACGATTAACTGTTGCTACCTTGCAGATCAACTGTTAGCCTATGCTGTAAGGGCACTGATGACCAATCAGTCGTTAATCTTTACCACACTCCCTAAGGACCAAATGGGGCTTTGCTAAGGTTAAACATTAATCCTTGCAAATGCTTCATACTGGATTGACCGTTCATTCTAGAAGGCTAAATGTTTCGTGCAAATGCTTCATAAGGATCAACCATTAGACCATAGACCATCCCATTAGACCGAATATCCAGGAAGATAAAGTAAACATAAGGGACCAGGAACAACATTTCGTGGCCGTCTAAAATATTCTAGACAGACAAATGGCCGGTTTTAAGATTTTATTGCAGCACTGCGTGGGAAAGATACATAACAGTAGTAAACAGTACTCCCCTCTGACTACCGGAAAATCTCTAATTCGAAGGCCATTTGGGCACACGTTGTAAAGGCAATGCGAAATGCCAAGTATTAGGATATTCAAGGTTTTCAGGGCGCCCACATGGCTGCTGTCCATAGCGCAAGTGTGCTTCGCGTCCTCGAGGTTCTCGTCCGTTGAGAGCACACAACTGCCCTCCGTGAAGCTGTCGGCAAAGGGCGCATGTCGTCACACTCCAGTAAAAAAAAATAGGGCAACAAAACAAGTGTTATTGGGGCACTCGAAGACATTTACGTATGCAGGGACCTCATGGCACCAACATGAAAACTTAAATGGCGTGAATTTGTGGTGTCAAAAAAAAAAAAAAAAAAAACCCTTGAACGCGTTTTCATAAAATGCACAGGAAAAGTAACGAGACAAAACCTGATCTGTGGGATCTACCTTGGCACAGTGCTCTTCGCAGCTTGGGGAAGGAAGTTTCACAATGCAGGTCACTTAAAAATAAACTTTGGCTCTCTTGCTATTCGAACTAGTCTGGGAACGAAGTATCATTGTACGAGGCAAAATTAAGAAAATCCCAGTTTCCAGGACCCCGAAGAAGCACCCGTAAAACCGGCAGAAGCACCCCGGGAAGCAAAAAGATGACAGTAAAATTAATGGTATATATGCAGCAGCCAAACGCTCACTGCGAGGTGTACTAAGTACTTGGCTAGGGATTAATTATGGCGCTGGTGCACGGTTGTTAAAATGCGAATGATTATTCTAAACAGGCATTGTTTTGTTCCCTATTCCAGCAAGAAAGCCCCCACTGAAACCTTCAATAGCACCCGGAGCCTCATGCTCCTTAACACAGTGAACCACTGCATTGAGTCCCTGGATTGAACCACTGTAGTAGGTGCACGCAAAACAGTGGCACTATCAAGACATGTCATTATTCGCATGCAGGATCGCTATCATGCTGAGAGGCCTACATAGCAGGAAACGAAGACCTCTCCTTTTTGCACGAGACATATGAGGAAACAGACACTTCCTCTGTCAGCCGCAGTTGTGAAACAAAATTGTACGACTTCGATCAACGATACCAAAATACCAGAAACTGTTTTAATAATGGAATGAAGGCTACTACTCTCTCTGAGTGCGCGGGTGTGCGGAGAACCTTCACTTTTCACGTCTGGCTGTGGTATCCAAAAATGCGGTTTAGCTAGAAAATTATGCAGTGACTAGTTTTCTCAATGTTCCACTGGTTTTAGAAATTGACGTTTTATGAGTTTTATTGTTGGCCGTTATGACGATAGAGCATGTTTTTTTTTTCAATATTCGGCTTCAAAGTATACTTGGCACTCCAGCTGACGCAGCATCTTGCTAACGTTAATTTCACAAATTTTCTGCCTATATTCTGATATTTTCCGTTAATATTTGGTATACACTGGATACCGCTCTTGGGACGTAGCAATCGGGTGCAGTTAATTTAATTCGTCCGCGTTCGCTGAGTCAGCGATAACACTTCAGGGGTCTCGACTACATGTTGAACGCGCCTTTCAAATTTTCGGTGTTAAATTGAGTAACACTGCATTCTGGGTCAGAAAACTAACACTTGGTGCAGATTGATACATCGGTTGTTTTAGGGGGGGTTTTATTACGGTCAGACCGCGTGTGCGCATCAAAACTTCATTTTGCAGTTTTATTGTGGTGGCAGAATACAATCTTGCGTTCCGCAAAATCTCGATAAAATGCCGTATTCAGCCAATTTACATCAGATTTTAGCTGTTAAAGTCTACATTTATTCTGAACGGGGTTGCGGTAACGCGGGAACAACTATTTTTTGCCTGCTCAGCTTCAGAGTGTAAGCGCCCCCTGCAGATCCCGTGTTTCCAAGTTTGATTTTGTTTTTAATATCTGCTTTTCATTTAATATTTTTATGTCTGTAAGTAATTATTGTATGCGTATAACACGGGGTTGTTATTTTAGTGTTCCCGCATCTAAGTAAAACGTGACAGCCATTCAATGATACTGAACACGTGCTAAACACGTGTAATGCGTTTTCTAGCCATAAATCATAGTAAATTTATAATTTCGAATTAAAAAAAGTGAGCAGTCCGTTTCCTTTTTGTAAGCTGGTCTTGTTAGGGTGGTCATTTGTGCGGCTGGGCCATGGATGCGAATGAAAACCGCATTTTTACTGTCTTAGAGTGAAGCAATTAATTCAGTAAACGGTGATCGAAACAAATAAAACGTAGGTCATCGTTGGCAGCAAGGCACAGCAAATTTACTGGCATTGGTTTGAACAAAAAGAGCCCATCTCGCCGCGAGGGGTACTCGAGTAAATGCGTCGCATAGGGGGTGGGTGTATTGCGTTACCGTTTAGTGTTTGGGGAGTTGGTGGTAGTGAATGCGTTGTATCAGCAGCTTCTTGACGTAGTTTGAATGAGTCAAGGATATAAGGCGCGTTCGTAGCCGTTCATTCTGTGTCGGTTTTGTGGCGCAGTGGGAAGAGCACCATGTACCTCGCGTTCCGCCCACAGGTAGTGAATGCGTTGTATCAGCAGCTTCTCGACGTAGTTTGAATGAGTCAAGGATATAAGGCGCGTTCGTAGCCTTCCATTCTGTGTCGGCTTCGTGGCGCAGTGGGTAGAGCACCATGTACCTTGCGTTCCGCCCGCAGGGTCGTGGGATGGATACCAGGCGCCGGTAAGTATTATTTTTTTTTATATAGTGTAGGGGGAGGGGTGCGGACTTGTTGTTGAGAGCGAGGAGGGTAGCGTGATGCGGGAGAGAGCGTGATGCGGGAGAGGAGGAGTGGGGGAGATGGCGCACCTGGAACGGCTGTTGCGGACGCCGAGGCACGCCGACAACGCCGGGTGACATCGTCAGTTAAAGAAATGATCTGCATTTAAAATCTGACAATGTGACACTGAGGTACAAGCTTACGTGGGAAAAAAAATTAAAGCCGATCCACTCAGTGTGAAAGCTGTGGGAAGTGCAGAGTAGTGATTCGCCATAATAGGCTGTAGCGCCTTTATCCGCCTCGCTGCTATCACCCAATGCAATTCAAATTTCCCGCGTATTCGCAGTGCTCGCGCGCCTCCTGCCTGAAACTCCGCCAGCGAGAGTTCTGCTCTTTTTGTGCTGCATTTTCCTCCCGCACGTGACGGCGTTGCACTGCCACTTTTTTTAAAGACGACAGTGTTTCTTGGGCCACTTAAACCCAAAAATTTTGGTCTGTCTGTCTGTCTTTTTTTTTCTTTATTGCCATACTTTGACACACACAAACAAAACACTACACTCTTAAAAACGCTAGCCAGCACTTGACTAACACAGTTATGGCTAAAATTGTTTCATGTTTGTTAATGTTTCAAACACGGGCAACCATTCCGGAGCCTCGGGCTGAGCCCTCCACACTTCAATAATCAGACGAACAGACTCAGAAACGTACTCTTTGGACCGTTTGGCATCCATGTCGCGATGGTGGATGGCCATGCGCGATTTCCAAATGCCGTGCAGGGCCAGAACCATGACGAGGTCATATGGTACCCATCCGTCTGTCTGTCTGTAACTCGATTCAGCCACCCGGCCAAAGTAAATTTGATATTGCGCAATAGTCTTATAAACTTACAGCCAAATGTGAACGTCTAAGCCCGGTTTAAGTGTTCATACTTGTCAACTTTGTTGAACAAGAACAAGACATTACGCAAATATAAGACAGGAAATTAGTACACAAGGGATATTTACAGTGTTCCTTTATTTAAATATTCACGGATGCTTGGTTTTTCGATAACAAATGATATTCTTCATCTGCTGCAGAAAACTCCCGCCTCCTGGCGGCATATGAAAAATCACGCGGCAACAGCAACGAAAGGTTCCACTAGCTAGATTACACGTTCTGCTTGAAATGCACGTGGAGCACGTCCACGCGGTTCTATAAACCTTGTAGTCGGCCGCCTCCATTCACGCGCGTCTCCGCCGTACTGCAGCGCTGGCATCAAGGAACCCGGCCTGTACCAGTGGAACGCGGTAAACTCAAATCGCCTTGCGCAAACCTTTGGTGTGTTAACTTTGGGATGAGCGCGACGGTACAGGAACAGCTTGAGAGGTGAGCGGGAAAGCAAAGGGGGGCATTTCCTTGGCAAATGTCTACAAAGACTATCGTCTTTTGACGACATTTGCTACGAAAGGAGCAGATACGCGGCCAATTTTTTCGCTCGCCATCGTAAAAACCAACCCAACGAGCGTTCCTAACTAAATGAGCGCAAGCCCTGCCGGTTAATCACGTATATTAGGGCTCAAATGCACCTAGAGTTCTCTCTACGCTAAACAACGGTGAGATGTAGGACAAGCGCCAGCGGTTCGCGAGTTTCGAACGCTTATGACTATGTAAAACGGTAGGCTTTCGAAGCCTTTAAGTTACGCTGCGACTACATCCCCTACGACGGAACGCCGTGTGGTGCTACTTGGGTCCAGCGAGCAAGCTGCGGGGACAAGGCGAGGCCCTAAAGTGTTCTGTACTTAGAAAAGAAGGAGAAAGGGAAAAGCCGCCTTCGCGGGGCTTACCTTTGTGCATGTTCACGCCGGCGTCCGCCGAACAAGTAGAAACAACTATTCGGGGTGCCGCGAGGAGGAGCAACAGCAACGTTGCGGGAGCAAACGGCACTGTTAGCCTTTCCGTTGGTCCTGTTCACGTGCAGGGAGCAACGTTTGGTCCCTTACTTTTGCACACCACCCTCATCACGGCTCGTTTGGTCCTTTAGTGGACTAAATGTTCTTCGCGAGGCCTAAATGCGGCAGTTAGTCTTATTTTATACCATTTTGGCTAAGAATGGCGCATTTTCATCCGCTAGGGGTAACGGGCATAGTTGCAAATAATGATGGTAGTGGTTTACTTATAGTATCCTAATTGCGCTCAATACGCCTGCAAGTTGTAATCTATCAAAGGTAACGGCTAACTTTCGGGAAGCTCAATTTTGAGGACGTCGTCGTTTTGTGGGGGGGCCATGGAGCGAAAACAAGACAGGAGTGGAAACGACGCTGTTTAGTGCCGCAAGATAACGTCACAAGCGCTTGGCTTAGGGTTGAGCTAACGCCGCCTGTCGCGGGAAATGAAACGGCGTTGCCCCCGCGTTCGACATTTCATCGCGCAACCATAGAAGGAATTGCGGCCGCCATCATTTTGTCCATCAGGTGCCGCCACCATCTCTTTAACCGTTGCAGCAATGCAAATATGTAGTTTGCGTTGCGCTGGGTTTCGTTGAGACACTATCTAATCGCCCGCCAGCGTTAGCCATAATGAGCCATTTACCCTCCTATATAACCTCTTGCTCCGTGGGATGGACCCAGCTGCTCTCAGCTGAGGTGGAGGGACTCAGATTTATTGCTTGGTTTGCTCGCTTACTTCACTTATGCTACGCACACAAATGCGACATATCGCGCTTCAGCAGTGAAGACCAGCGAAAAAGGGAGGTTCACGCTGGCGGCTTGTCAGCATTCATGTCGACGCCGTTGAAGCGGCGGACACCTACCTCGTTCCTGACTGCTTTGGAGGAACTTGTAGTAGGATTCGTGGACCGGAACGGAGCTCCAGGGGTGTAACTGGGAGTGGCCGAGGACGGCACCAAGAGGCAACTACATCATTTGAGAGGCAAAGAAACAGGGAAGCACAGACCGTTTATTTCGCTTTGGGAAGGGAGCAACTAGCGGAGCTTTCGAAAAAAATGACGGTGGCGCGAGGCACGAGATGTAAGGGTGTCAACCGGTGGCGCGTGAATGAAGATGCTGCTCATGATACCAGTGTTGTTGATGCGATGAGTGGGGACAATGGCTACTGGAGCTTCCGGTAGGCAAACGTAGCCCACAATATATATATATATATATATTGTAATGGAGATTGCTTGAAGTGCTCTCGCCGTCCAATCCCTCTTCACCCACCGGTCAATCCCCGAATGAGCAATGTAGCACGGATCAACGGCTACATATATATATATATATATATATATAGAATAAGGGTTGGCAGTCAAGAAAACCTCGGAAAGCAAAGGGGGGAATGCGGTAGGTGATAGAAACAGATGAAGAATTTTTGAAGTCAGAAAGAAAGTGGTGAAAGAATGCCGCCGGGTGGGATGTGAACCCTTATTCTGTCTGAATTCACTGAGCCCCTCATTTCTCATTTTCTGATTCGCTACATGCATAGCGAGGGCCTCTGTTCTGGCAGTCTTGGTGCCAAAGGTAGCTTAAGAAGGTTCAACGCTGGTCGACCACTCTCGACATGTCGTAGACACTCGAGTCACGGCCCGGGGGTTAAAAAGAAGGTCCCCTTCACCCCGAGTAGTCCGAGTGGCGCCGGCTACCACCCCCAAGTGCAGGAAACAAAAATACCTTAACATAAATACCCGAGAAAGTGCTGGGGAAACAGCCCCGCCGGTAGCGTAGTGGTTATCGCACCAGACCGGTATTCTGGAGGTCGTGGGTTCGGATCCCACCCGGCGGGCATTTTTTCACCACTTTCTTTTCGACTAAAAAAATTCTTCATCTCTTTCTATGACCCACAACAACCTCCCCTTTGCTTTCCGAGGTTTCCTTGACTGCCAACCCTTATTTTATGTCTTATTTCACGGAGCCCCTCGTTTCCAATTTTTCTGATTCGCTATATTTATATCTATATATTATATATATGCATACAGATTGAACCGAGATGTAGGCGAAAGATGTATTTACGATATGAGACGATATATTTACCACCCAGCCATACACACTGACGGCTGTGTGTCTAAAGTAAAAATAGAGGCACCTTATGTAGTTCTGGGCTATCAAAACTAAATAATCGTTACCCAATTACTCAATTTTTGCCGTTATTCACGTAACTTTGAAGCCGAAGCCGTCGCTGTGCTAGAAGCAATGAAATACATAAAAGAAGAAGACCCGTGCCGAAAATGTCAAGTATTTTGGTCAATCTTTCCGCATTACAGGAGGTAAAATTCCAAGCTACCTAAACATTTTCATACAACAAATAAAGAGCGAATTAAACAACTGCAAGGACACCCATGATGTGAGCTTAGCTTTCACCGAAGAGCACCGAAGAACAGACAGGTGTTTTTGGTAACTAGATAGCTTACGAATCAGGGAAACAAGCAACCATTGCTTTTAATAGTTTAAATATCACCATAACAACCAAGTTCATTAAAGGGCAACTGAAGAAGCGAAGTGATAATAAATCGAATCAAATATAGAATGAACAGGGCCGGGAAACCGGAGAATATCGTTATCAGTGCGTCAAAAATGTAAAAATTATACAACCAAATTTTCGTTCCAATTACTACACAAGTAATATCAGGCCAGGGGAGATTACCATTTTATCGATAAAATCCGAGATTAGCGATAATATTTTTTGAGGATATCAACTACCAGCAGAAAACTTAGACCGATAACTCAGAACGTGCGAAAATAGGAAACTAGAACGCGATGAACTATGAAAACTATTTAAGAGAAGCTTACCCTATTGGAAAAAGAAAATTTAGAAAGCAAAACATCTATTGAGATATTAGAAAAGTCTATTACCGATAAGGTGGCATTAAATATGGTATGAAGTCTAAAGCAGTTCTTAGCATAAATGGTCAACATGACCAAAATACAGACTTTAGATTCGCTATTTTCCATTATTCCATTACTTAGCCGTAAACCATTAGCATAATTCGCATTACCATTATTAGCAACGAAACTATCAACAAAAATATTCAGATATTAAAAAGAAATATTGAAGGAACGCAACAGAAGGTACAACTATACGCGATTCTATGGCTTTGTACGGTTGCATGGTTTTACGGTGCGGAAAATTATCTGTTGCTTCGGTAGAACTGTTCTCTATGTACTCTTTATTGCACGTGCTTCGATGGTCCAACGAATGTCCCTTCATAACGTTATTTGTCTAGTACCTAGCCTTTCCGCTATCGTGTTTTTTTAGGTAGACCGGACAGCAGAAAGTTAACAATGTCTAAAGAACAGCTTTGGAGAGCGGTACGGAATCAAGAATCCGCAGAGCTATCGCCAAAGTTTGGACGAAAGATAAAAGTTTGTGCAGATCGTTGTTTGTGTGCCCAGAAACCCTTGGTAACGTATAATTCTCTTCGTGGTATAACGGTTTCAGTCTAATCAAGGGCGGACATTGCTGGTCATTACGGCCCAAGTGTGGTTTTAAACCAAAGCTGTTATTCGACCTCTTTCGTCAAAATAGGTTACCATAAAAAGGCCTAAAAACAGAGAAACGTTTGTTCACCGGAACGCCTACTAGGTGAACGTTTGTTCACCTAGTAGGCGTTCCGGTGTCCACCCCTAGGTGTGACAATTTACGCCTGCTGGTGGTCTTTCCTTTCCTTTTTCTTGACAATAAATTCATTCATTCATTCATTCACCTAATAAGATATTTATACTGTAGTACTTTTCAAAAGCAAAAAAAAAAAAAAAACAATCGAAACAAAAAAAGAAAGATTTTCCAGCATCTGGTTTCAGAGCAATTACAATGTGCGTACAGCACAAACGAAACCAAAAGTTCCACGTTGCAGGCCGTGCAGGTGTGTGGCATATGGGAAGTCAGTTGGCGCAGAAAACAGGCTCGCAGTTTCGTTCCACTCTGCGACGTCGTAGCTGGTAGCGCGTGTCTGCTCGGCGCTACGCATGCGTCCCATGGTGCTTTCCGCGCAAAGGGCGAACAGCTGCAGCGAGGAGTTCACCTACAACGCTCCTGGAAACGAAGAGAGCCATGGACACTGAAATTGAAAGGTGAGCGTGTCATCACTTCTATCTGCTCATCAACTTTTGTCGTCACAATGACTGGTTGCTGCATCCAAACAGCTCATAGAGGCTCATTGGGTAAGCTTCTACGCTTTTGTGGTAGAAGTTTCATGTCCCTATTTGGACACTTTTTATTTTGTGTTTTCGGCAAAGGGTGTATAAACAGCGCTGGGTACAACTAGGCTTAATGAATGTGTCAAGAATATTTCATTTAGCCAAAATTATTTCTATCCCTCTGACTGCATCGAGAGTAATGACCCAGGCGCTGCCACAACTACAAAGGAAACACATGCAGGTTTGTACCCGTCTCGCGCGCACGGTAACGGCTGTTTCGTACATCTACCCTGCTGAAACCCACATAAACGTTGCCGTGGAACATACTCAATCGAAAAATTTTCCGCTCACGTCCTCTGCTTTTTGCCGCCCATCGACTACAGTAAACGTCAACGCATTGAGCTGTCATTCAAGTTGCGTTTCGCGGATTAGGTCTTTTCTATAAGAATTGAAGTAATTGTGCATATTAAGACCATTGAAAAGGGAGCGGATTGAACGAAAATTCGATTTATATTAGAGGACATTTTGCTGTAACTTTCCGTATCATAGGTAAAACAGACAAATAAAAGGTTAAGGCAGTTATCCTGATGAGCAAGATACAGGCAAATTTGGAGGAAAAGGAAAATGGAAACATTTCCTTCTCCTTAGATAAAACATTCAGCATATGGATATGTAATTATATAAAATAAACGGTTAGGCTAGTGAAGGTTAAATAGCAAAAAATGGGCGCAATAAAAACATAACAACTTTACTTCAAAAGCATATTTTTACATTGACGTGGACCGTCCTTTATCAAGAGTAATATCTTACAGAATAGAAGTGGTTTATATAAAGTTCAAGGATTTGAAGTTCCGGGGGCGGTGGCATACGTTTAAGATGGAAAGCGAGGAGGAAGAGGGAAAAGGGCATTGAAACGTGACAGAGAAAGCGAACAGCCAGGATGGACAAACTAGAAAAAGCATAAATAAGTGAGAGAGGGTGATAGAAAGAGGCGAGTCAGGGAGAACTAAACTGAGAGAGAAAAAGGCAGCGGTGAGGAAAGGCAAACTAAAAAGTTATGAAGAACCGAGAGGATACGACAGACAGGAGCTGAGGAGCGAAAGGGGACACATAACTGCGTGGCTGACAGGGGCGGCGAGTTGTAAACGCCCGCGGTCAGCCTTCCTTCTGCGGAAGGAAGGAAGTCATTCTTCCTTCTTTTCTGCCTTCCCCGCAAGCCCTTTAGTTTTAAATGCATGTGGGGCACCAAGCCGGCCTACTGCACGGGTGCATGTTAGTTACTTGGTTCAGCAACCAGGCGCACAGCCGGCTGATTGCAGCTAGCGTGATTCCTTTAAAGCATCATCCTCCACCGAGGCTGCACAGCGTGGAAAGGCGCCTCAAAATAAACTGGCCAGCGTAGCATCAAATGTTTCACCGAAAAGCAGGCCGCCCTCTGAAAACTTTTCCAAGAATATCGCGTGCGCACAGCATCCTGAATTTGCATTCAGCTGCTGCAGCATGCGTCTGAGGCTGTGAGCTCCATTACTCGTATTTCTTTTAATCTTCCTCTGTACCGAAGGGACGTTTACCGGAGGGGCATACAACCTAATGCACCTAAGGGACATACAACATAGCTTTAGCAAATTTTATATTAGAGCGAAACTTTCCATGCATCACTGATGACGATGTTGCAACAAAACGCACTGCAGGAAAGCCAACTTACACAATGTGCTTCCACAAATTCAAACGCAAAAAGCCTCCCGTGGCGGGAATCGAACCTGCATCCTTCGCGCTATGAAGCTGACGTGTATTAGATTGCGCTATTCCGACACAGTCAAATCAGTTTGCAAATTGACTTTGACTCAGGTTTTATGGGAGAAAGCTTCGCGTTTTAATAGTCTTTCTCTTACAAAAAGTTGATTTTTTTGCCGTAGCAACAATACATGTTCTAGGTCCAAGACTTCTGTGTCTTCCCGCATCACTCGGACATACAGAAAACAATGGTCGAAAGCCAGCCAGACATGAAAGAATCTTCCAATATGTCTCTGCATGCTTGATAATTACCGGTTGCTTTTTTACAGGGCACCCGGTGAGGTGTACGATGTGCGACGGCGGTTATCACACGATGACCGCTGTTCTTGGGCCCTCCCGAAAAATGAGACATTAAGGCCGAAAACCGAAGAGCCCGGCACAGACGTGGACCGACGGTGGAGCGTGGCGCTTCTCGCGAGCTTGGCGGGACTGGTTGCCGCGGCGTCCATTCGCAACTCGGGCTTCTTCTTCGTCCGTTTCCGGAACGAGCTGGGCGGGAGCGGTAGCAGCCGAGAAGCCGCTGCCTGGCCTCTCACTGTCTTGGAGGTGGTCTCGCACATGGCTGGTAGGTTCAACCCATCGCTCCTCTGCCGTTATAAAGGCCTGGATGGGAGTGTACAGTTTAGGCAATCAATCAATCAATCAATCAATCAATCAATCAATCAATCAATCAATCAATCAATCAATCAATCAATCAATCAATCAATCAATCAATCAATCAATCAATCAATCAATCAATCAATCAATCAATCCAATCAATCAATCAATCAATCAATCAATCATCCAATCAATCAGTCAATCAATCAATCAATCAATCAATCAATCAATCAATCAATCAATCAATCAATCAATCAATCAATCATCCAATCAATCAATCAATAATCCAATCAATCAATCAATCATCCAATCAATCAATCAATCAATCATACAATCAATCAATCAATAAACAATTCATTATTATTTGTTGAAGTAATTAATTATTCCGTCGCCAGATAACTAAATACGTAAATAAATTCTTAATTATTTCATCGATCAATCTATCAATTGACCAGTGACTCAATAAATCAAGCAAGCAATCAATCGTAACTTTTATTTCTCTTTTTAAAAAGCATATAATCTAGGGGAATGTAATGCAGGAGGGTTGACAGGAGTACAGATAGGGTTAATGCCAGACTACAGTAAATTGCCGATGAAAGTAAACAGAAGAATGCGACCAAAGGAAATTATGTTAGAGTGACGCACACAGGCAATATTATATAATCTTAGAAAGCGCCCACAGTGGGCACTTGCATAATAAAGAGTAGCCAGATGAGCGGCAATAAAGAATTAAGAGCCAGAAATAGAAAGGAAAACAATCTTCATCCTTAAAGAGGGAGGAGTCGTTTTTACGAGAGTCTACAAAACGCCGGCATTGCGAAACCGCGTCCACTGGACCATTGTAATATCGAGCGGCGGTGGCATATTCACACGGTAACTTCCAATGGTCTCATATGCATTGCATATTGTCTCATAGTTGGAACCCGGATTCCAACCACGAGGCAGAGATAATTAGAAGGATAAGAATAGGGTGAAGTGCATTCGGCAGGCATTCTCAGATAGTGAATGGCGGCCTACCGTTGTCCCTGAAGAAGGAAGTCTATGGCAGCTGCATCTTACCTGCACTCAATTACGGGACAGATACTTCGAGGCTCACTAAGAGGGTTCTACTTAAATTGAGGACGACTCAGCGCGCAATGGAA
This sequence comes from Haemaphysalis longicornis, assembly GCF_048455015.1. Taxonomy (NCBI): domain Eukaryota; kingdom Metazoa; phylum Arthropoda; class Arachnida; order Ixodida; family Ixodidae; genus Haemaphysalis; species Haemaphysalis longicornis. The sequence continues at coordinate 125,675,754 of NW_027526422.1, forward strand.
TGGAAGATGATAGGTGTAACATTGAGACAAGAAGAGAGCGGAGTGGGTCAGGAAACAAACGCGTGTTAAGGACATATTATTAGAAATTAAGAAGAAAAAATGGGTGTGGGCTGGGCATGTAATGCGAAGGCAATATAACCGTTGGTCATTAAGGCTAACAGAGTGGATCCTAGAGAAGGCAAGCGTGGCAGGGGGAGGTAGAAAGTTAAGTGGGCAGATGTGATCAAGAAGTTTTCGGCGATAAATTGGTCCGTACCTGAATAATTGGAGATCTATGGGACAGGCCTTTGCCCTGTGGGAGGCGTAGATAGGCTGATGATAATGATGGTGATGATGATGATCATGATTGTCTTGCAATATATCACTCGGTACTTACCAAGCAGAACGAAGTGAGGCTTCAGCGCGTGCGGCTGAACGTCGCTGACGCAAGTCCTTTTTGCTTCCATGTGCAGCAGGCCACTTCCCTCCTCTGCACTCTTTGTGACGTGCGCGCTTACTCAAACCGCGTCATACGTGAATGTGCGCGATGCACAACATGTAGGACGTCTCTCCTAGGGTACCTGGACCAGCCGCTTTCGAGAAGACGAGCAGCAAGTGACGTGTTAGCCCTTCGTCTAAACGAGCAGCCCGAGAACAAAATCTCTATTCACTTTCCTGCGAAGTACTGCACTGAATCAGGGTCTCTAAATAAGTCTACGTAGGTGAGAGCGTCATCGTCATCATGTCCCCATCACTTATTAAAGTTAATTTTTTCTCATACATCTAGTGTAACAAGCCAGGCGCCTTTGTCAGGGTAACGTCACCAGTACCATTGAAGACTATTCTCCCTCTCTCTCGACGGTGACACAATGCAAGCGTGGGAATTGTGAGTACAAAACGCCTTTATTTGGAAGTATGCCTGAACGTCGTCTATAGTTGTTAGGGTTGTCATGCCCTCAAAAAAATGTCGTGATAAAATTGCCGAAAAAAAAATCACCAACCTTGAATTTTGCGTATGAGGAGGAGGTAGAAATACAATCATTTTTAGGAAGGCGATTAATAATTTCATTTCTGTAAACTGCGTGAAAAAAATCAGAAATGGTTAGAATTAGCCAGCGGGTAAAACAGTGTTCTAGAATTATAGGATCAAAAACCGCATCTCCACGATTCTAGTTGACGAGAGGTGAATCTGGGGAGTGGGTTGTTTCTTCTTCTTATTTATTACATGAGAAAAACAAATAGGAGAGATTCATGCCATATACCAGCGCCGGATACTCCTTCTCACGTAAGGTAAATGCTGTTATGAAAACATTGCAACGCGCCCTTACACATTGCATAGTTCTGCCAAGGGGAACGCTTCTAATAAAGTCTTTGCAAACTACATTGAGTAATGAGCAGTCCCAGAAAGAAGAACAGGGAGTAAGCAAAGCTCGCACAATACATTGAAGACACTAATTGGCCGCTCGAAGCAATTGAGTGGAGATAAGTTCGAATGGCAAGAGGAAGAAAGCTTTCACGGCTCGTTCGTATAAAAACACAAATAATTCCAAGTGCAAAGTACACTCCAGAGAAGAGACGATATACATCACAGATGGAACGGGGAGTGAGACTGCCCAATCACATACAAAATAAAAATATTGGTAGATTGTAGTATTTGTAGACTCTAAGGTGCGTTAAGGACAAAGGAGAGTTACATTTCGAAACTAATAAAACGCTACAATATGAGCAGACTCTACAAACAGTTTAAGGGCAACAAACGAACGCCGTTGCTGACTAGCTGTTGTTTGTTGTTGTTGCTGTAGTCCATTGTTTTTTTTTCGCCTTAGAAACGTTTGTTGTGGAGGTATACTCAGTACGAAAGGAAATAGTTTAGACATGGTAATTAAAAAACATGGCTCTCGGTTAGCAGCAAATCACGTTCCCTCTGAGAGCGTATATGTAGCTTTGACACGGGTGACTGCCTGAACGCTTGAATAACGCACAGTATCGAGAAGAGAAATGAAACGCTTCAGATTCAAAACAATGGTGAGGATACGAAGAGTGCTAACGAGTGGCAACATGGCATTACACTCTTTCTTTTTCACATTTTATCAAGAAATGCCCACCTATCTGTAGCACCAAGTCATCACCGTGCATAGAGGAAACGGGTTGCCCTCCACGCGAGTACTTAGCGACAAAATCGATCGGAGCTGCATAAGTCTGCGGCACAAGGCGGCTCACTACGTATCGGCATATCCGTTCTACAATTATGCGTGAAGGCATTGAATTTTCCTGACAAATAAGGATTGCCAAGAAATTCCGCGTTTTTGGGTATTTTTTCTAGGACAGGTAGCGCGCCTGATTTTAAGCCCTATACTGCATTCGCGAACGTGCGCCCAGGAGCGATTATGCCTCGCACTGCCCCATATATCTTGTATGGTTTATTATAGCGGAGTTTCGCTTTTTCTTTATTTCATATTGCTATTTCGAGTACTTTCTCCTTTTTAAAGGAAGCTCTCAAATATTTGTTTTCCACTTCTGGGGGTACTTCGCCATGCCGGCTGTAGTGTTTGGATTCCTGACCGCAAATCTTAAAGAGCAGTTGCCAATTTATCTGGTTATTTAGCAAAAAAAAAAATTCAACTGCGTCCGGGAGTAGCATTCCCTGAAAACTATGTTTTACAAGTATACCTTACTGGCTGTACTTTAGATGGAACTCTGATTTCATTTCTGGCTTTTTTCTAAGCCTAAGTGTCGGTTGTATCTAGTGTTGGTATTGTAAACAGGCCTATAATGCAATGCTGGGATTTTGAAACAAGAAAATATTTCCCCAAAAAATGTGTGGTTTCCATCGAATTGTAATTTATAGGCTGTACGTAAGTTCGTGAAGCCATCACGATCAGCTACTCTGTAATGGACCAGAAAAAAAAATATTGCGGAGTATACGACAGAACAGTGTGTGTTTTGCAGGCTTTCCTGCTGCGTTCCTTGGGGAGCGGATAGACGTCTTCCAGGTTTCTGTGGTTGGTAGCGTGCTCCTCTGGGCAGGACTCGCTCTGGCATCCTTTGCGAGAAATGTCTTCTGGATGTGCTTGACGTTTGGATTAGTCCATGGTAAGTAACGAAAAACGAGAAATACTCTTCTTTTTGTTAACGTCCTTAAATCTTTTTAGGGCTCGCTATGCGGACGCAATGATTGTAGGTGAACACCTCAATGACCCCCCTGTGACCGTTGTCTTATGGGTCGCTTTGCTAACAATGTCCAATAGAGCATACTCACTGCATTATGAGGGTAACCAACTACGAAACGTTTTTGAGGTGTTACGTTTATAAAGTGGGGCTTCAGATACGTGCCAAAAAGTGCGCAATTATGGCTGGGAGTGTATGAACACACAGGAATTATTTTTCTGCAGTATGTAAAAAACGGCACCAAAATAAAGAGCTGGACTAGGTTGGTTAACTTCACATTTCTAAGGGCGCAAAAGTCACGGACGGGTGCTAAGGGTTAAAAAAAATGCGGAACAATTCACATTGCACCACTCGCAAGAGTTTGGAGTGGCGCCTTGTGTTGTCATTCCTCAAGTATTTTTAAAGTAAGAGCTGTTTAAGCTTTCATTTCCGCCTTATAGCGCTACCGGAAAGAAATGTCAAAAAAAAACCCGCCCGCATCTTCCCACGGGGGGAACTCGAGTAAATGCGTCGCAGAGTGGTGGGGGTATCGCGTGAATGTTGCGTAATTGGGTATGGTTTGGGAATGCTTAATTGTTATTTCGTCTTTATTATTCTTATTTATTGAATGAAGGAGAAGCGAAGGCAAGGAGTGTAAAGTTAGTCTGTCTTTATTGCTTGGGGCCGTCAAGCAAAGCGTCAAGTCTAGCGAAAGCCAAGCAAAGACGCCCTTGACTGAATTCCGAACGCGCGATCCGCCGCTTATATACACACCGCCCGCGTTCGAGGGAGAGGAGTACGGGGGAGAGACGCGCATGCGCACACTTCCGTACACAAGCGCGCGAACTTTCCACGCACCCACCACGCCGTTATCACGCGTACACGCCCTGCCGCCGTTACTGTTGAGCGCGACGCAGCGCACGGGTAGCTACGACGCATGAGCGCACAGACGCGCTCCCCCCGCACCGCCGCAGCTGTTGTTGAGAGCGACGGAGCGCACGGGGTACACGCGCTCCTCCCGCACCACCGCACCTGTTGTTGAGAGCGAGGAGGGTACGGAGGAGAGACGCGCACCTGCGCCTCAACGCGACGCGCATGCGCAGTGAGCGTGTGGACGGTGCCGACAACATCGACGAGTGACATCGCGAGCCTAAGAAATGCTCCGCATCTAAAAGACCGATGGCACGTGAGCGTGCTCCTCGCGAGCAGCGCCCAACGTAGAGCAGATCGGCCTTCGGTACTACTCGGCCAGTGTTCATGGCCTGATCTCTCGCATGCTCTTCTACTCGCCAGTTCGTCTGCGTTCGCGTCTGATGTGCGGTGCACAGACGCCGAGTTCGCGCTACAGACGCCGAGTTCCCGAAGCCAGTTGCAGCGGGTTCTAGCCTGTCGTAAGGCGGTCCACTTTGGGAGAGATATGAAAGGCTGCAGACAAAACTTTCCGCGCGTGCCAAACACGGAGACCTTTGAGCGGCAAGTTGGGAAATTCATGTGAGGTGCAATAGCCGAGTCTCCGACGAAGAGAGAAGGAGCGCCAAGCACAATGGGTCTCGGTTTTGCCTGTAACCAGAACGTGACTTGGTGTTATGAAAGAATTAAGGTGGGAAAGTAGAACCTTTACATGCTTCGAAAGATGCAAATATTTTGGCATGGAGCTGTCGATACCTACTTAAAAACAAAGATTGCTCGGTGCACTCACCTCATCTTCTCTTCTGCAGGTGGTGGCGTCGGACTTGTACTGGTGTCTCTCGACAAGATATTGATGCTGAACTTCAACCGTTACCGTGGTGTCGCCAATGGGTTAAAGTGCGCCGGTTTCTCGGTCTCATCGTTTATCTTTGTACGGCTGCTTTCCGAAGCTGACAAGGCCTGGGGATTCCGCTGGACGCTGCTGTTATTTGCTCTAGCGTGCACCCTGACAACTGCCTTCTGCTGTGTGTTACTGAAAATTTCTCTGAAGCAGCGAACCAGTTCAGTTCGAAAAAGCGAGTGTTTTTGTGGCCCTAGCAAAGCATATGGACGAAAAAGCTTGCCCTTCTTTGAGATAGCGAACCCAGGTGACGCGATAAAAGCATCCTCTATAGTGGAGAATGACGGCGAGGATAATAGCGCCACAAGAAGTGAAGAGAACACTTACGATTGTCTGAGCGCTTCGAGAGATGCTGATGGCGACCGACGTATTCAGTGTGAGCAAGAAAACAACCAACCCATACTCAAGGATTTCGACGGAGCAAACAGGAAAGCTGACCGCCACGATGGACTCGACCTACACAGCTCTGCTAGAAGTGCGAGAAGGGGCACAGACACTGTTAGAAACCTAAAAAGTTTGTTTCGCCTGTTCAGAGAAGCTACATTCTCTTGCCTTATGGTATCATCTGTTGTCTCAAACTTCTCAGCTTTTGTGTTCTTTGGCACTATCGTGGACTACGCCATCGACAAGGGGGCAACTCGTACGGAAGCTGAGTGGAACATCGTGTCGTCCTCTGCCGCGGCGCTTGTCGGTTCCCTCGGCGTGCCCGCTCTGGCAGACCGGGGATACGTCGGCCGCAGGACCCTTGTGGCGGTGGTGACGTTCTTCTTCGCTGCGTCGCTGATGTGGGTGCCACGAGTGGTGACAGTGGGCCAGTACGAGCTTGCAGTAATGTCGGCAGCCGCCTGCAGCGGAGCCCAGATGAACATGAGAATCGTGCTGCTGGCGGATTACGTACCGGACCAGCTTTTTACTCTTTGCCTGGGATTATGTGGAGCACTGTTTGCTCCTGTTGCCCTTTACTGCCCTGCGATGATAGGTAAGAGACTTTTACTTTGAGCGTGACGTTGTCTACACTACTTTACAAATCCGCTCAATTGCATGATGTCTCCCATCGCCGCCTAAACGATGTATATTTGCGCTTCGAAGGCAGAAAATATCAACCGAATTATTAGAGCAGCAATCGGAGACTGCCGAAAAGCAATCCGCAACAACTCCTAAACTTTGTTATATTGGAGGGCACCCTTCCCTATAGTTGGTGGTCATTAAATGTAGATATAAAGAAAACCAATAGGCGGTGCCCAGGACATTTTTAGATTGCTTACAGAATGGGCTAGCAATACAAGCCACTTTTTCATGAAACATCACAGTGCACTTCAGTACATGGAAACTTGAAATTTGTTGTTCAGTGAATTGCTTCACATCAACAACAAATATACTTCTTTTTTAGTACGAAAACATTCCCCATAGGCTCCCAACCGCTCCTATAAGGTTCTATCCCAATTAAGTATTTGCCTTTTAGGTTCTTCAACCGCATGCCACCACATCGGCGTTTGTGTTTCTTTTGTTGTAGCACAGTTCCTCGGTACCCACTGTGTTACTCGGATTGGTTTCGTATCGTTCGTTTTTGACATTACACACCTCGTCTACCCTAGGTTTCTTTCAAGTTTGGCTTAGATGCCTCGCCCCCCCCCCACCCCCCAATTCGTCTCTTTGTCCAAAGTGATCGTGTACCATCCGTTAAAGTTACTCCTGTTTTCATTATTTCGAGGCTCGATAAGGCCACGTAACTTTCCTTGCAAACTTCTTGCAATTCATAAGTCTCTCGCATACAACAACTCGCCGGGAGAACACATTGGCTGCATGTTGCATACCTTCCTCTTCAGCCAGAGACGCGCTTTAAATATGTCGTCTAGCCACAGATATAGTACCATGATGGTTCTACCAAGCGTACGTTGACTTACAGCTGATTTCTTTTTCATGGGTCAGACTCGCACTGACAATTTATCCAACATACTTGCAATGTTCTACTTCTCGTTGCATGCATTTCCTGAACAGAGAAGAGGCTGTTGGTATACATGGTTAAAATGTCCCTAGATTTCACCATTTTCTTTTTTATCCCCACGAAGTAGCCTCCAGAGTTTACTTTCCGAAGGACTTTTTCTAGCCTTCTACGGGCCAAAAAACATGACGAGGTCACCCATAAATCTGCGGTGCTTCAAATATGCGAACTTTTTTGCATTCGAGATTTCTCGAAGTCTGCAAGCCCCCACGAGTGTTAACAGTGTGAAGAACAGCTTCGCACAGATTCGCTAACAACAGCTTCGTCTCCCTGTCTCACGCCGTTCAGGAAAGGGTATTTCCCACGCTCTCGATTACAAATCATTGGGCCTCTACATCTCTTGTGCATATCATCCACATGCTCCGTGTGGCTCTTGATGATTCTATTACTTTTTGATGTCTACTGAATAGAACGTTTTCTTTCAAAATATCTGAATGTGTTGTGGTGGGCCCTAATTCATTGTTTGTGGGGATTACCTGGTTCTTGAGGTAAACGTAATCCACTATTTCGTAGCCTTTCCTACATCCTGATTGTTTCCTCGGTTGTTCGATTGCTAGGCGGATGTTTATGTGTTAGTATGCTCCCTTTGTAAAGAACGTGTATACATACGGCTGGTGTGCCCGTAGTTCTCTGTCTTTTTGAAATCACCTTTCTTGTAAAGTAGAAGTAGGATGGCGCTATTGGGTTAGTCACGGCGCAAACGGATAGTAATTTACCGATTCTTGTACAACAATATTTGTTGCGTCTTAAGTAGATTTAGGCCTATTTTATGTCCAACCTTCTACTTCTTAAAAGTCTTTTGTGGCTCATGTTTAGTGTGCCTCATGGCCTAACGTAGTTAGCGTAAAAAGTGCGTTGAACTTCTTGCTAGTGTTTTGTAGAAACCTCACTGTTTCCCCCCCCCCCCCCCACCCTACCCCCCAAATTTTGCCTCTGAGTTTGCTTCCACGCCTGCTTAATTATATGATTTTTTCCTTTTCCCCAAAATGCTCCACCTTTTTCTAGTGCATGCTCTGTTTTTAGAACCTCTTAGACACGTAGGTCTGTAATCCTGCTTTTCTCAAGCACTTTTGGCAACTCCGGCAATTCGATCGGCTTCCTCGTTTTCCGCACTCATATTCCTTGGTTTGTCACTCTCTCAATTCCGTAATTCTGTACGATGGTTCACTTGTATTTTAGGTTCCCTTCCCGCTACAGCTACTGGCTATGCTACGATTATCGCTGCCAGGTCGTCAATAGTTGTGGCTGTGATGAAACAGAGGAATTACAGACGCATACTGGGCCGTACCGGGGATCAGCATCGAAACAGAACTCAGCAGCAATACAAAACATTAAAGAGCATAGGTTTTTGACATTTTTAAAGTGTATCTGCACTACTTGTGATATTTTAACCACTGCTTCCATTTTCTTTATTTTGTGGTTCTATTTAGGATACTACCGCGACAACGCCGGGTCCTACAACGACTTGTATGAACTACTCGGCCTTCTCCAAGCTTGTGTAGGGATGTTGCTGCTCGTATTGGTCTGCTCAAAACGCGGCAAGGTGCCCGACGAAATTCCTGGCTGGAATCATTCATCAAGCGGAACGACGAGCATCTAGTTGATAACGGAAGAACTGTTTTACTGCTAGACCTTGTTTTGTGGTTCTGTTTCTCACAATTAGTATATATTGCGGTCGCTCGCTGCAGTTTCAATTTATACGTTACACGACGTTGCATTGCTTCATGAGGGAAAGTCGCCATACCCTTACGGTCATTTCGCCTTGTCGTCGTCTTACGTGTCATTTATTATAGAAGACTATCACTGACTCATTTGCTATTAACGGTGACGGCATACTCAGAAAAAATCTGGGTCATCATTCATCACAGGAATTATGATTGGTGTTATAAAAAAACTAGCCAACCCATCCGATAGCGAGAACAGGGATTCGGGCTAAGTTTGTTGCGGCTCAGAAAAACCAAACCAAAACTCTGATCCCCGAACCAATCCTTAATAGACCCAAACACTTTCTAAAGGAACTTCACCTCAACCTGTGACACAGCCTAAACCAAACCCCAACCAATCCCACTGGGTGAGCGCGACCCGGTCTTACAAAAAAAATTCCCGCGCCTTCCTGCGAGGGGAACACGAGTAAATGCAGAGCATTGGGGCCTCAGTACTGATTGAAGGCAGTGTTGCTTCCATCGCTTCTTCCGTGATGCTGGAGTAGCAGACACGAGTAAACGTGGGCACGAGCGTCAACCAAGGAAGGAAGGAGCAACGCAGTGACTGAAACACGAGCGACCGCTAGCCGCTATATTTGCAGCGCGCGCAGTAGAGGGAGAGCAGTACGGGGGGGAGAGCGCGCATGCGCAAGCAGCGCGCGCCCTTCTACGCCCCACCGCGCTGCTATCACGCACCTGTTACGCCGAGACCGCGAAGGAGCGAACGGGCTGACTACGACGCATGCGCGCGCCAGCTGCTGTTGAGAGAGAGGAGGGAAGGAGAGGCGCACCTGCTGCGGACGCGAAACTGTTGACACCGTCCGACGCAGGAACAGGCGAGGCTAAGAAATGCTCTGCATTTAAAACATATCATTTACACACCCCAGAAAAAAATCACCCCTCGTCAATAAAGAATCACCCGCTGGTGAGTCTGCTCTCACTCTGAACTTATCAGCAAAATTCAAATCAATCGCTTGTCTCCCAGCATGCAGCACGGCCTGTCAGTAGCAGCGACCGTGCCGACGGTGCTACTTCAAACAGAGAAACCTCCAGTGCGCCTATTTCAAATTAGCCGCTCCTCTCCCGGCGCGCAGTGTGGCCTAGCAATAGCGGCGTCTGTGCCACGATGCATAGCAAGTGTAAGCTCCAACGCGTTGTTTATAAATACTATGCCCAAATGGCGCAGTCGGATAGACGTTGGCTTCATAACACGAGAGAACCGGGTGCGATTCTGATCATGGGTTTCGTTCTCTTCTTGAGGCACTTGGGGCTTCCCAACACCATCACGAGCTTCCACGACACACGTCAGTCAACTCAAACTGCGCTTGCAGACTGGCCAAATAGCTTGTGTTGTTATTTGTGTTGTTGTACTGTTACCAAGCCCTGTTGGAATGTGTTGCAAGTGAGGGAATTGACTAACCACTGGGTCAATAATTGAAAAATTGAAATATAGAAATATCAAATACATTGCCGTAGCTCTGCTTCAATTCCTGCATGCTTCCACATTTTCATATAGCAGAAATGAACGCGTATTCAAACGAAATGTGAAAGCTGGGAAGACGAATGGCGAATTAACTTTATTTGCAAAAACTACTGAGTGGTGAGGGTATAGTGCCAGTAACACAGCAATGGGGTGCTAGAATTTGCATTGGTTTTAAAAGGCGATAAATATTTTTTGGTTTCTTAGACCCATAATTTTGGTCTGAAGGTATGTCTGCCTCTGTCCCTCTATGCAGCCACACGGCAAAAAGAGAAAGGAATTTTGAAAGGAAAGGCTTATACCGTCAAAACAATCCCAAACCATAAAACGTGCACCATACTTTAAACTTTTCTACATTGCTGCCCAAATATATACGACGCATATTTCAGAGCAATATCAATACTAACCTGTAAAAGGCAGTTTTCTTTTAAAACGATGCTTTAGTGTTGTCACTGATGACATCTGGAACGCGAATACGCCCTGCAGAAAAACCAATTTTCTCTGAGCACGATGATGAGCAGCACCATGACATCGTAATTGCGGTGGCGCCCGCCTGCCGATAATGTAGCACTGCATTAAAATTCTGCTGTGAAATATTATCAAGAATACGGTACGCATTCTGGGGGAAACGAATTTATTTCCTGGCAAAAAACTTGTGATCTTCGCCTTCGTGCGCTTTGTTAGCGTTAGGCGGATATACATTTTGTAGGACGCGAGCGCGTTGAACGCATCTTCGATTAATTTGTGAAAAGTCTCAGAAAAGCGCCTGAGCAAGTCAATAGCGACGATTACCTCGCCTGGGGCGAGCGCAGTAGCTTAAGCAGTTTCTGGATCGTCAGTCTCCACTGACACCTCGTGTGCTCTGGAAACTATTTGTGCAATTTCTTCATCGTTCGAAACCAACATGGTGTCGGCGCTCAGATAGGCGTGGAAGCTCCGGTATACTGCCACCTCGTTAAGCCGACAAAGCGTGCTTAGGAAATGGGCGGCATTCGTTCTTCTTGGTCGTGTTGACAGCTTGCGGAACGCGATACATCTTTGGCAGGGGGCGCTGCGAAGCCAGCGTGCTTGAAGCAGTTGACGCATCATCATAGCGTTTTGACGAAACACAATCGAACTTGCTTCTTGCTCCTTTTTAAATGGGCCTGTTCATCGTAATACTTTGTCAAATCGGGAACCGCGCTGAATAAGTTTTGCTAATTCGATTTAATAAAATATCCTAATAAAGGAACCTGCGGGGGAATCCGAATTTGTTCGTTAGATTGCGAAATGCGTAAGATTGGGTTTCGTGAGATCGAGTTTTGACTCCAACAGCGAGGGCGACAGCAGATACTTCCGCAGCTGACAAAAATGAGGTAGGGGATGGAACAAAGCGGGAGATCCCGGTCTTGGTGGTTGCCATGGGCAATGATGAAGAGAACGAAGTAAAGGCTAGCATTTTTTTGAAACCGATGGGGCTGGTATGAAATACATTTTTGGAGCATTGCTACGAACGGGACGATTAAAGCGTGGATGGTAAGTAGGACAACGCCTTTTTGCCAGGGTCGGTTAAGGATGTATTATTACCAAGGAAGTAAAATAAATTTTTTATCAATCTGTTAAGAAATTAGGGTTCTAAACCACGTAAAAATGCCAGTTGTGAACGTTTATGAATCAAGTGAAGAGTCGGCTTATGAGATGCTCCTGGACGAGGATGCCTCATTTTACACTTCAGCCGTACCAGTGGCCATAAGCAAGTTCCGTGCTGTTCACGGCTTTGCTGATGAAGCGATACATGGCCTCAGTGACGCACTTTCTCACAGTCAAGAGAGCATTTGATACCATCTTTTCTTGGCCCCTCCAAACAGGCTGTGGACGCCATGCTTATGCCTACATTGCTGCTATTTTTCATCAATAGTAGGGCAATTCTGAACGCAGGCGATTTGAAATCTGATGTCCCTCCTCTCTTAGGAGAACAGATCAGCCCTCGAGACTCCGTTCTCGTACCCTTTTACCGTTACTTTTAAACATAGCCCTCCCCGGCCTCCATTCGCCGCTTCATGCAATCCACCATATCCACCCCCCTGCGCAGACAGATGGCATTGCTTTTGCAACCGACTTGAGTTCATCATGGAACATTTAAGACTCTTCAAAAGGCCTGCAGTGACACTAAAGCAATTGGATTTATCGGTTGGTATTAGCACGACTTTACAAAAAATCTGTCTGACCACATGATCAGTATGGAACAATCTACCCGTACTTAACGAACAATCTATCCAAATTACCCTGGATAGCAAGCTGATATCCTACCACTTCCAATTAGAGGTCTTGATGTTACTGTGCATGATAACACACGAAACGAGGCGGCCATATGAAAACTCCGAATTTTTTTTTTGCGAAAGATAAGGCGGAACATGTTGGTACGTACTCCGTGTTATCTCCAGCCGCCAGCGCCGCATGAAAGAGCAGCACTTTCTCCGTCTAAATTGGGACGAAGTTATATCACGGACTGCCTATGTCACCTCGCACCATGACGCAAGAATGCCACAAGCTGAATGTCGAGAGGTTGGGAGGAAAGTTCTTTTTGTGCAAAGTAGTACGTCGTTCTCACTCGTATGTTAACGAAATCGGTACGCAGTATTGGGATACAGTTTTTTGTCGTCTATGTTGGGTTCTAGGCATTGGAAATACAGATGTTCTACCAGTTTACGTACAAATATAGGAGAATAATGCCAGCAAAAGATCAGTTTTTCGGCTTAGAAGTGTGGCTAACATTGCAGCGAGCAGGTGATTGATACGACTACACTTTAATGACTGGGCGAAACACGGTGAGCTTTTCACGGGAGAACGCTGAAAAGTCATCCTCATATCGGCTGGAATCTCTTCTGACCCCCCCCCCCCTCCCGTTACCTGTGCAAAGCAGCACATGGGTAAAGCTGCTGTTAGGGCACCAATTTTCGCCGCAGTAGCCCCACCTCTTTATAGTGGGATGCCTGGTTGTCTAGCTTGTACCGCGTATATGATTGACTATGCGTTTTTGAGGATGGTTTTATTACTTCCCACGCACCAAAAAACGACAGACTCGCATTGGCCGGGAGATTTCATTATCTGAAAACAAAAATATTCTTATCAGACAGCCACATGTCTCCCATAGCGCGAGGGAAATGGTTGTAAATGAGACCACGACTTTGCGACTTCGTAAACATTGTTCTGTTGTTGATCCTGTATACAACACTACACGGCAATAAAGATTACTAGTAGGGAGTTCAGCGCACGGCCTAAGAATATTAAACTTATGTTTGTATTTCGCGCTGTGCAGGTAAACAATGACCTTTTTTAACCTATCCAGTCTTTATATTTATATTAATTTATAGCAAGCATCCGCCCATTCGTACACTACAAGAATACGGTGCACCTGCGTGTTTTGAAGCAAACAGCGGTTTACGATGCTGTGGTTCGCCTAAAAGCGTACGCTATCACGCACTTCTGTGAGCTTTCCTGAGAAGTGCAGAGTAACTCCAAGCATTCGTTGAACTGGTTTTAATCATTTTAGCAGTCCCCAATTTGTGCGCCTATTTTCAACCATTTTGCCCAAAATCCGTAGGCAGTTTTGCGCGCCCTGGCAGATCGCATACTAACAGACTTACTTGAAGCGTTTGCATCAAAACACCAGTAGCCTTTGCCAAGGTATTCATTAGCACTACAAATTTTCCGCCCTTAATAAATGGAAATCAGCTGAAGTACCCCCTAGAATCAGTAAAAACTCTTCAGTCGTTAAGCCAGCCTTTTTGCACTTCATGTGTTTTTTCTACTCATCATGGCCCGCCAGAAGCATTAGCGTTGGTGTAAAGATGATGTGACATAATATTCTCTGCACCGATTACTAATGAGACTGCAACCAGTTATCCCCCTGAATTAATGCACTTTCTTCATTATTTTCGTGACATTTTACAACATGTCCGCTGCTGTACTGCTTCTAAATAGAATCTGAATCTCTTCATAAAATGGGAATAGACGCGCCGTAATCCTAATCTTACGTACATGGGGTTACGAGAAGCGAATGTTGTATTTTAAACAACAGCAGGATGCTCACGTTTATGCTCCATGATTAGCCACCCCATCATCGTGCTTCCGGGGAGTCTCTGCTATTTTCGTTGTGTCTTCACGTGTTATCTTGTTCGAAGCCTTTTTCAGTTTTTGTGACTTCCCAGCCCGGACCATTAATTGCTGTCATTGCTGTCAGGAGCAACCGACATTGTTGCTCTTCCTTAAAGGACAGGCGCCATGTAATTTCCTTTTATGTTTGTCGCTTCTACAGATAAGTTGCTAAGTCCTCGTTGGTAGGCTTATTCGTGGCTTCTGCGTGCTGAATTGAGGTGGAAACAGAAAATAGGTGGAGGTGAAGAGAATGATCGAGTCATGGCCGGTCATGCGCCCCGAAAGTGCCCGAAGATTAAAAAAAAAAAAAAACAAGCTAAGAGGAGAATGAACGGCACACAACCATGCACGTGGCGCTTTCCGGGAGAATTCCACCGGTTCATATTAGCTATAAAAGCCACGGTGCGAACACGCACGCAGCCAGTCACCGATGCAGTGGACACTGCTGACCGGCGAGGCGGTGCAGGTTTAACACGAGGAAAAGGAGATTAAGTGTATAGAACAAGCAGCGCGGCAATACACAGCCTCGTTGGTAATCCAGTTTTGGAGAACGGGTTGGCTGCTAAATATTTTAACCGGTAGGATAAAAAAAATTCAGCGAACCATGCATTCCACCGCAAGACTTGTATGGCGAAGCGGTTGTAGGTGAGCGTTGCTGGACACATACTTAAATTTAAGTATCATTCTTTAGTTGCATAGTTGCGGTGGTAGTAGTCCTCGTCATATACATCGAAGAGGTCGTAATCGTCCTCGCAGCGAGTGGTGGATGCAAAGTCATCCTCTGCATTGTAGACTTCCAACAGCTCAACTGGCGAAGTTTGCCGTAAGTCGGCGAAGGCTTCAATCGTAGCGAAGCAGCATAATTTTTCATACGTGAGCACTGAAGTATACACCAAAGTGCAATTAACACGTTTTAAATTGATTATTTACAAGTTCCGTCATTTCGTTGTACTGTCATCGTCTATGCATCGTACTATCGTACATAGTACTATCATCGTCATATGCATCGATATTTTCGATAGTGCCAAGAATTACATGCGCGGTAGCGCATGTCGACAGCGCTGGAGCTTTTTCTTTTTTTGCTATAGTACTGCGCCATCCGGGAAAAAAGATGTCGCCACGAGGCATGGAGCTCACGAGCGCTGTGCATTTCTTTGGCATTTTTCCCTGCAACGACAAACTTACGGCTTGTTAAACAGCTCCATTGTTAAAAATGAGCTTCACGCCCTAAAACATCACCTGGGACGGGAGGCACATTGTAGTAGAAAACAGAAAATTTTAAACCAGCTGGTGGTGTTTATTTTAGAAAAATGACACGCCCATGCTTTTGCTTTTGGCGTCCATATGGAAACATTGGCTCAGATTTAACACTTCTTCTAAACCAAGTTATCACGAACGAAGGCAAAGATTACGCACACAGTGTTTCGCGAAATTCTGCCGTAGCTTAGGATTTTGCAGCCTGGTTATATCTACTGGAGCACTGGATTGCTTTCGCTTGCGCTGAAGGACACGTGCAGACAGCTCAGCATGTGTGCCATCGATGGCCACTCTGCGAAACCAAGTGCCAGCGAAGCACCCGCCACAACAGCGCTTTCGTTAGCGAGCATCTTCTGTCCTCTAGTCTTTCCTGTAAACTCAGTCAGCCCAGTGTTTTCGTGCTTCAGTCATTTAACCCTCGCCTAGCCACGTGGTTGGCTTGCAATGAACCACACGCACCGACGGTCCGGCCGTGGCTGGGCCATAACGCACACGCGAAGCAGCCGTTTCACCCCCTTGTACCCAAGTGGGGACGCTCCAAGCAAGCGAAACGACACGAAAGGCACAGATTGCACAGAAGAAATGAAGAAGCAGCTGTCGTCCCGATGGCTCAAGGTCATTGCGACTGGATGAATGACCGTGAACGCTCAAGCGCAGTAAAGCCTCCCCTCGAAACGTCCGCCTCAACATGTATCCAAACTGTGTCTTTCGGTTAAAGCCCTCCAGCGCTTTAGATACTGGGACACTCCGGGGGACAAAGTGCGCGGTCATGCCTGTTGTCAAAAGACGTAAGCCATTTTTGAGAAGTAATTCCGCATGCTGATGGGCTAAAGACCTGCTTTGATAGCCTTAGCATCGTGTACAGAAGCACCTCGTCGGGAACTCGCACCCCGAAAGTCTCGAAATAAAGTTTCTTTGTGCCGTTGTGCACTTGAAGGCAGGCCGACTGAATTAAATAACCAGGTTTACAAAAACAGTGATGGCTTTGAGCTCATTTTACGCACAACGCATTTTAGAAACTTGAAACATTCGCCACGCTAATGTGTGCGATGATTGCCACAGAAATAGTAAACGGCCCTGGTGTTAAGTGCAGAAACGTTAAAATAAATCCACGTAAGCACCTAATGCGAACAGCACCTAATCGACAGCAAGCACCTTGCTTGCTGTTGATCGGGAAAATAGGAACAGTCACATGTCACATTGTAACAGAAATTAAAGAGGGAACTTCATTGCCTTACAAAAGGTTTTACCGCCACGCTATTCACACGTTTAACCGGAAGTTGATGATTGACATGTGCGAGATCAGGCCTGTCACAATTAGGACTCAGCACGCTGGCATCCTCTGCACTATTTAAAAGAGCTCTGGAAGCAAGTATACAATAATGGCCTACATTTGTACGATAGAGCTACCATAACACTAAACGCATTACCAAAATTATTGCTTTGTGAAGAAATCTCGAAGTCCTCGGCGAAGACATGTTCTTCACCATAGCGTCGCGAGTGGCTACTTGTTGGCCCCCTTCAGCATGACTTTAATTGGTTGGGCACGACATTCAACCATTTCGTACTTCCTAAAAAAGGGTTGCAATTCTAGTTAGAAGCACATCACGGGGCTTTAGACGCTGATACGTAACGAGGTGGCAAAACGACCCGTGCGCGACCGCCACACAAGTTGTGAGGCTCACCCAAGACCTTTGTGTTGCACTCTAATTCTGACAGCCGCATATTTTTATTTTTGGGTGGTAATGAAATAAGTTGAGGCTGCGTGTATTCTCCCGGCAGCCGTGATAATTACATTCGAAAATTGTTACGGCTGTTTTCACAAAAGAGGCCGTACCGAAATTTGGCTCAATAAATCCGTAATAATACCTCAAGGAAATTAAAAAGACCTGTATTTATCATTTTTTACCACGTATTACCATAGAAAGTCACGTGTAGCGATAACCTTATATATCAAGTGCCAAAAAGGGAGGTCACATATAACATAACGAAGCCTAGCGTAACGTTAACCTCACGCAACCTAAAAAATCTATTGTACACAAGCTAACGGAACCGAACGAAAGGTAACGTAAACATGCACAAGTCCGGCCAAACTGCAGCCAACCTAACTTATCCCAGCACTGCACCAACCTCAAATCACAATAAACCCAATTCAACCAATCCAATCGAGATATCCTACGCGTAGATTGCGTGATGTTTGTAGGACTAGCCAGAACAGAAAAAAATAATTGCTTACAATATCTGGATGAACAAATTATTATAAAAATGGAAAGCTAAGAAAACAACCCAATGGCGGATTCGAACGCGAGCACTGTAGGTGTGCTGTTTTCGGGAAGTGTTTCTCCCAAGGAAGCTCCAGGGTGGCTTCCTTAGCCTGGACTGGACTGGAAAGACTTTATTAATCATAGCCGATTTCTGTGAGAAATCTCCGAAGGTGATTCTCACGACTGCCCGAAGAATAGACACCAGTTTTAGTTAAAACTGAAACAAAATTTTGCAATGCAAATAGCCAAAATGATAGAACCTGTCTGGATGCCTCCAGTAAACACTTTCACGCGAGTAAGAAAGGCGAAATTAGAAATGAGTACGATATTAACGAGTCAGAATGCCGTGGACTAACAATGAAAGGTGCTCGTACCAAATTGGAGGTCATGTTGGTCTGCAGGTAGTCTGTTTATATGAAGCACATTTTCCCTGCTTTTTTTTTTACGTTCTTATCTCCAATGTTGCCCTGGTGACTTCCCATGTTCGATCGTATATTTGTGTTCCTGACTCAGGTAATCTTTCTGCAGCTGCGGTCCGACTGGGAAAATGAGCGGTCAGCCAGATAAAAAAATCCCTTCGGTGTTTGTTTACCCTTTTTGTACAGCAACAAGGTCGACACTCGGAACACATGTGGGCAATCTAACATAAGAATACCTACAGAACAATATAACACCGAGCTTTCGTGGTGAATACGTATGGAGCCAGGAGCAAAAATAAGAATACATGCCACTGATTCATGAACCTAAACACAGGAGAAGGGATAAGGAAGCAGGACGGTTATAGCTGTTTAACTTTTCTCGTCAGAGCTCTTACTCTGTGCAGTACTTTACATTCGACTACGCACAGACCCTTCAATGAACCTTTTTCGAGTAACGTAGCACTCTTGCGGCGGCCACCCGAACCACACTTGGGGGAATATAGAAGAAAAACACGCCCCCTTTTTTCTGCCTCCGTGCTCAGTTGAGGAAGCCTTCCCAGGCGCCATGCATAGTTTTCTGGGCAGAGAAATTTTTCGGTAGCAGGCGTAGCGCCTTCCTGTCAGCCGCTTTCATGGATCAGAAAACGGAGCAGCACTTAGCTGGCTTGGCATTCGCAAGTGGCTAATCCAATATGGCGTCGTTTTGTTTACCTTTTGTCCCCCAAGAATGGCGGATTGGTCGCTGGGAGCGAGAGTAGCGCATGCGCCGAGCGCTACTGGAAAAAGTTCCATTGTGAGCACAATCTGAATGCACGTACCTTCCATCATCGTTCCTGTGTCAGTGGCTTGCCGTTTGGAGTAGCTCTTGATGCGTGCTAGCTGACGCCAGACTGGCTGAAACGTGACGGCTGGACAAAAGGTACGCCTGTATTAGGATCCCTTGCGAAACTATGAATGTAGAATTTTGGATGCCAAGTTGGGAGTGTTTACTCATTTTGCTGTGCTTATCATAATCATCATCGTACGTAGGTTGATCTGCACTACTTGGAGAAGCCTTACCCGTTTTGTCTAAGGCATTACAAACCTGTGGCAATGTATTTATTTTATCTCACTTGAATTTTAAACATTTAAATGTATGCTTCTTATTTCATTCAACGGAGAGTTTACTTGACCGCGCACGTGTACATACACAAAGTCAGAAAAGCAGTTGAGTTGACAGTAAAAATGCGCCCAGAAAATACTTACCACGCCCATGTGTGCCATTAAATAGGGTTTGCAGCAAATTCAATACACTGTCGAACCTCGTTATAACGAAGTAGTAAGAGGGCAGTACATTATTTCGTTATATCCGACATTCGTTGCAACAGTAGAGGTAAAAATCGGCTCTAAAAAATCTACATCCTGGCTCACGCAAAAATCCTAGTTAATAAATCCTTTACTGTAAACTTAGAACCTGCCATACTGGACGTAATCCTTAGCTGTCGCCTTTTGTGATTTAAAAATATATGGACCGGGACATGGTATTGTGAAATTACAGCAGAACAATGAACGTTTGGAAAAAGAGGCCTGCGTTCTAATTTATTCGAAGAAGGATGTGATCTTCGCATGGCGGCTACTGACATCCCTGTCGGATGAACCTTTCCACATTGTCCACGCACAAAAGGGTGTTTTCTAGTTCTGTAGTTTTACAAATTGCTATCTTCTATTTTGTATATTTTGCTTTTAAGCTACGTATCGAGTTTAAAGCCTTGCGTGAACGAAATATTTCTTCATTATAGCCGACATCGTGCGCGGCTAGCGATTTTGGTTTGGTTTAAAAAAGAATGTCATTGAAATGGGGCGTGAACAAGCAACGTTCGGATTTAGTTCACTATAGTCTATAATTTGCTATACCAGTGTTTGTTATACGAGGTTGGAATGTACGCAGTGCACAAGCTAAAAAGTCTACACTATGCAATGTTGCCTAGACTGCCTCAGGAGAAACCGTTCTATCAAAGGGGAAGAATCGATGGGCTGTTGAACACATCATTTTAAATATGCATACTTCAAATTCGGGGACTTGAAGTCAATGGCGGAGTATTCTGAAGTGGTAATATTATGAGACGCAAGTGACTATTATAGAGAATATGGATGGAAAATCCTTGGACACCGTAGGGATGGGCTACAGGACAGTGGGTAGGCTATTCCAAACTATTCAAATACATTTAAACCTTTTAGTTGTAAGAAACTGAAACAGTCTAAAATAACAATTGGTGTCACTCAGTGCACGAGTGGTCCGGGAGATCACGCCAAGTACCCTTACTAGGGCGCTGGCAATGTCATTGCCAGGTTCAGTACAGTTACTAAAATTCCGTATCAATGCCAGAATATAGGTCAGGTATCACTTCGCCACAGTCTTATCTGACAAAGTGTAAGAAACTAAGAGTGCCATTTTCTGGTAAACGACATAAATATTTTTTTTTTGCAAAATTATTATTGCTTTCTTGGATTGATACCATTCGGCAACTAAGTCATACCATTACTGGAAGGTCCAACATTAATAAATATTAACTTACGCATACAACCCAACGACGCCTGTCTACATTTATCTCGCTGCACGACACCTGGTTAGCTGTACTGCGTTCTCTAGCTCCGGTCCCCTCTGGCGGCATCCGCTGAGCTCTATTTTTTTCTCATGAATTGATCAATGAAAGACTTCCTCGTAATATTGTCCCCTAATGAATTGTACTCACCCCTCTCCCGCTTGTAAGCTTTATTGCTTACCACCGCCATTTTCACCTTTAGGGCTCTCCCTAAGAATCTGTGTTTTTTTTTAATATTAGGTTGTGTTGTACATCAAAAAATTCTACATTTAGATTCTAAAAAAGATTCTAGATTCTAGATTAGATTCTAGATTCTAAAAAATTTTACATTTAAAAATTGAGGTATTTGTGATTCCTCCAGCAGCCTTAGAAACCAAAACACCGTCATGTTCGCGAACGCGTGTAAGAGTGTCTTAGCGGTTCAAATCAGTATTCAGAGTTGCGTTCTTCCAAGCACTCTGAGTGGCTCCGGGAGCGGAAAGAAACAGCTTTTAAGTTTTTCACAACTGTTTTGATAACAACGTCTCGTAAATCATGACAGGGCCACTGAAGTATTAGTCTGCTGTACTTAGTTGAGAATATCAATTAAGATCTGCCTACTGGATAGGCCAGCCCATCGGCCCTATTATAACAAGGGCACCTCTTCGCTGTGCAAGAGGAAACAAAAGATGGCATAAAATTCCCCCGAAAGTACTGTTCCCCTCACCAATTTTCGCATCAAATTGTTTCTGCACGTATCTCCCACCACGAGCAATATCCGACGGCACTGTCAGAAGAGCACCAAGACGCTTACAGCTACGTTTGACGACCTTTTGTAACGTTAACCTGTGTCGCTATGATGTCGAAGGTTTCGCGGAGCCCAACGACATCATTAAAATACTTGTTTTACAAGAAACCTCTTACAGCGCTTGCGACATTATTTCTTCCGTTGATCCATTGAGACACCGGGGGAAGCAAAAGTGACTGCTCAATTACGTTTCGAATTGAAGTTTTTGTGACGTGCAGAATGCACAACAAGATGTTCTGGTGCATTTGACCATTTTCACAAGCTCCATGCACATCCCCAGTTTACGGGTGTCTGCACAATGTATGCGCTGGCCTGTGGAGTTATTTAGATGATTGTTTTTATGTGTGAGCTCTACTGCTTCTGCATGAACAAAACGCAGAATAGAAAAAAATATGAAATTGGTCAAAATTAGGAGTTTAATGGTTCGAACGCAATAAATATTGAAAGAACCTGCTTCATTTGCGAAGGGTTCGCAAACCTGACCCCGCTAAATGAAGTGAAGCCGACACGTAAAAACAGAAATCACCGGTGTATTCCAGGACAACAACACAAAAATGACATACGTAGAAAGAGCAGCTTGAAACATGTAATTGTCATGGGAACAACGCTACACTGAATAACGCACTGCACCAATTGTGCAAAAAAAAATAATACGGCGCTTCGCTCTACACTCACGACAACGTTCGAGTACTTGTACCGAACCACTCCGTGTACGCCCACAACATGTGCTGGTTAGTCCGAGGTGGTCAAGGGTCATCATTCCGGTTGTCTGGCCCTTGCTGCTCCCATCCTGGCCCTCCGCTACAGCCGGGCTGTTCCGTCCCACGCCTTACCACAGCACTTTATACAGACGGAGAAGTTGTGCGTCCGTTCCGGGTTTGCTGCGCACCATACACGTGTTCCCTGTCCACTCACTGTGTACACGAATGCACGCGAAGGGCACATGACACATAGGGACTGAAGTTTCTATCTGTGTTCATCGCGCGTTCACTGCACTGTTATAACCACGCGTGGGGCACACCATATCTAGTCGCTACATCCCTACATGATAAATTGCAAACCATTGCGAGACAATTGCTGCAAGTGAAGCGGCCGGGTGGCGCAAGCGGTGTATTGTGCCTCTCTTGGGGCTCTAGGTATTAAAAAACAAACGTTATAGACTTCCGTTAAATAGAAAACTGAGGAATTTTCCGAGGTTAACGTCGCAATGCGCACCGAAGGGAGATTTCGGTAATATAACTTTTATTGTACAGAAACTCGCCTGGCAATTTATGGCCAAAGATGCCTGCAAAAGATTTCCATTTTTTCAATAAAAGTTGTTTGCAAATTTGCGAAAACGGCATTTTTCCTAGGAAAGATTAAAGGTGTAATGAGAAGAAGGGGCATTCCAAATAAAAGGCCCTCTTGTGACCAAAAACACTAGGTTGTACTATCTTTGGGGTGTTCATTTTGTTGCGCTTTTTCGTTACCGGAGGTTGTGGGAACGCGTGGGCTCTGTTTAAATATTTAACCAGAATATAGCCCTTGTTGCTGTGAAACCGTCTTATAAAAGACACGTAAACAAAAGGAAATTGGAAACTAATTTAGACGACGGCATCTTGTTTGTGCATTCACATAAACGTGTGTTAAAAGAGCGCAATTATTTTCGCTCGGGGTCGACTGCAACACTATTTTTCGATGGGATGGTGGTTCATGCTCGGGGTGATTCTCAGGCCTTTCGCACGAATCTTTGCGCTGATGGGCGACACGCTTCAACCACATGGCATTCATAACAATAATACTGTGCTCAGAGGGACTCCAATATTTCATGGAGGGGGGGGGGGGGGTAACCTTCACGCATTGAATGTCAGCTGGTGCATAGGTGAATGAAATACTGTAAAGAACAGATATGCTCCACCGAGCAATCAAACATAGCACCAGGTAAGCGCCAAGGCGTGCTAACAGACCATAAAAAGCACTAGAAATCCATTTGGATAGTCACATCGCAATCTTCTCATCACTCTGCGTCCTGTAGTTCCAGATTGAGTGTGACGCTAAATTGCTGCCAACCATGCTTTGCGTTCTAACCGCCAGATTGGTCCCGTTTTCTCACTTTATGGGCCATTGGCTGCCTGTCCCTCCTTCTGTTATTCGGCAGCTCCCAAATTTATCGCCATCATTCCCGCTCCATTTTTTTGCGCCTGCTCGGCGCTTCTCTCACTTCGCCCTTCAGTTTAAAATGGGGAATAAGCGGTGATGGAAAGCAGCGGGAAAGCTGGATGACGCATACGTTTGGTAGCAAAAGGCAGCGACAACGGATGCGGCCACCAGCTGAAAGTTCGGCGTGAGGTCACCGTTTTCCGCACGCGCCCTGTCTTGCTCTGGTCTAGTGTAGTTCTGTTAACGATTTGACGGCCTTGTTTTAGCGACATGCCAGTTTTATTGCGCCCTCAGCGAAAATTGCAGTGGACCGTACTATATGTATGAAATCTGTACCGCAGTATATGAAATCTGAAAGCATCTTCGGGGGCGGTTACGGCAGCTTATAAAAATGCCCAGGCCACCCCTACGCTGTGGCCGTGAAAAGGGTACCTGTTCAGACAAGATTGGATTCTCTACTTCCAAACATTGGGAACACGGAGTCTGGTATGGTGACTAACGTAATAGACCACGTGGAGTTGCGTGGCGCGGTTTCGTTTTTAAATCCCAGCGTTTTATGCCTCCCTGACGCCGTGCATTCTTACGCGTTACTCCAAAGGGCACTGCAGAAAAGCCAACTTACACAATGAACGCATCAAGTAAAAAAACCCCGGGCCATCTCCACTAACGTGAAACTTGGTGAGGGGCGAAGCATGCAGTGTATAAGTGTACCCCTGGTGCCTTGGCATTTTTGCCAACGAATATGAAACCGTTGGGGAGTAAAGGTATGCTTCTTTGCTGTAAAAGTCTTTTTCTTGTCTTTCAATCATGATGTAATTATGGGGTTTCCCGCACCGGCGCCAATACAGGCGATGAGGCGCGCCGTAGTGGAGGGCTCCTGATTAATTCTGACCACCAGGGGATCTTTGACGTGCGCCGAAATCTGGAACACACGGGCGTTTTTGCTTTTCGCCTGCGTCAGAAAAGCGGCCGCTGCGGCCGGGAATCGAAGGCGCGTTCTTGGGCTCAGCAGCACGAAGCCTTAGCCACTGACCCACCTCGGCGGGTGTCATTGAAGCATGAAGCTCACTAGCGCGAGGCGTGAACGAGTGTCCGGGTGTTTTTTTAGTACGCGTTACGGGGCGCTCCAGCTCAAGGCGTAAGAGTGTCCCGGCGTTTTATTATTAAGCGTCACGTTCTAGCGCGAGGCGTAAACGAGTTTCCCTGTGTCTTTGTACCGTGACTACATGAGACGAACGACGATTACAGTGACGACGGTAGGAGACGCCAACAGCTCCAGCCACTAAGAGGCTTCGCCCCTAAAACGCTCTCCGTGTTCGGAATAGAACCCGGGAATGTTAAGTTAGGAAGCTCACGTCTATCCGACTGTGCTATTCCGACACGTTCGAAGTATTCGGCATGTTGGAGTTTTACTTTGAGCCAGGTTGCTTAGACGAACGTTTCGCATTTAGGAGGGTGCTTTGATTTCTTCACCTCGCGTCCCAACGTAGATCGTTCTAGCAACAGACTCGGATTGGCACTGTCGTCCATCAATTTTATGGGAGCGCGCTGTACAACATTAGTTTGGTGCTGCAGCGAGGGGAATTTTCTGGACACGGCATGCGCCATGAACTCGGCTAATTTGTTCATGGCGTGTACTTTTCCCTTCATACTTGTACTTGAGCCAAATGCACAGGAAAACATTAATGTTACCCCGTATTCTGGATTTCTTAACAGTGTCATCAAACGTGTAAAAAGGTCCATGTTATTGCTTTATCAGGAAGCAGTTGCCGCCGAATGATTATTATTATTATTATGTGCCTTTGGAAAGCGTCTAAACAGCATCCGATGCAAACTAGAGGCACAGCCTTCTAGTTTTCAAACTTACTGTAGCTGCCCGCGCCCGCTTACAGGCTCAAACATCTGAACGAAAAATTAATACTGCAACATTTACTTTATGCACAAGGTACCACACAAGGTTTTGCCCTCGAGATCTCATTTTGAGGCTGTATGACCCTGGATTAATTTTGAAATAAAAGGCAGTTTGTTGTAAAGTTTTGCATCAAACCTTGCAACTAAGTTCACCCACTTACGTTACCAGTGAACCAGTATAAATGAACCCATTTGTAAGGCTCACTTTGTCGAAGTGTGTAGCAAGCTTAGCTGCAACTCTTGCGGTGTATTTTTGCTTTGCAGAAGAACGTGCCAGAAGCTAGACTATGAGTTCACCATTGGCTTCCCCTATCAAATGTGCAAGCGATGCGCCTCGGCATCTTGTGGACACGTTGTGGATCGTCCCCCTGCTCACGGCCGGCGCCGCTTTCCTTTGTATGGTCGGGGTGTCCAATAACGGCTTCTTCTACGTCGCCTACCTTCGACACTACGAGGCCACACGCCAGCAAGCTTCGTGGCCGTCCAGCACCCACAGCATCATCTCGCACGTAATTGGTAAACAGCCGTTTTGCGCTCGTTTACAGAAAAGTGCGTAATCTTTGTAGCGTGGTGACAGAAGAGCGGATGGCGAAACAGGAAGTGACAAAATCGTACCGACACAAGAACATGCACCAGAACTGCTCGAAGTCAACACAAACGGCCTTATGCCTGTATCACCTACCACTTTAACGCGTGTACAAATATTTTGAGCGTGCATGGTGCTTATTATCAGTTTTCAATTGTGTAAAAGGAAATAATTCGTCGGAAAGAATTTGTTACATCCAAAAAGTAGAAAAAATAAAAAATAATTGTTCACAAAAGCGATCTGACAAATTCAAACGTATGCATATATTACGGCTCCCCACAAAACCGAAGTCTAAATGAAAATTCCGCAAAAGAACATTCAAAATATGTATAAAACTGGCGCAAACGGACCAACTCCGCTGTGTGCCTTGTATCTTCGGTAGAAAAAAAAACATTGATGGCGAAGTAAAGGCCCTTCATTGCTCTAATGGTATAAATATACATCATTGGCGGAAAGGGAAATGAAAACTTGAAAATAATAAAATAATCCAACGTGTTTGGCTTATTATAGCCATATCTGGCTGCTGTGAAGAACTTAAGCTCTAGATAAGCGGTGTAAGAATGATGTGAATTACTAGACATTTCTGTGAATTTTACATATTTTTCGCTTGCTGTTCAATGTCTCTTATTATTCGAGCATTGGCGCTGCAGTAAAACCTAATGAGCAAACTTGTCGTATTTCTTTATTTGTGTTTAACAATGCTGGCAGTATACGACCTTTAAGCTGTATTTTGAGCGGAGCGTTTTGTCTCCATATCAAAGAAAAGTACCACACGAAAAGTGAGGTGTTCCTATTCAGGCTCGACAAAACTGCTTTTAAAAATTGCGTTGTTGTATTTAAGTTTCACAAGCAATTTTTCCGCAAACTTAAAAGAAGTTAAACTATTATGACCATGTCATCGAGGTTCACAGGTTCGAAAGTAAGATTTACATAAGGAACATTTGTTTAAGAAACGCCCGTAAATATACTGCAAATAAACAAGAACATTCTTGAAGCAACAATATTATTGCAGCTTACATTCCCCCCGCACTCCCCAATAACTGTGAGAATTTTCTAATTATAAGTTGCTTCATCATCTCGATGGGGAATATTTTGAAGAGATGGAGTCATTTTACCTGAGAATTTTCTTTGAGCAATGAAAATGCTTTTGTGGCACCTTGCTCCAACAAACTGTGCTTAGACATTATCTTCAAAAGACATAGAGCCAACACTTGTTCACTCCACAAGAATTGCCCCACTTGCATTCTCTTCTTTTTTATAAGGACAAGAAACTCTAATGGCGTTGATTTATATTAAGAAACCAGGTGTAAAAGTTCAACCTTTCTCACCTAAACGGGAATGTATTGCACAGAGCTAAAGTATTGTAAAGATATGCAGCTAAGTATGACAACTTTCGTCTTTATTTCTGACCCTGCCTCAAAATTTAGGCTGTAACTAAAGCCACTTATTTTTGGGGTAGGAACTACGCTGGAATATTTGAAACCCTCCAACTAAACCTTCCATCTTCGCAAGGGCGCTAAAAATACGGTAATAAAGAAAGTGAACAAAACAAGCCTCAACTCTGAGCCGGTTAATTTTCAGTTGAGAGTCCACGCTTGCTTTGTTCACTTCGTCGTTACCATCTTTTTGAGTTGATTCTAAGATATGACCGTGTCATCTTGTGCAGCCTACTAGATTTTTAAACATCGATTTGCGCATCTTAAAAGGTTGGTCTTATGCACAGTTCATACAAAAAGTGCTGTGTATGTGTTACCATTCGATACCCCGTACAAGCCATTCTTTTAATAAACGCGTATCAGAAATAAGCATACTTCTGCCATCGGCCATTACTAGTGCGCTAAAATTATGTGTATTCATTGCTCAGCTGCCCTACCTTTAGTACCCCACCTTTTGAGGAAAAGCTTATTGCATTTTGAGGAACATTGGCCCCTGAGGTATAAATCGAGAGGCAACGGCTATTTGGAAGGCTGAGAATGGTAATGTCATATATAGCGGTAAAAATAAAATGGCAAGATGCAGTAGGGAACTTGATATTTCAATATCTCATACATGTCTGTACCAGCAGCTTTCATAAAACAAAACAGCCCGACGGTATGCCTGCCTTTTTCTTCCAGGACTCGCCATCGCTGCCCTGCAAAACCATCTATCTGTCTATCACATTACACTTGCGGGAGGAATTATGTGCTGGATGGGCTTCGTCCTATCCGCCTTTGCGCCTAGCATTGAAGTGGTTACTGTCACCATGGGCGTAATTTACGGTAAGTGTATACTTAAACATACAGAAATACCTCAGAAATTTGCTGCGTTGTCTTCCAGAAGAGGAACGTAGAACTGACTCTATAAAGTCTCAAGTAAAATTTTGATACAACAATATCGAGCTTGTAAGCTTATAGGATAACCGCCTGTTACGTGTGCTAAGTAGTGGGGTCTGCTTTTAATGTATATCTAAGTGAGGATGCGAACGGGTAAATTAAATTATACACTTCGAAAAAAAAACTGCATACTTTGCACCCCGGAGTATTAATTTATGTGATGTGTGGAAGCTATTTTCCTTTAGGAGTGGAAGAAAAGCTGCATATCCAACGACATTGCTTAGCTGTCCAATAACCGAAGTGCTCTTAGGGTACATTAAACCACTAGCATTTAAAGAAAATCTGTTGCGAATATCCGCAGTTTTGGTTTGCTTGCGCCGAAAAGGTTTTGTTACGAGGGATTTCCCCCTGGAAGCACAAAAAGAGCACATAACTTTTAAAGATCAACCTGGAGAAGCTCTACGAAGAAAACAAATCCCGTCTAAGGTAGTTTGCTTTCCGCTGCCATGTCTAGGACAAAATCTTTTGTTCCGGGTTACCATAAAAATGAAATTTAATCAGAATTTAGCCGTTACAGATCATTTAGTAAGCTTTGGCGGGCTCATTTTACCTCTGTATGTAGTCATGGATTATAAAATATATTATTAATATTGTTATTATTATTATTATTATTATAATTCTACTGTTTTAAATATATGAAGGTTAATTCGATATACACGGGATGCATATTCATGGGCCCACTTCACCAACAATTATCATAAACCATGGGCACCGTAGTGGTCGCACCTCGGTAGTCGTTGCGTCGGCGCGTTAAACCCTACAATCAACCAATCACCAGTACATAAACCGGCACACTGGCCAAGTCATGCCAAAGAGAAGGATCGCAGCCGTAAAACATGACGAGCACAAGGAATTACTGCTCACTCTTTCTACCGGCCATCGACAGCAATAATAAGTATAGAGGGCCATAGAACCCAGTCCATTGTGTATTTGTGCGGCTGATGACCCCAAGTTACGCGGGTGCTCATCCAGGCAGCGGTACACCACTATTGCAAACTGGTAGGCACAAATCGAAAACTACGAACCCTGCTACGTCAAGGTTGCTTCTAAAGCGTTATACAGTAGCACGCGGTGGCACAAAAAAAAAAAAAACATTACTGCTTACACCTTAAACCATGCCGTCGTCTGGGATTTGTTGCTTGGTGAGCTAGGCTGCACTTTATCACTATAAACGCGGCGCTGAACCTGCCCTACGACGTCTATAACATGTCGGACAAAGAGTATACTTGTTCTAAGCTCGCGGAAGCTAGCCTTTTTGTTATTCCTTCACGTTTAATTAAGCATGCTGTCCAGTTGGGCAAACGCCGACGAAACCCCTAGAAAATACGGTGTTCCCATTTACGGGGTGCATCGCCCACCCGCGTACCTCTTGCACACGTCACTGTTTTCAAAAAGCTTGTCTACCCCCATCATAACTGCCTCCTCACACAACTTTTCCTCTCAACTTGCTCGAAAACAGCTTGCAGACGTTCTTGAACAGCGCCCTCAAGAAAGTGTTATAATGTGCTAGGGTAGAGGCATGGTGTGATATTTCTCTTGACTGTGTTTTTTGTGTCCTTCAGGCGTGTTTTAATAAAGACGTCTGCATTTCTGAACACGGGAGGTTTCAGTCCCTAAACTTGCTTTTCGTGTGATTGCCCTTCTTGGGGTATTTTAGTCATATCGTAATCTCAGAACTCTCCATTGACACGACCCTGATTTTGTGTTTTGTTCGTGCTTTGGCACTTTTGCTGAGTCGTTAGATTGCTTCCATTAAGAATTTTTCTATTCCCGTACTTCGGCTCTCTTGCTTCACAGTCCTCCTCAACCTTGATCTGGTTCAGTGGCGTCGCAATAATTTCGCCAGAAACACGCGGTTCAATATAAGCTTCAAGACTTCCCAGAACACGTTGTGCTATAAGAATTTCTTTATGAACAAGTGAGTAATACCGGAACTACCTGCCTTGTTTTCAGCTTGTGGATCGGGCACCACGGCGATTTTGCTGTCCGTATACAACGCTATGTATTTCACCAAGTACAGGGGAGTGGCGACAGGCGCCAAGTTCGCCGGCTGGTCTCTTTCCGGTCTCGTCTTTCCCTTCGTTCTTACCCTGCTCTTCAACAGCTATGGCTTCGAAGGCGGCATGCTGCTCACCGGTGGCATAGTAATGCACCTGATGATCTTCGTAATGCTGCTGAAACGACCTCCTCTTATGCGCTTTCGCTGCAAGAGCCCCAGACGAAAAACAAGCAAGCAACCACTATTCTTGCAAAGGAACAAAGGACCGCAACATTTTGTAGGTACAACTTTCTTTCTATAATATTTTTAACTGCAGAGCAGGCTAATCTGAAATGTTTTCTCATACCAAAGGCCATGAAAAATTGGCCGCGTATCTAGTCCTTTCGTCGCAAATGTCGACACAAGACGATAGTAGACCGGTGCCCCTGGCAAGTGAATGCCTCCCTACCCCTTTCCGCTCACCTCTCACGCTGTTGCTCGCCGTCTCGTTTGTTCCAAGATTAAACGCGAGAGGTTTGCTCAAGTCAATTTAAATTTACCGCGTTCCACTGCCAGCGCTGCCGTACGGCGGCGACGCACGTGAATCGAAGTGCCCTACTACTACGTTTGTAGAACCACGTCGCACTACTCCACGAGCGTTCCAAGCGGAACACGGAAGCTATCTAGTGGAACCTTTCGTTGCTATTGCCGTTTCATTTTTTAGAATTGCGTCGGGCAGCGCGGGCAACAGCAGGCGACAGTTTTTTGCACTTTATGTAGTATGTTATTTGCTATCGCAAGAAGCAGCATCCGTCAATTTTGAATAAAGGAACACTGCAAATATCACTCATACATTGATTTTCTGCTTTATATTTCCGTAATGCCCTCTTCTTGTTCAACGATGTGGACAAGTAGCAATATTAACACCGTACATAGACGTTTATATTTGGCTGTCACTATATAAGAGTATTGCGCAGCTTCTGTTTCACTTCGGCCGGCTGGCTAAATCGAGTGAGAGACAGACAGACCGAGCGACAGACAGACCAAACTTTTCCTGTTCAAGTAGCCCAAGAAGGACTATCGTCTTTACAATAAGTTCGGAATAAAGTTACTGTAATTATGATGGGTGTTCGTTTGCAAAAGAGAATGGCCTGCACACTCGTAAAGTTACTTGACAGTTCCGAAATTCTATATTTGACGAGACCGCTTGAAAGCAAACCAAACTGTCTACTTGAAGTGAGACACATCAATCTCGTGTAAGCGAAATCGCGTAATTTACACTTTTGTTTAAAAACACCTGCGCCTGTTTGATTTCCCTTGACGTGCCCGAAAGTCTCTCTCCACACATAAACACGGACACACACAGGCACGAGCACACGCATACATGCACACGCAGACCCACACGCGCACGCGCACGTGCACGCACACACGCAAACGCACGGGCGCACGCACACGCACACACGCAAACAGACTAGCACACGCACACGCACACACACACACGCACACACAACACACACGCACACGCGCACACACACACCACACATGCACACGCGCACGCACACTTGCACACACGCACACACACACACACACACACACAAACACACGCAAACACACACATAGACATGCACACGCTCACGCACACACACGCACACGCACAAGCACACGCACACGCATACACGCACACACACACGCGCACGCATATGCACATACACACACAACACATGCATGGGCACACGCACATGCACACGCTCACACACACCACACACGCACACGTACACGCACACGCGAACACACATGCACACACACACACACGCGCACGCACAACACACTAGCACACACACACGCACGCACACACACCACACAAAACGCGTACAAACAACACACACAACACACACGCACACGCACATACACACACGCACACGCACACATACACACACACGCACTTGCGCACACACGCACATGCATGCACACACAACACACACGCACATGCACATGCCCATGCGCACGCGCACGCGCACGCGCACGTGCACGCACGCACGCACACACACACACAAACACACGCACACACACACATAGACATGCCCACGAATGCGCACGCGCACGCGCACGCACACACACACGCACACGCATACGTGCGCACGCACATCCGCACGAGCACACACTCACACGCACGCACACGCACACACACACGCACACACACATGCACGTACAACTGAATTTGCACGTGTTACAAACAGCGATATCCTTAGAAAGTGCCTCTTCTGAAACAAAAAAAAACGAAAGTTAAAGTTAGACCGATGTGCGGGGCACAAAAAAAAGGAGTGCTAAAAAAGGTCGGAAACTGAATTCTGGAGGAATTGCTGAAGGGTTGTCTTTGCGTACAAAACTGGAATCCAAACTAGGAAGCAAAGGAAAGTAGGCGATCACATTCGCATCTGGGGAGGCTGGTCATAGGGTTCGAATAAAGGTGTTTGCAATTCAGTGCCTCATGCGGAATATCCGGTAAACATCACAAGGATTCGAAGTTGCCTACGGAAGCGGTTATTCTAGCATGTTCCAGGCAGTTGCATTTGTGAATTAAATAAGATTCTTTGTATTTCTTGTCCGTAGGAGGCTTAAAGTTTGCCTGAAGTGTATGCAACTTAAGGACATCAAAATTGTGGCCTGGTTCTAAACCCTATACACAATGTAGGATGAAGTGCACACAAAACTGAAATTAATCTTGTGAACGTAATTGCTGCCGGTGATTTTTGCAATTCAGTCTGTCTGCAGATGCCTGCAGGTCTTCAATCTTGGACGGAGACAGGTGGTTATGACTGGTTGTTTTGCAGGCCCTGTTTTAGCATGCACTAAAATATCTTTGAGATGCCTAGTTCTCCGTTACGTAACCCGTGGTGCTGCCCGGAATGTCTTTATAAGTCGGTCGTTACTGGCTAAAATGTGGTATTATTTGCGTAGGATATTGCTTACGTTACGGAGGGCATTTGACAATTTAAATATTATGGCAGGCGGCCCGGGACGTTCGATTTGTCGCTGTTTGTTGGTACTCCTGTTCGAGCGAGCTTTTGAGGTAGCTCCTGCGTATACAGGAGACTTGAGTTCGCCTAGATGCTTTACGTAGTCGCTGTCATCACTGCATATTATTCTAGCTCTAGTGGCTCGCCCTACAAAGATCCCTTCTTTGCAGTGTCTCGGGTGAAGGCTTCTATAATCTAGATACTGCTGCATGTCCGTTGGTTTTCTAAAAAGTGTGGTTTGAAGTGTACCGCTGTCTATGACGACGGCAGTATCCAAGTTCACTTCTTTTTCTTTTTGAGAATACTAGCATGATAATATAAAATCAGATGGGAAGAATTCAGATGAAATATAAACCTTTCTAGAGCCGTGCGTCCGTTTTCCCAAATCATGAAGGTGTCTTCTATGTAACGGAGGCAAACTTGAGTTTATGCGGAAAAGAGCTCACCGGGTTTTTGATACATATATCTCTTCCCCCCTCTCCCTCTCTCTTTATATATATATGTATATATATATATATATATATATATTTATATCCATATATATCCATATATCAGTAAGATAACGTGTACGTCTCTCTTCGAGAGTGTCAGCACCAAAATAAACATTTTCATGTTTGCCTTTAGTAAGAATACCGATAACCTACTCAAAATTTGACATCATGCAGTTTCCACCGACTCCGGCCGGCGAAGGCATCTACAGCCTCACAGAAAACCTGAAGCCACCCAACAGAGTAGAAGAAGAATCAAGCGAACAGCGAAGCGCTCTGTTAGGCTCGCTTTACGTAATGTTCCAGCCTTTACGGTCACCAGTTTTCTATGCTTTTCTGCCGGCACTAGTGCTCGGTGACTACGGCGACATGATGTTGACGACTATCATCGTCGACTACGCTGTGGACAAAGGATGGAGGATCGACTATGCCAAGTCCCTTATCACGTGCATATCTCTAGCGGGAATTGTGGGCAGGCTTCTAATCCCACTGGCAGCCGACAAGGGCTTTCTTAGTAGAAGTGCCCTCGCAGCTCTGTGCTTCTTGGTCATCGCTCTTTCACTGCTTGGACTCCCGCACGTGGACTCTTTCGGTGGCGTCTGGCTCGTGTGCTCGGCGGCGGCGGCGCCTTTCGGATGCATGATGACGCTGAAAGTGGTCCTGGTGGCGGACTACCTGGGCGTCGACTGCCTACCGTCGTCGATGGGAGTATCAGGAGTGGCGATGCTGCCTTTGCTGCTGAGCACACCTGCGATTGTTGGTAAGTTTCAGTGAACGTATCTGGTGTAATCTGTGCGCCCTAAACCGCCGATATCGTTTTGGTACTGAAGCGTAGTAGTATACATCTTGCAGTAAAAACAGTATCTTGTATTCGAGACAAAGAAGCCTCCTAATTTTAACACGAAAGTGTTTTATGCCCGGACATACAAACCCCACCGACGTCATTTCCGTCACGATTATGACATCGCAAGAAAAAGCTTCATTGGCGCGCCGGCGCTAGGTTTCGAGCCCACGATCAGTCTGACCGCAACGGGAGGTGTGATACGCTCTACCAACTGAGCCATGAAGGCATGCCCGGATAGCTGTACGAACGCGCTTTATGTCCTTCCCTGTAACTTGCCCTTTCAGATGGTGCTCCGTCTAGGAGGAGTGAAGCGAAGTATTGCGTGGTGACGCTAAGGAGCGCCGATAGTTGGCGCCTTGATAGGGCCGCGTGTAGCAGCCGACGCAGCTGTTTATCCGTCCACCGCTTATGTTGAACGCCGCTCAGCTTGTGGAACCTGACCTCTTCGCTTCGCAAGCGTCTGGCGTAGACGTCTCGGAGCAGGGCAAATGTGGTCGCACGCTTGCCTAAGCACCCCGTCAGCCGGACGTCGTTCACCAAGTACACACAAAAGACCGCTGCCGACCTGGAAATCCTGCTCCTTTCGCTGTAGCGTACTGTGACTTCACTGAACAATTCGTTGACAACCCGTTTGGTTTTGTTCGCGTGGTTTGCGAGCCCCATGGGTTTAAATCGGATTTACGCAACGCTCCGGCGCGTGTAATCCAGTGTCTAAAGTTGATGCGCGTAATGGTGCCATACCGACGATATATAAATAGCGATGTGCAAGTTCACATTGATGCACAATAAACAATCAAATTCTCATGTTAAGGCACATTTCACTTTCGTGTTTTACAGATTTCTATGAAAGAAAGATCAACCACATTTGTTGGTTTTCAGTTGTCCTCAGATCTTTCTAAAATATGACTTACACTCATACGTTGTCGGGAGTGTTTCTGGTGAAGGAAGGAATAAAGGTAAAGGAAACGCAGGGAAGTCGCCTAGTGTGTGGCGTAGTTAAGCTGTCCTACGCGTGGGAAAGAGGAACAAAGGGGGACAAGATGAAAACAGTAGAAGAAGGGGAAGTTTTCGAGCGTTTTCGTCAGTCTGCTGGAAATAGACCTGACGCAAAAACTGGCGCCCTCTTGTGGGAACCGCGTGCGGTTCCGCCATGTTGGGGGATTCCTCGATCTCCGGATACCGCAAAGTACATGATAGCCCGGGGTTAGCGACGCGCACGTCAGCTTTTATCGTTGTCCAAGATGCCCAAATACTGCCGTGTAACTTGCTGTTCTCAAAGATGATACGAGGATCACCACGGAAATAGCGTACACACTTTTTTTTTTCTCAACGGAAGCATGACTCGAGCGCTGCGTGAAGTCGCTTGCGGGTGTCGACTTCCCTTCGCGCAGTAGTATTTTAGCTAGATCGCATGCATAGTCATGAAACGAATTATATGCTCAGGACTAAAAAGGTCCCAAAGTGAGCTATTTTCTAGCCCTGTATTTGCCGCGGAGCACTCCTCCCTGCTGGTAGTTAAGGCGCACTGCATTGGTCAGCTCGTACTTCATGGCGCGGGTAGAGCTTTGAGTCTACCGTTCGTGCTTTGCGCGCCCGCGTTTTTTTTTTATTCGGGACGTTCGGTAGGCTTTTATGGAAATACTACGCATTCTTTCGTTTGCCAAACGTTACAGGAAATAAGGGATCCGCGAGAGTAGCAACCTTCACGTGGCAGAATGAGTAGCGCAAGTAACGTACGTAGTAATTCCGTGTATCGGTCATTTACCGCTCGTCGCCTGCTCTTCGACCGTAGCCTATTTTCCAAAGATCAAAATTTTAGAGTGGAATTTTCTAAGCGGTAGTGTTCACCCAGTTTTGTTGTACACGGCGCTGGTAAAGGACGCTCGGCGGTCACCGCGAGTCACGCGCTAACCAGCGCTCGGCAATTTATTGGTAATTTAATTATTCATTGGAAATTCATTGGTAATTTATTGGCAATGCTTAACGTGTTACACACTACACACGTTACGCGCTACACATTACGGCCAGCTACAACAACTGCACTGTAAAAAATGCCAGGTAGGAAATTTATTTTGTTAAGTGTTTGTTTTTCTTTTGCAGGTTTCCTCTGCGTCCCAGAGGATCCTTAGCCCATTGCTATATCGCGAGTGCCCCCCCCCCCCTCCCCCCTCCCCATCCCTTATTTCAACATCAGGACAGCCCGCAAATTTCGAAGCGCTTACGGAATGATCTCCTGAGAAACCCGCAGGATGCGAACCAACACAGTTATACTTTCAATGTTTGCGTTCTCAAAGTCCGCCCCCCCCCCCCCCCCCCAAAAAAAAAAAGAAGAAACGCGACATCCTCCAACAGCATCCCTGCCGGTGCCGCCCTGACTGCTTTTTTTATGCATAATGCGTATTTACGAAGTCGCCCGTAAATGTGGGCAACAGAGAAAGGTCCACAGATCACTCGTCGCTCATTTTGCTGCGCTTAAATGTAAATATAAAAGGATTGTCAAGCCGAGAAAGACCCTCACACGCTCATTACCACGCGATCCCGCGACCGCCTTCCGCCAACATGACGCCGCCGTCGCCTCCGCGATTTGCTGCCGGCGGCGCACCGTGCCGGTAGCCGATCGCGGAGGCCACGACGCCGCGTGCTCGTTTCGGTTTTCTGCCGGTAGATGGCGGCACTTTTGCATAAGGTTTATTGGGCCTAATGCAGTGGTGATAGGAGCCCGTTCCAGGCCCACCGGCGACCTCTATCATTGGGTCTGGAAACCGCGTTGCTAACGGGTCCCAGACCCACCGGTAGACGGCGGTGTGGTCTCGCCGGAGGTAATGTCCCTGAAATTACTAAGGTACCACCATCTTTAGATCTCGCCGCCTTTCGCCCTCGCCCGCGCTCGTTTCCTCCTTCGTTTTTTGCAATTTTCTTTTTCGCCGGCGAACGCCGCGCGCCATTGGCCAACGGCCAGTGACGTAGTACCTCGTCCCCGCGTTGTTTGTTTTTAAGTGCGAATGCACTTATTAAGCGAGCCTGAATCGTCCGCCGCATATATTCTTGCTCCGTGGCCGCCGTCGTCCGCATAGCAACAGCTGCGGGTGCGCGCGCTCCTCGTCTTCCCTAGCAACGGGGGGAGATGGGCGCGCGCTACTCTCCTCCTCTCTCCGCTCAGTGACTGCGGGTGTTGGGCGCCTCCTCTCCACTTCGGGCGGGAGAGCTCTCGCTCGCGTAGCGGGCGCTCCGCATTCCGACGCGTGAGGGCGCTCGTGTAGCGGCCGCGTGGCGCGGGAGGGTATTAGTCGAGCGCGCGCCGTCGTCGAGAGCGGTCGCTGGTCCTGCATCTCGATAACGATGATGGCGGACCGGGCAACGGTACCAGCAATAACGAGTGAAATATCCTTCTTTGTAGTTGTGTGCGTGTGTGTGATCTCTCGACTACTCATTAAGATCAAGATATCCACCGTAATCGCGCAATCAACAACCGTGCATTCGCACTTGCACACTCTCCCCCTCGGGGAAGTGCGAGGGAATTTTTTTCTTCTCTTCTCCGCCACTGTCCATTTAAATTCGCCATTTTAGTCTCAGCTGCCTCGGAGCAGGCCTTACAGATGCCGCCAGCGTATAACAACCGATAACAACCGAAGAGTCAGCTGCTCGTTTCAAACAAGTGTTGCGTCGGCGCCACTTTATGTAGCTTCGCGATGCCGAGTTGTTGTGCCTTCGGCTGCTCGAATAAGGTCAGTGCAGTCACGGCCGGCTCGGCTGTAGCAAGCTGTAATTTATCAAAGCCCACACATGAATCAATGTTAGCTGTACAGCATAAAAAGGATTCACAACACCGCTTGTTAGCGTGCTTCTGGCCTTGGAATACGGTAGTTATTATAAAACTGGGCACTACAGCTAATTGTAAGCTGAGCGCATTCTTTAACTGCGCGTTCTTTGTGCCACCCTTTTCCAGATATGCCCGACAGGGCCTTACTCGAAGTAATTGTGAACGCCAATCGCACGAACATTGCTATGGTACGGACGCACTGCCAAAAGTACAGCCGTCATGAGCGAGGCCAACGAGGAGACGCGAGAACTTTGACCCTGACGTGAAGGTGACATATATTTTGCAACAGCGTCAAAGCACGGGAAAGTGCACGGAATAAAGGTGACATGAATGTCAGTAGCTAATGCGGGACGCATACTGAGCGCTGCCTAATGATCTACAACTAAGGCAAAAAACGCGAACGCAAAAAAGCCAGCGCAGCGCTCGAACTGCCGCGAACCAAGGTCACCGCGAACCATGCGCAAGCCCTCTGTGCAGCGCTTGCACGACCACAACTTAATCACGCAAATGCAAGAACGGAATTACTGTAACAGAGCAATTTGAAACGTCCACGTTCGATCCTTTCGCGTTCACGAACTATCCTGAGAATGCCGCACACGTAAACAAACACCGCGCTGTCCGTATGCGCCAGCGGCATCCATCCCGCAAATATCCCCTTCTACACAAAAATATACAACAAAACAGCCTCACTTAATGCGTGCTGGTAAAACGGGGCTCTAGAAATACTATTAATGCTACCAAAGGGCGATTGCGGCGCGAAAACAAGCGCAAACTGCACGAAAAACTGCAGCGAGCGGCCCGAAGCGTAGCGAGGGCGTCTGCTCTGAGGAAGCCAACAAAAATGGCGGCCCCGCCGCGGAGTTAAAGTATGGTCCCTAGAACATATTTATAGGGATCATAGTTAAAGGGACCGCGGCGCCGCGGACGAGGGGAGAGAAAAAAGAGGAGGGCAGCGGAGAAGCAGGGAGCAGTTGGCGCTACCTTAGTAATTTTAGGGACCTTAGCCGGAGGGAAGTAGTAAAGCCCGCTTATATCGAACAGCGTGAGGATTGTAAAATAGTCCGATATAGCAAAAATTCGATATAAAAAGTGAAGCAAAAAAAACTTACATGAGAGCAATCCTGCCGAAGGAGTCACGAGCTAACGCTCAGCTCTTACCACCTTGCAGTTCACTATTGATATGACACTTTCTCGGAAATAAATAATCAGGGTCGGAACAAATGCGTGAGTGTAGCCTGTATCTTGGAGCGCAATGCGTTGCTGATGACTGCTTGCTCCACGGTATCTAAACAGTCGACAAGCGCTAGACTGCTTCCATCAATGGCACTGCAGTATCGCCATAGCAGGACCATGGCAGCGACGGTTTCGCTCGTGCTCGGAAGCGGTACAGAGTCCTCAGCGTGTTCGACAGAGCTGAGATAAGCATGGATACAAGCGATTAATGGCGAACCCAGCGAACCTAGCAAGTGCAGGCAGCCAGTGGCGCGGATTTGAAGATCGCTGACACCGCAGCCCGCAGCGCCCAATGTGGCGCTTTCGGCGCCAACGGCATGCATGTGTGGAGCTGGTCCACTTTTCCACGGCCGGTTTGGGCGCACTCCAGCTCGCACTGGAGTCGCAAGCGACACCCGCGCGACCCCTGCGCGCCGACGTATGGCGGGAAAGCCTGCCGCATGCCTAAGGAGAGCGAAAAATCCGGCACAGGAGAGTTCGATATAAAGGGTTTAATATGCATGTAATTTTTATTCGAATTGTATTATGGTTCGATATAAGCAATAATTCGATATGTCCACGTTCGATATAAGCGGGCTTTACTGTATACACAAAATGATTAAGTATGCGTGTTCTGCGGAAAATAAACAGAAAATATGCGGAGCATAGTGTTAGAATGCGAGGGTATCCATCCAAATCTATAGGGAAATATTCGGATTCCAGAAAGAAGTCCTACGATTTGAGGGTAGCACAGAGGGAGTTAAATTTAAGGCGGTCGAGGCAACGAAAAGGTTAGAACGATGGTAGACGAAAAGCAGGGAGGGGAATATTAAGATTCATGGTGAAAAACAGAGTGGTGTGTGTCGTCCACTCTTCCTTTTTGTCCCTGTCTTCCTTGCGCTGTTTTTCACCATGAATCTTAATCTGCACCAACTAGACCAACTTGCCATCTTAAGGGGTATTCACACGAGAGAGAAATCCGCTGTTTCGCTCCTAGGAGTGCGCACCACGTGACCCCTACGTCACGGTTTCTCTCCGGCGCACCGCCTCCGATGGGAGATCGGAGCTTCTGCTCGCGAGGTACAAACCCTCCGACGCTCGGCGGCGGAGGCAGCGGGATTTCGTCTGCTCGTCGGGCAGCTGGCCGCGACTGAAGTTCTAGAGCGGTTGCAGGCACTCATATTTTATCGCTTGTGCGCTAAAAATGCGCTGTCATGTGCGCCACGCATTTTCCCGTGGCGCACATGACAGGCGCACTGAGGGAACCACGTATATCACCAGCACGGGCGCTTGGCGAGCGGCGGC
Source organism: Haemaphysalis longicornis (assembly GCF_048455015.1). NCBI lineage: Eukaryota > Metazoa > Arthropoda > Arachnida > Ixodida > Ixodidae > Haemaphysalis > Haemaphysalis longicornis. The sequence goes on from NW_027526422.1 coordinate 125,716,993, forward strand.
CGCGAAGTGGCGCAGGCCGGCGCCGGTAGCTCGAGCGACAGCTTGTTATTGCTCCCCAAGGCGCAAACAAAGCTGTGTATACGAGAAATGGGGTAATGATGTGATGGAAAGTTGCTTTAAAAATCGTCACCTGAGCCGCTTGCCAGAGCGGCGATCGAATATTCGCCGCAGTGTTAAGCCTAACATCAGTATGCGGGCCTGTAGGTGGGCCAGCCGGCTGCTACCACGTCGCGCGCAGAGCGTCGCGCGCCGTTCTCTGCGCGCGGCAGCACCTGCATCGCGTCGACGACCAATTTTTGGCGGTTGACAAGATCAGTACGTATGAGCTTAACAGAAATTGCCGCCGTCGCGGAATCGGTGGTGCTACGGCAGCTCCGCTTTAGAGATAGGCGACTGCAAACAGTGATGTCCGTCCGAAAGTCGCATCCTCCGTGTGAGCGAAGGAGCTGGCCGAGCGGAAGTCCGCCTGCGGTGACGTCACGACCTCCCTCGGATTTCTCCGCTGAAACGCTCCGTCGTATGAATACCCCTTTACTTGAGGGGAATATTGCGTAGGACAGCTCCAACCTGTAACAGAAAAAAATAAGTATTTTGTGCCTATTACGTTTCTGGTGCCTGCCCTAAGAGCAGCGCTAGTATTAAACGAAGAGTGTAAATTATAAGTATATTAGTTTCTTCTTAGTTTTTTTTTAAGGTGACGTGTCATCTCCCCGCTACAAAGGTGGTACCACTATCAATCATCATCATCATCGTATCATCATTGATTTCTCTCCCTGCCAGTATGAAATAGTGTGTGAGAGAGAGAGAGAGAGAGAGAGAGAGAGAGAGAGAGAGAGAGAGAGAGAGAGAGAGAGAGAGAGAGAGAGAGAGAGGGGGTGCTCCTGCCGCTGACGTTTAGCTGCCGATTCATTTGCGCGAACCACAGAGTTATCGCGGGGAAGGCTCTCCAGTTGTCTTCAAGCCTACAGAAGAGAACTGCTGTTCCAGCAAATTTCCCACTTGGTGGAACTGGGTTTAATGTTTTGCTTTTTTTTCTTTCTCGTGTGCCTGCCTTTTTGTTTGTTTTCTCCACGACGAAGTTCCTTCGACTCTCAGTAACACTGATTTCTGATTTATTTTTTCGAAACAACACCAAAGACAAATCTTGTAGCTAATGTTGCCTTACTTTGTCTTAAACTGCAATTTGAAAATGTGGGGGAGTGCATTTGCATTTATATACTATCACATATGTTATTACACCAATACAGAACTCTGCGCATTCAAACCGTTGGCGGAATCATGCAGGTAAAAATATTGGTGTCATGCTTGTTGCGTATCCTTTGCAGAAACAGTTAAGGTTGTTTATGTAGCTCTGTGAATGGTACCCATGGGTTTAATTTTAGGCTGTGTGCCCCAGTGGAAAGCCATAAGTTGACAAATACTCTTCGTGTCTTAGTTAAGCGCTAAGACTGCGAACACACCCGCATTCGTATTGGACCCCTTACCACTGATAGCTGAGTACTGTATTTGGCCAGCAGCACGAAATGTAATGGGTACTACGCACACTGACAAGTATTGCACAAAAAACTGCCAGTGCTACAACCGCCTACGCACAAAAGGGCTGTTATATTGTTCAGCCCACGTTCAAACATTTCCTCTTTAACATTTCTCAAACTTCTTTACTATTTGCTGAACACTAAAAAGCGATCCTTAAATTGTTCCCGCACTGTTTCTCGCAGGTTACTTCAGGGACTACAAAGGCTCTTACGACAACCTGTTCCGCTTAATCGCGGTACTGGCGTTCGCGGTGGCCACGACGCTGTTCGGGCTTGTCTGCTATGAGCGAGGGAAGTGCGAAAGGCAGCACAGCAATGATGGTACAACTCTCAATAACGGCTACGGTGCTACCAAGAGGGACAGTGTGTGAGACTGTACAAGTCTAGAGCCGCCGGATTCAACTGATGAGGAGTGCTCAGGAAAATTACAGCGGTTGCTTAGAATGTTCTTAAAAATGTGAAGGCGTACACCTAGTTGTACCTGCTGTTTAACAGCTGTTTGACTTTTATGTTGAACTTTGCGGTCGTGGGTGTCACCACTTGACGACCCCCTCTGCAGCGGCCTCCGAAACTCATTCTACTCGTTCGGCATCGCCAGGAGCTTATGTATGCCCCATCAATTTTTTCGCCCCTCAAGGGGGCTCGTATTGGACGTGCGGCATGGGCCTACAGTCCTCAGGCTCTCCTGTGTCCATTTTTTTTACGTCACCGGCCCTTACAGAACAGCCATCCGTGATACCAGCCGCCTACAAAGGGCCTGGGGGAGGGGAAGGAGCGAATACATCTCCGACTTCATGCCAATACTTTACTGGCCGCTGGCTGCTGCTGGCACTTTGGTGACGTCGCGGATGCCTACCACATAGTGACAGGATGTCAGGCCATCACATCCTTCACCCGTAACCCAACACCCCTAGAGAAGACTGGGAGGTGGCCCTGCTCAGATTTGAAGACCACAAGGCACAACATGCTCTGGTCAACCGCACCGGACTAGCGGCCTCGACCAAAAGAATCCAGGGTAGGGATGCACCTAGCATTGTAAGAAGTGGGCCCACTAGGACTCACCTCAGACAGCTCTCTTTAACGTATGCGGCAATAAATGTTTTTCGCCATTACCCGCGCCAACCTTCCTCACAATCCTCCTCGAGCGCTCTCTCGTTGCGCGCTGTTTTTCTTTCCTAGCGCGCACTCTCCGTCTGGAGCTGATATTTTTGTACCTCACAATACCTCACATCAATAGGATAATCTTAAAGCTTTTCCGAAATCCAGAAATGGTGCTTGTACGGGGTGCCCACTCCACAGCCAATTCTTTCCAATTCTTTTTCCGTGTTCCCCTTCCCAAAAATAAAAAGAATATACAAGGGACCAGGCAGCTGGAGAATGACCGTGAATTCTATCTTGTGTCAAGCGCCGCTCAATCTCCATTAACAATAAAGCCATTTCTGTGACTCCAGTTTGTAGTGCAACGTGTAAGCGACCTAATATATTACTTGGGCCGGATTCAGACTGTTGCCGAAACTGTCGTAATATCTTTAAAAATGACGTCATTTCACGCCTCAGCCAACCGAACTGCGTCACATGCCTTTTTTTACGTCCATAGCTCACAATATGGCTGTTGCGTCGGTAGTCTGAACGTAGCCTTATACGTAAAACTGCGCATACGGACGGGACAGAGAAAAGAAGAGGGAGGACGAGCGCAGTTTTTCCCTGTCTTCTTTTCCCTGTCCCGTCTGTGTATACGCAGTTTTACGTATAAGTATGAAGAACAAATTAGCCCAACAACATGCTTTACTGGATGAATATATTACGAGAAGACGGTTGCTGCCTAATGGGGGACAGTACCACCAACAACGCAAAAACACCGCAAAGGCAACCTCTGCTTGGATAAACAAGGATTCGCGCTTTGATCCTGAGAACTGTTGAGCGCAAGGTCAGTGGCGACATGCATTTTTAGAGGATGGTAAGTGAAATAACATCTATGCACTGATAATACTATAAATGCACCCACACTTAAAGAAGATGTGGCGCTGTGGTGAGAAGTAAAACCAAGCTGACCCCTATGAGCCAGCTTCAACCATTCAGATCACCATTTTTCGGTGTCTCTGCCATAGATGAGATCATTTTGTTGGTAAAAGTGCGCTGTTCGTTTCTCGTCAAATACGGTGAGGAAAAGCTTGTGGCAGCCTTAAAATTAGTAATTATTCACCTGAAATAACACAAGTTATGTGGCTGCTTCGAGGTGGCTGCTTCGAGGTAGTACTTGGGACTAAAGGGAACCACAATAGGCAGAACATTCGGAGGTAGTGCCCGTGATTTTGCAGTCCCGGGGCTATTGGGGTGCCTGATAATCAGCCCACAAACAATTTTCGTCGGGCACAAGTTTACTAGAACTGAATTGTTTGGGGGAAGTTATGCTCACCTGAGTTAGGGGAGGCTCATCAGGCAAAATCTGTTCAAAGCTCCCATAGTGCTGGTAGCGTCTTTTAGAGTACAGGACACCAGCTTATTAAGGATTCGGACTGCACTGATATGAATGTTCAAGTAGCGCAGCATTCCCCAAGGATATATCCGTAAAATGTTATGTCGAAAGGATAACAGACATGCTGCTCATAACTTCGTTAATGCGAGTAGAAAGTAACGGCTTAGGGAATGCCTGTTTGCGAAGTTACTGGTATTCATTGAACTCTGCAACGGTACATTTTTTGAATTGGGCGCAAGGGTTCTCTGTCTTTAGGCGGAGGCTTAGTTGTGTTTGTGACACCGATTTACTGATTCTGTTATATTTGCCTAAGTATAGAATTACGTTTTCGACGCCACCAATTATATCCGTGGTTTTTTGATGACTTTATTCGCTGTAGCGTGCTTTCCCCCCAAACAGGATGAGGCTTGTAGTTTGAGATTTATTTGGTTCAATTGTTTGCTTCCGCAATTGCGAATGTCCCTAAATAATGCAAAGGGTCCTTAGTACTGGATTGTTTAAAAACATCAGAAGCTTTCCCGGGAAAATTGCGGTGAAAGTTGAATCTCGCGTCGTGCGTTATCGCCACTCCCTGAGTTTAGACGCTCATCAGCATGGCCGTTGTTGATTTGTAGGCATTAGGATTGCTTTGCACATGACTGTCGTAAATCTGAGATTAGGCCCGGGCTTGTATGTCCAGTATTGAGGGGGGCTACCGAGTAATGCACCTGGTATCCGTCGAACCCTCGGCTTCACTATCGGTGAATCAATCCGGGATACTCTGAGGGCCTCCAAGAGTCCATGGTGCAGCGTTGCTCAAGAGCAAAACAGCATATCTTGCTTCAGAGAGGTCAGATTATTTATGTAGACATATTGTGAAACTTCAGGTGTAGTGTAAAGGAGACGTTAACATGGGCACAAATTGGCAATAAAATGCTCCAGGCTCCCTTCATAAACTCTTTGTCCTGACACTGTCTTATACAAATATGCATTCCCGCAGCCTCTTTTCCTTCGTGATATCATCAGAATGCGGTAGACATTTTTCTTGAATTCAACAAATCGGTTTGAATGTCAAGCATTTCATTTTTGTGTCTCTCAGGACAGGAGTGCACACTTATTTTAAACAACTTAGCACACGCGAATAAGTTTGTTCGGCCCAAAAACAATCGCTTGAAGCCGATACATGGCTGCAAGCTTTTAAACATTGTGATAGACCGTGCACATAGTAAGTGCATGTAACCCGCGCCGCTCTATATATTCGTGTAATTTATAGCAATTTCGCCAGCCTTTTTCTAATGAAATCTGTTGGTTTTTCTTGGCATTAGTAATATTGTGTCAGGAGAAAACGTATCCTAAGTCAAACCACTTTGCGGCCATGTGGCTACATAGCAAGGCAATTTCCATGTTGGCGGCACCGTTGCTTGCTGATAGATTTTCTGATGCCCATATGCAATCCTGTGAATCACGTGATAAATCCAGCAGATTTATTGTCTTCTGATAACAAATCGTAGTCGCTAAGCAGGAGTACATGTCTTCACTTATCTTGTTGCTGTTTTTTGGTTGGGTTACCAGATTTGAATCGATTGGACAATACCGAAGTTCCCTTCATCCCTGTCAGTAACTTCCTTATCTTAAAAATAAAGTTAGAGAGTAGGTGACGCGTGACATAGAGCTTCCATAAGCTATTTTCACGTGTACCCTGACAGAACAAATGTGGCGCGTGCGTTTTCACAGGTCTCTTTTACATTGGTGTAAACATTAAACTCGCCTCTGCGTCTCAGTTTTGCTTGGACAAACCCCTGAACTTTGAATTGTGGATATTTTCAAAAACAAACTTAAAATGACCCGTGCGATCACCGACACAGAGGGTCAATCTTAAACACGGTGCACAAAAAGAAATTGAGAGCAGTGCTGTGATCATAACTCATTAGGGAGATTTCTTGCAAGCATTTTCTCATTTCAGATGATGTTTTTATTTCGGTTTTTATTACTGGTTTTATCGAACAACATGACTGTTATTTGTTAGTCGGCTTATCCGGTTTAACAAAAAAAGCAAGGCCGAATTAGTGCCTTTTATAAAGTCACCGAGTGTATGTGTTGACGAGCACCGCAACTTGAATTCTTCTTGTCCAATATGCATTATCATTTTCCATGAGTTTTATGGTAAACGAAAGTAATCAAGCAGTTTTTTTGATGCAGCCGACCCAACCCCAACTTTATTCTCCAAAACGATGATATGATTATCATCATTCCCGGTTATGAACCCTCGTCTAACACTTTGCATGCTTAGATCAACGGTTCCTCATTTTGAATTTCGTTGACATTCATGATTGTCACTCCAGTGATGCCCAAAACTTGTTGCGTGCGTCTATGTGCGGGCGTAGCAGTTCTTCAAAATACGGAAGCTTGGCGGAAACCCGTTTGTAGTACGCCGCGACTTTGGGGTACTTGGACGGGTCAAAAAGATCGGGCAGCTGAAAAAAAAAACCAAAATTGGTTACAGCGGTTAATTTCATTAAAAATAAGTTACATATGCAGGCAAAGTCTATACAAAACGTCTTAAATAGCAAACAGTGCGCTTGTTTTTCCACAAAAAGTACACTCAATATTCTGAAGCAGCGTTGGCAAATTATTGTATGTCACGTTTTGGGGAGATTATTTCTCTTGCTCCCATTTTTAAAAATAAGGTTTGTGGAATGTATCTGAAAGGGAAGAAAATGTGAGAAGTCTCGTGAAAAAAAGATATGGGCCTAATACTAATAACTGGTATTAGCCCATGCATTAGTGTGACTACAGAATAGAGCGGTCCGTAGTTTCCGTAGTTCCTGCCACTGGGGATATAAATGCGTTCTCCTAAACTAAAACTCATCTGTTTTTAGAGTTAAGCTTGCACTCGGCTTGTTTATAAGTCATCCTGAAGGCGTATCTGCCACCGTTTTTCTTCCGAGTATACGAAAGTAATACTGCGTCAGCGTGATACGGCAAACCCACTGCCCCTATGACAGAAGTAGGCAGTTCTCGCTAAGAAAAATCTTCTTTGAAAGAAATTGCCTCTGTGGTCATTTCTCTGTCTAGTTTTTGTGACTACATTCGTTCTTGCGTTTTAGACGGTAGGGTAGTGCACCTGTTGTTTATAATTTATTTTCTTGAGGCAAAGCTTCTTTTCTAGAGCCTCGTGTTTTCTTTATCGCTCTCATTTTGCATTTTTGCTTGTACAAATGTGAAGCAACGCTATTTCTCAACGCATTTTTATTAACATTAACTGGAGTCCCTAAAGACAGATCGCACTAGGAAGCGGTCCTCCGGAGTCATCCTATTTCCTGTGTATCCAATGAGAAAAAGCAAAGTCAATCTCAGCGCTCGCAACTACATTTAATTTAGCTTGCTTTGTAAGAGAACAATTCCCCTGTCACTTGGAACCTCCGATGTATAAGTTTTGTCCCACGAGAAAGGGGAAAGGTTAGAAATCAGTCTATGAGCTAAAGGAGGCGTTGTGAACTCGCACCCTCATGGGTCGCTGTCCGTGCTTCCGGTTAAGAAATTATTACATAAGTAGCATTATAACGACTGGCTGTAGCATCAGCAAGTTCATGCTACGAAAATGCCGGCCCTGATTTCCCGGCGTTCCGGAAATCGGCGTTCTCCTGAACAGAGCATGATAAAAGCTTCCCCAACCGTCGATCTACTCTAGTGCTTCACCTTCGGGTCGCTTTGAATTTTATTTTTAATGCGCTGGAAGAACTAGGCGCTTTGTGTGAAAACCCGCCTGTCACCAGTAAGACACCAACAACATGTTAAACCAGAAAAAAAAGTCACGAAACATAACTAAAGTATTAAAACTAACCGCTCCGGGTGAGGAGTCCATACCTGCTCCGCCACCACCACTGCAACTGTTTTATTTCCGAACGCGCTGAGATGAACAGCACCGTTGTGACAGGAAGTAGTGAGGGATATTTCGAAGTAATGGAGTGGAATAGATCTACCTGGCTGGTGATTCAGTAGATGGCACAGGAAGGCCTAAAGCGGGTACTTTGAGCCCGAGTTATTGAAACTCAGCTAACTGATCGCAATGCGACTGGTTTGTCGTCTTGCGTTATCGCAGCCTCATAAGCAGCCACATTACCCTCAGAAATGTAAGGCAGCCACATTAAGTTGCACAACATTTCTCCGCAACACTCAATCCTGCGACATACCTGAGTGACTGATTGCGCGACAAGTAATTCTTTACCATTTACCGCCAATAAAAATTTCCTGGCGAACCGAATAATTCTTTGCTGATATTACAATTTAGCAAGTGCCATGAAGTACAAAGCACAGCACCTTTTTTTTTATTTGAAGTCTACCCGCCAACATAAACGCGCACTATCCAAAAAATATGCAACAGCAAAAGTACACGTCGCCACTATATGTATAGTCCTGCTTCGACAGCCTTGCAAGTTTCCGCAGTTTAAGTTTTAGTCAGTTTCGACAGCACTGGCCTTTTGCTCTCTGACTACGTACTTATTTTGCATAGCTTGCGGTGCGTGGAAAAAGCATTCTTAATAGCTTCGCGAGGTGCATTTTGTTTTCATATGGCAGGAAATCAAGTGCGCGTATTCAATTAAAGCAGCTCTCCATTCGTGATGCCGTGTTGCAAAGACATAGATTTTCTTTTTAAAAAAACTTTTTTGTGGTGAGAAAATGATAAGGTGTTTCTATTTCAAATTTGTTCATTTTAAAACACAGCAGGTCTTAAACGTCCGCTTACTTCATGTAAAATAAAACTGACCTTTGGAATACCTGACAAAAAATTTAAATTCATACTTCGGGGGCCTTTATGCACCGAAGTTGCTCCTGGGTTACCAGGCCGCCCCACTTGAACAATAAGAACTCAGGGGATCAATAATCACGACCTCCAGCGGCCCTGATTGAACCTGTGACCACTGCCTCAGCAGCGAGGACCCACGATAGATTAAATGCGGTGGCTTAAAGGGACACTGAAGTGATATGTAAACATTGCGGGATTACTAGCGCAAATTGTAGTCCGGAGTCCCCAGGCCATGTTTCGACCACTCTAGCCGCGTTTACGCGATTTTGTTTAGTAGAAAAACTAATTCGAAAACGCTGTCCTCCTCTCTTTACGCTCGCCCATTTTCTGTGGCGTTTTCGTGTGACGTCAGGAGGGGATGAGCTGGCAATTGGCTGCGCCACGGCTGCGCTACTGCACGGCTCCCCGGCCGACAGAGTCAGTCGGCCCAGCGTTTCGTCCGCCGGCCGCCGGCGGGTCGTCGCAATCAAGGAGGTTAAAAAAAAATTGCTTGGTCGCAATTCGTTCGCTTAGTTGAAATGAAGCCAGGACACGTTTGTGAATGGAAGAATGTGCCTTTCTTTACTTGGTTTGTTTGTACACTGTATCTAGCTCCAAGTCAAGGTCGCTTCACACAAGCGCTGCACATGCGACGCTTCGCTGACTGGTACGCCAGTAGGAAAATATAAGGCCTCTTGAAGGCGGGAGAAGAGTCAGCGAAGTCAATATAGGTACTAAGCAAATAAAAGCAACTGATATTTTTACCGTACAGCGTAAAACTAGGGCGCGGGAAGCACTTTTTGGCGCTGGGCGAACAAGCACAGCGGTCAGCAGCACGACTACGCATCTGCGAACGCTTTTCCGTCTACGAAGTGCAATTGCTAGACGTGAGCTACTGTGGAAACTCGGGCGACGCTTACTGCACGATCGCAGTACAACAAATAGTCACCTAAGCGGCTTGAAATGTCCAAACTAAATAAAAGTGTAAACCGGTTGTACAATATATACCTTATATTAACACGGGATTCGCGTCCCGCTCCGTGGCCTAGCAGTCTGGGGCGCTAGGAATTCACCGCAAATGTTTTGCGAGTGACGAGTTCGAATCCCCGCGGGTACGTGCTTTTTTTTTTTGTAAGTTAACTTTTTTGTTTTCCGCCGATGTTTTCTATATTGAGTTCACCTTTTTTGGGGCCGCAACGTTCATGGCTACACGAACTAGTTCACAAAACGCGCGCAGGCTGGCACTGGCGCGCTAGCAAGTTCTCGTTGGCGTGCTGTTGCCATAAGCACCGACTGCTTGCAGGCAGTGGACACAGGCCAGAATGAACAGACCCTTGGCCTGGTGCGAACACGCTACAGGCATGAGGGAGGCAAGCTCCAAATATGGGGAAAAAGCGCATGACATTTGGGCGTCTGCGGGTACGCGGAGGGCGTTCATGCACTGCGTTTGCGTAGGTCTCGGCTAGTGAATGCTACTACTACAAGCCGTCCTGGGAGGCTTATCTTGTGCATTTTACAGCCGACAACATGGCAGAAGCGCGGTACGATGATTACTGAGATATTGAGAATGCCCATCCATGTTTTACAGAACCGAAACCGAAACCGAAACTTGTGTGATTGCTAACCTTGGGCATCGTCCAATCACGGCGCCCCTCCTCTCAACGTCACAGCCTTAGTTGGTGCGGCCGCCGCAAACCGCGCATGGTAGTTTTCCTTCTTTCGCGCTTTGTAAAATAATTACCGATTTGTCAACCGGATAAACGATGAAAAGTGTGCTAATTTGAGCCAGTCTACGCAGTGCAAGCAAAAACGGGAGCTTGACAAATTCACTTCAGTGTCCCTTTAAAAGCTCATTGTTCAGAAAAAAATCCATTCAGAATCGTAACTGACTACACGAGTTACTAGAAGAATAAGCATTCATTGACGAGAAGATGCACGTTTGTTGTGGGGTGAAATACTTACCGGAACAACGCAAGCAAGAAGCGAGATGAGACGAATATCGGCGAGCGTCACCTCCTCTCCAACTGCAAACGTACTGTTGTCGGAAATCACGTGATTAAACGCCTTCAGAACGCCTTCCTCAAACTCCTTCCTGCTTTCGGCCGAGGGCTTCTTGTTGGTCCTGAAGGAAGGGATCTGCAAATATAAAATTCACATTACATCTTTAAGCATGTTATAGTTTAGTACGTAGGCTGACAACGGAATCGACATACTTCTAGAAACCTTGAAGTGACAGGTTTATGGCATATGAGGCCTACTTCGCTATCGATTATCGTTTCAGAAATTCCGGTGAACCCAGATTTATTGACGTCACTGGGACCCGCGTACAACTTCTAATATCGGGATCTCCGTAAAATTGAGGAAGCAGTTACCCATATGGGGAGCCACGGCGGGGAAGGGGTGGGGGTTGCGGAAATATTTTTTACTCTGGAAATGTATTTTTAGCAAATAGTGTATCCAGATAAGGACTTGTCGTGGACATATCGTTGTACCCCTCCTCGAGGCGGCACTCTTCAACACAGACATACCATTACTGAGAGGGTACAGGCATCCCTCTTTACTAGAAGCAACAATCAGGAGCCTGGTCTCACCGAGAATGCCGAGAAGCGCGGCTGGATGTGCGTCGACACTACAGAGAGGGCTTGGTCGACGAGTGCCCGCTTCTTGAGCTCCTTAGGGTAGAGCTCGGAATTCGGGGCATATTTATTCACCAGGTAGTAAGCGATGGCAACACTGTGAGTGGAGCAGAGAAAATATTAAATTCAATAAAATTAGGTGCACTCATCAATGAAGCCCAAAATGTTGCGGCAATGTGTACTCAAACAGTCCTTCTTTTCTTCATGTGAATATTTAAAAACAGCAATTTAATTCCCAATTCGCACTGTAGTGTTAATTCCCTACAAAAGTTCTACATGGTCTGTTTGAGTTTCAGGTGGGAACTACAACATATTATTTTTTCTGAAAAGGTTCTCACGAAATGTAGTTCCCGTGTTGAATATTGCGGTGAACGTCAAGAATCCAGACGTAGTTGAAAATTTTTTATTGCGCCTCCTCTAGTAATCTCATCATTGCCGGCAAGCAGCTTCCTTGCTAATAATTCAATTTTACGTTCTATGCCAAATTAGTTATATATAGTACTGGTTTTTTGACAGCTTAAACCTGAAATTAATAAAAAAAACTACAAAAACTACGTGTTAGCTGTTACTGCAGTATTGTTTTTATACACTCCTAATCTTGGTATTTACAAGGGCGATTTATTAACAACGTGACCTACTCAGTCATTCTGTTATTCGCATTGTCTCTCAAAATGTTTTCATTGCTCTCATTTTCTGACAATAACTTCCCAGATTTTGGGACGAAAGGGGACTACGAATCAATTAGATTTCAGCCTTAACAATTTATTAACCTCTCGCTTCAACCTGAGTAAGCAGTACACAATGCTATTTATTAAGCATCGGCGCACTATTTCTAGGGGTTCTTACGATTTTAGTGTTAGGGGCTTGTTTCACAAGGTTTCGTATTCCTTCAGTGCTCCATTATGGGTTTTATTGATGTCATTGCTGTTTATTAAGAAAACCAAATCTACCTGTTCATTTTCCGGTAGTGAGTGGTGATGCACTCCGTAGATATTAGGGGTCATATCAGAAACACAAAACGAAGCACCCGGGCGTTGTTTTTGTTGTTGTACGCCTTACCTTTCGTACAGAATGAATCCAGAGTCGTTTATGGTCGGTACTTTTTGAAAAGGGTTTATCTGGCGAAAAGACAAAAGCAACATTACAATTTTTAGAGCCAGTCGTCAGTATTTTGAGAAATCAAAATGGTGAGCTGTTGAGTCATTGATGTCAGATGAATAATGCTAGCCTATAATTTTACACGTTCCGTTTTTTTTTCTGGAATAAAAGGTATGCGAAATAAGGCTGCATTCTAGGTTGCTTGAGAGTGAAAGAAAAGGTGACTTGCTTTATGCGGTCGTGCCTAAATTTTATGTTATAAGTAAAAACAACTACGGAATATGGCCATACATACAGAGACATACATACATTTATACATAGAAATATGCATGTATACACACCGACATATATGTGTATATACAACTACAAGTATATACGTAAGAAAAATCAAGACGTATTTACATCTGCACGTATATATACACAAGAAACAAAAACTTCGGACACGGTAGCGACCACGATGGTTTCGAGCGTTTCAGCAAAGACGCTTGCCTTCTTCAGTGCTATCTAGTCGTCGTATATATATACATACACACACACACACACATAGACAAGTTCACATAGATAGTTATGGCTGAGCGCAACTGTAAGCCACTGTCCGAATTTATTCCAGGCCGGTGCGGGCACGTATTGTTTGTGGCTCCTCGGAACAGAACCCGTTGTACTCCCACAATTGCTTTGTACACTGAGGTGCTGCGGCGATACTCGCCATTGAAAGGTGCTGGCGGCCTAATATCTGTCTACTTTAGGACTGTTCAGTGAAATAAAAAAACCGGGGGCGGGATGGAGGAGTGTAGCGGCAGAAAGTCAGAGTAGATGAAAAAAAGTTAACGCCGTTCCACTCAATGCGAAAGCTTCCGGGCGTGCAGAGCAGTGATTCGCCATAATGGACTGTAGCGCTGTTATCCGCTCAGTGCTACCACCCAGTCCACATCAAATGTTTCGCATTCGCAGTGCTCGCGCGCCCCCTACCCGAAACGGCGCCAGCGGGATTTTGTTCTTTTTGTGCTCGATTTTTCTTGTGCACGTGCCTGCATTGCACTGCCATTTTTTCGCTTACTATCGTAAAAACCAACCCAACGAGCGTTCGGAACTGAATGAACACGGGCGCTGCCAGTTAATTACATATATTTTGCCTGAAATGTACCTACAGTTTTTTTTTTGCACGAAACAACGGGGAGATGTATGACAAGCGCCAGCGGTGCACGAATTTCGAACGCCTATGACTATATAAACTGTTTGGCTTTTGAAGCCTTTCGGTTACGGCGCGACGACTGAACGCCGTGGGGTTCTACTGGGGTCCAGCGAGCGAGCTACGACGACAAGGAGAGCCCCTAAAGTGCTCTGCACTTAAAAACACTCTGCACCAGGAAATAAAACGGAACACTGGCACCTAGCGGCTCGTCGAGTCACCGTGAAGGTTCGAGTGCTGGGCCGAGCAGGCGGACAGGGAAACGAGAATGAAACCAGAATGACCATCAATTCAACTGGAAGTTACGGCTCAACGCCGAAAGGCCGCATATTGTGTGCGACCATGTGTCACGCAGAAGACGAAAGGGGAAATGATTTGGCGCGGGGAGCTCGCTGTATTGTGGTCAGAACCATAGCTCGGCTGTCGGCGGTTGCGTGTTCGTCGTGCGTGGTGTTTCAAGCTGAATGTTGGCGTTCCGCCTTCTGCGAGCAGTACGAGTGACTTCGAACAAAGGCGTCCACGCAAGAGTGCGAAGGCTATCCGGTGAGTACTTGCAGAAGGCATGGGTGAGGAAGAGAAAAGCCCTTTCACGATGATCTTGCACAAAGATTTGTTTTAAACATTCAACCAGCGCCAGTGCAAATATTCTGGGCGAAAAACTAACCAAAAAAAGTGACAAAACGTGGGACAGCTAATGAACACACATTAACGTGGAAATAGTTAAAAGAGAATTTCTTTTGTAGTCTTCCCTTGTTTGCAGGTACGGTATACCCTGGTGAGTGGCAAGAGCGCTGTACATTCAGGAATATTACACTGTGCGCACAAATATTGTTTCAAAGCACCTTCTACGGTTACTTTGGCTGGATTTTACGTTAACGACGTTTACGTCATGACTGTAGCGTCGACGCCCCCGGACGATCAGCGATATCCCCTCGAAGCACTGTATCTGCGCATATGTAGATACACAATTATCTGTTCGATAAACGACTCGCATCCGTTTATATTCAACAATGACTTCGTCGTTCGCGCATATAGGGAAGGACAGAAACCTTGATCTCATTTGTTTACGTAGTCTGCATTTCAATTTTTGAGTTAGCATAACCTGTACGATATGTTTGGCGTTCAATGCGGTTCAGCGCTCGAAATATATCCCTTTAGGAGCTGAAAGTAGTTATACAGTCAGACACTAGAAAGCGGCACCCTTAGCAAGAACGGGTCTCATTTACCCGTTCGAAACTGCGTTGATAACTTTTTGGGATTCCACAAGATTTTTATGTAACTTAGCCACGTAGTGAAGGGTAGCGCAAAATTGCACACGACAAAAAAATTTTAGGAATTCGGCTTAGCTGCTGGAGAAAAGACAGCCGCACGCCTTTACAGATGGTACATCAAATGTAGTGGCATGACAACCGTAGGGCTTGTATGTGTTAATTCTTAAATATATACATACCAAACCCGTGAATTCAGCTGTGGTGTCGAGCTGAGAAACCAGTTCAAAGACGCTGTTGCAATAAAATGATAAGCTATGTAACTGCATTAGCGCGTTGTATGTAGGTGAATGAGTTTGCTACTACAACTTATGTGACATTCCGTTCATAGATATGAACAAGTGAGAAACATTTGGTGGGAGCAGAACTTTTATATAACGTGCTCGTATTTGATTTGATTGATTGATTGATTATCCCTGCTTCTCGGCTCAACTGAGTTAAAGACCATGCTTGTTTACAAAACAATGCGGAGAAATGATCCAGGAACATTTTACAGAATAAAAATTACGGGCCTTTCGAAAACAACCCCTGTCCTGGTGCTCAAACCGAGGCAACTCGTTCGAAAACCCACAATTTGGCCCCACGTGTATTGAAGCCACGGAAATGGGTTTTTGAGAAGCTCAAAAAAATACAAGGCGTGTTCTAATAAAAAAAGTAGAAGGCGCTGGGTGCGAACAGGAAGTGCCTGGCTTGTGCCCACAGGGAAGCGAAGTGCCTTCCTAACTGTTTAGGTGGTTTTCAAAAAAAGAAGGAAATACTTTGAGTCAGAATCATTGAAGCCTGCTAAACAATGTGTTTACTCCCCGAATAGATGAAATGGGTTGTGAAAGCCCAAGTCAATAATAAACCAAATGATGTGCTACCTCAACTCCGGTACTCGTGTGTGATGTGCAAATTCCACCAGTCCTCCGGGTGGTTACGTGGGCAAGTTTGTGAGAGATAAGCGATCGTGGAAGTTTTTCTTTTCAGTCACCTAAGAACCCTCGAAACTGTTTTGCCAACAAGTCAACGCAAGAACTCGGCGCCGATCCCAGAGCGGTGTAAAGCCATGCGGGCGCTCGAGCCAATCTCTCTTGTTTTACATTGGAGACATGATACTCGCCGCGTCTTTTCAGCAACAGCCTCTATTTTACCGTCAGGAAAAATTGACATACTGCGTTGAATTTGCTTATCTTCAGCTGGATTTCACAAGGAATTTTGGACTGGGGTCGCCTCCTTTGAGCTTCAATAGAAGCTAATCTCTTGACATCAGTAAAAGATAATTCTCTTGTCAGAAACTTCAGCACTATACTGCATACTGTGCTCACAATTCCCGAAAAGCAATAGCGTCCGACTAGCTAAGTTTGCGGCTTAAAAACTATTGGTGGCTGATATCGGCCCCCACTACTACCTAGTACTTATTATCTTTTAATTTTACAGTACAGGGGTTTGCCGATGCAGGCGGGCTGATAGAAAAATGTCAAAATTGGTCTGGGACTGGTGAAGGCATTTATATCTTACGGTTAAAAAATTCTAAAGCGCTATGAACAGCGCCAGTGAATGTTTAGTTATAAAAAGAATGGCCATAGCCTTTAAGTTTGAGAGAAATTTCTGTATATTTACATGAAAAAATGGTTGAAGTTTATCATGTGAGTTTAAGAAACTATAATCACCTCCTTGAGGTGCTGCACCAAGAACAGAATTTTTTCGGCAGTTGGCATGCTATATGAAGCAGCAGCGCCTGTATCTACAGTGCGACATACCAGCAGGCATGATCGGGTCTACTCGTGCGTATTTTGCTAAGCCATTTCCCGGGATAAACAATTATAGGGCACTTTTTCTTCGGATTTCTGCACAAACTACCTTCGAGTTGAGTACTGCATATTTCAAGCAGCGTTGCTTTATGATTAGATCAGGAAGGAAAGTTGTTTTTAATCATAATGAATATTTTGAAAACCCGAAAGCCTCGAAATATGACAGAATTTGATAGAATTTCACAGAATATGACAGAAATACGCCAAATTTTGAAATATGACAAAATATTACTGCTGCAAAAGTTGAGTCCATATGCCCGACACTTTGCTGTCTTTCGTAGTGTTATAAAACCGACATTCAAAAGACAATCCCATGGAGCGTAAGCATTCCCAGCCGCCCAAACGATTTCCGATGACGCGGCTTGAGACCTACTCCTTCGCCGCCGCAAGTTCACCCCAACCGGTGCAACGTAACAGCCAGAAAGTTGAGGCATCGGTCGATGAAGAGATTGCCAGTTTTGTGAGTCAATCACAACAGCGAACGCAAATAGGGCACTGTGCCTTCACAGATAAAAATAGAGATTGTCAGCATTTGCTGCATGGCGCGACGCGCAGGAAGCGGCAGCTGCCCAAAACAGCTGCCATGCTAGCTTGACATCGCCCTCAAAGAGAGCGACGCTGGGTGTGCCACGTGTGCTGCAAGAGCAATAGGTCCATGTCTGTAGCCTCGACGGCAGCGCAACAGGAAATACGTTGCGAGCAGAGTAGGGACAAGGAGCATCCTCGTTGCAGGCCCGGGACGTTGAATGAAAAGTCGCGTCCTTTTTTTAGCGACTAAGCTTGGAAATGACGATAAAGTGAGAAGTAATAATATTGCTGTTTTGAACAGAAGGTTTCTTGGCCTCGCTGTTGGTGGTGTCGTAAGCAGGATGCACTGCACGAAAGCCAACTTTGGACACTGGATGTGAACATGATTTCGATGAAACAAGAAATAAACGCTTTCCGTGGTTGGAATCGAACTTGTGCCCTTCGCATTATGAAGCCGAAGCCTACCCGACTGCTTAATCATCGCTTCTTTCTTTATTACATTTTTCGCGCCATCACCGCATACCGGTCGCTCAGCATTTCTGTTGGATTCATTGCGCGGGCGTTGCCTTCGGAGTTTCGCTGATTTGAAGTGGGTGCTCGCTTTCGACTTTGTCGCTTTGGATATTTTGGCTTTGGGTGCGTGGATATCTAACTTTTATTTGAGTCAGTTTGCATGGAAAAGGCCTCGCGTTTGAACCATGTTTCCAGGCAAGGGGTTTTGATGTTTTTGAAATAGACCTTGCCAGCGGCGCTTATTTAACGTTCAAGACCAAATAATAAAGCAAAGTGTGGTATAAAAATGAGCATTATGCAATGACACCAATGTCGTGCCTAAAGGTGTATCCCATAGGCATACCCCGTAGGGGGAGCTTGAGATATTGCGGCCTTATTTTTTTACCGCAGCTGTTACCACGTCCATAAGAATACAAGGTACGCGGCGATTATTTTCAATGGCCTTAAATTGCCGCTGCTTTGTCATATTTCTAAGCAGTCATTCATTACTTGGTTTGAAGAAGCCTATGCACAAAACTGCTTACTTTTGCGTAAGAAGCATGCAAGCGTTCGTTCCAATGCGACATCACAATTAATCCTGTTCTCTAATCTCTTAGAATGTGACCCAGCACCTACGTAATCGCACCCAAAACTTCAATAGACCCTACGGTAGGGCTTTAATTGATTGTGGGGTTTAACCCGCCGACGCTGCACAGGCGATGAGGCCCGCCGTAGTGAAGGGCTCCAGACTAATTTTGACTACCTGTGGATCTTACACGTGCGCCTAAATCTCAAACACACGAGCGTTCTCGCTTTCCGCCTCCATCAGAAAAGCGGCCACCTCGGCCGGGAGGTGGGGATTTCGATTGCTTATATTACATGGTATGAGTTGCGGATCACGTAGCCGCCTTGTATTCCAGTAGTGCAGTCAAGTTATTATAAAATAAGATAATCTTTCTTGGGCTACTGAAACAGGAAACTGTTCGTCTGTCTGTCTCTCTGTCTGTGCGCGTGTACCTCGATTTAGCTGCCCACCAACGTTAGTTTAAAGGGGCACTGACACAAAAATTTTGCATCTTGTTTTTTTCGTTGCGATAAGTAGCTAGTGACCTACTTATAACCTGTAGAAACCTCATTTGCTTCAGCGTGCGACGGTTGTTTAATTAGAGGCGTGTTCAATGCGGCCAGTCGCAGTTTCGGTTTCAGCGAGTGCCGCGAAACGATGGATTTTGTGGATTTTGTGTGAACAAAGCTGACCACGTGACCGTCGGAGGGATATCACAGAGCAGAGCCGCCGTAGCACTGTCGAATCCCCATCGACGGCAGTTTCTGCGAATGCCCCCACGTACTGATCTCGTGAGACGCTTAATTAGAAAGCGACCGTGGATGTGACGCAGGCGCTGCGAGTGCAAATGCTACCGCGGCTAAAGAACGACGCGCGACGCTCGAGACGGTGGGCGGCAAGACGCGCGCTGGGAGCAGCGGCCGGTCTGCCTACAGGTCCGCCTACAGATGTGTTCGGCTCAGCACTGCGGCGGATATTCGAGTGCCGCTCTCGTAAGCGGTGCAAATGACATTTTCTAATGCAACCCGCCATCGCATCGTTAACTCCTTTCTCATGTAAGCCACCATGGTCGGGACTTGGGGACAATTTCGTGCAGCGGTAACAAGCTATCACTCGAGCTACCTGCGCCGGCCTGGGCCACTTCGCGGCCGTGGCCGCCGCCTGCATAGCGACCGTGCGGCTAGCTCAGTGGGCTTTTCGTGCCTCCGGCGCGTTTTCGCATCCAATGGTAATAAACAGTAATAGAAACAGAGTGCCTGGAATCGCTGTAGAACTTTGGTCGCGGCCAGCTGCCCGATGAGCTGTCGAAATCACGGCGCCTCCGCCGCCAACGATCGGGTCGTTCGTTCTCGAGAGCAGAAGCTCCGCCCTCCGGCCCTCCGATTGGAGCGGCGAGCCGGGCGAGCGGGCTGAAAACGCCGGTAGTGCGGAAGCGGCAAACACAAACTCGTGACGTGTTTGGATGTTGTTTATTTACAATTGCGCGTGGTCCTCTGCTGGCTGCTCGGTTGCGTTTCGCACACTTCAAAATTGATTTTAAATATGTTCTGGGCTGTATTCGCTGCTGATATTTTGCAGATGATGTATATGTGTTCCCACCAATCTATCTCCGAAGTTATCTCGCCTTCAAAATTTTGTGTCAGTGCCCCTTTAAGGAATTTCGCAACCAGAACTATACAATGGCGCAACCTTTCCAGGCTACGAAATCTGGTAGCACGGTTCGTATTTGCTAACGCTGCACAGGAAAAAAACATTACGTACACTCATGACAAAAACATGCCTACATAATCGATACAAGCAGTGTTCCGTGATTAAAAACAGGCTTGGGCTAGATATTTTCGACACAAAATAAAAAAAAACGAGTGAAAAAGTTAGGTAAAAAATACAAACATGGCTCGTGCTTGAGCCTCAGATGGAGGTGGCACCGCCAGCCCTACCGTAACAAAAGGCCCAAGAGGTGCCACGTCAGCAGCGTCATCAGGTAAAAAATCTAATTCAGCTACCCTCCACTGTGTTTTTCATGAGAGGAGGGAGATAGGAGGAGAAGAGCGTGAGGTGCGCGACACAGGAAGGTGCGCGACACAGGAAGAAATGTATTGTGTTTCGACGACATTTGCAGCCTGACAAGCAAATACGAGGACAAATTTAAAAATGTGGGAATCATTGTTGTATATTCGCTTCGTCTGCGTAAAAGTATCCCGGCGCCGCATTGTTTTTCCGCTATTGCGTGGACTCTGCTCTCGGTCTAGACAGAGCATGCTTTGGAGGCATTCGCAGGACAGTTTCTTTCGGTGAAATACATGTTTCTGTGAGACTCCCTTTTACAGAGCACAGCACTCACCTTTTCAGCCAAGATCAGGCAATTCAATGGACTCCCCGCTTCCGCAAGGGGATTGACATTTCGGTAATAAAAAGTGAAAGTTAGAAGATGCACTTTTATTTGGACTTGTATATAGCGCATTTGAAAATGATACCAACTTCTACTACGAGCTTTCTAAATACAATTTGACGGCGATAACCAAACATTTTGATTGACTGTAGGGTTTAACTCGCCGAAGCAACGCAGGCGATGCGGCGCGCCGTAGTGGAGGGCTTCGGATTAATTTTTGGCCACGTTTGGATCTTTACAATGCGCCGAAATTTCGTACACATGGGCGTTCTTGCTTTTCGCCTCCATCAGAAAAGCGGCCGCCGCAGCCGGGAATCGAACCCACGAATAACCTAAAATTTTGAAATTTTGTTCTAAGATAGGTACAAGCTCGGACACTTCCGGTGAAATGAAAAACCTAATGAACTAGTTGATACGCCGCGCTCCACCTCTAAAATGACTTAGAGTATACCGAATCACTTTATTTACGAGGAAAATGAGACGTTGAGAATTGAGTTAACAAAACATTCTACAATAAAAAATTACAGTTCTTAAAAAAGTACTGCATTGCGAGGGTTCGAACCCGAGCCTTCGTCCTGCGACCCATTATAATACCACAATGCTACACAGGCAGAAAGGTGGAGAGGTTTTAGCATAAAAAAAATTTGCAGTGGCTTAGCTCCGCTATGCCAGGATATATGTAGCGTGAGCTAAGGTACAGCTGGATATTCTTAGGTTTCCTGTTTGCCAAGAATTAGCTCGATTATCATGCTTACTGCAACTTCAATGACGCACACACGGTATACGCATTATGTGACACATGTATATTTATCAAGCGGCTCCGGCGCCGCGTCACCAATCGCCCCAGAGCTAAGCTGGTTCCACAGGCGCACGCCGGTGTTGCTGAGACACACGAACCATCAATTCCACACCCGGCCACCCCTCGCATGATCGTCAAGTGGATCGGGCCGCCACGTGCGGAATGGAGGTCGGCGAAGACGCTGGGCGCATGGTGTGTGTGAGAGACGACGTACAGCGAGCAACGTTCTGGCGCCGTGTGACGTCACTGCTCCTCCCACATGCGCAGCACGGCTCTCCAGGAACCGCGCGAAACTGCTCAACCTCTGCCGGTGTAGCTCACGCTACAAAATTAGGAGTGTTCCAAGCGAAGACGGAGATGGCGCTAGGTGCACACAGGAAACGCTGGGCTTGTATCCAGACGAGAATGGAATGTTTCCCAAAAATTAATTTTGTGAACAGCCTGTGATAGATGAATATATGTGTTTTGGGCCAACTCACTGTGTCAAACACCAAGCAATAGGAAAACTTCGAAACAGTAAACTGTACCGATATTCCTTTAAATCGCTTAAATAGCATCGTATGATGATGCTGTGGACTTCTAAATGCCCAACCATCGGTAACGGAGTCATAGATATAAGCTGCTCACGCAGTTGCGAGTCTACTTGACGTCGAACTTATAAATAGTCTGACTAGGGTGCCTTCACATCCGGCAATGGCTGAGTAAGAAAAAGGCTGCAGCAATGCTAGAGACTACGTCTTATCAAAATTGCAAACATGTCTCCTTTAAGCCTTGATAACTGCAGTCGATGAGACGTAGTAATAACAATAACCCACGATTCACTGGAACTTACCTTGGTGAACTCAGCTGACTCGTGCTCGCGGCGGAGGAAGTCGAGGTCTTTAAGGTTCAGGTCAACGCCGATGTGCTTCGCCACCATTTGCACAAAAGTGCATGGTGCGCTGCCAGCGAACAAGTAAAGATCAACAGGCATATTCAAATTGTTTTTGCTCAATTGGAAATGTTCAAAATATGTCTCTCCCGCTTTGCAAATGCTACAAAACTTTTAAGCTAACAGTGTATGTACACGTCTGCAGCCGATACCTGTGTACTGCCTTTTAAACTCCCCTGTACTGAATGTTCTACCCAAATGTGCCGCTCTCTCGTCAACCGGCGGAAATGGGAGAGCGCATGACACAAATTGGATTTTTCTCTTTTTTTGTAGTTGATGCTTCCTTTCGCGTGTGCTTCGCATCGACACAGAGGCACTGCGTTCAGCGCCCCGTTGTTCCAGCTGCAGCTGTACACAGCGACTCTGTTCTGCTTCGCCAAGCTGCTGACCCAGCACGACCGCTGTGTCCTCTGATACATCCGCTAGCTCATGGGAGGAACCAAGTGGCGTGACGCTTCGTGGGCCGCCATATTATTGCTAAAGCTACGCAAACATTTGCAGAGAGGGGTTACATAAATCAATGGATCCATATGTAAATTATGGTTAAGAGCCGACTTGTCTTAATTTTATGTAGACAGGATTTTTCTTTACCCGTTCTACGCTCTGAAAGATTGTCGGTTCTCTAGGCACTTTGCGACAACATACGCAAATGGAAAAAAATTCACTAAAAATTCTGAAATAGCAAACCTTCCCTGAAATGTTTGATGTAAATATTACATAATAT
Organism: Haemaphysalis longicornis; assembly: GCF_048455015.1. Classification (NCBI taxonomy): domain Eukaryota; kingdom Metazoa; phylum Arthropoda; class Arachnida; order Ixodida; family Ixodidae; genus Haemaphysalis; species Haemaphysalis longicornis. The sequence goes on from NW_027526422.1 coordinate 125,740,181, forward strand.
AATTGCATTGTCCAGCAAAGCGAGGGAATTTGGCTTGTTGCAATGACACAAATCCCTCTGAGCTAGATACTGTTCGGTTGGGTGCTTTGGTTGAAATTATATGGTCTTCTCTTTCAGTTCTGTGCTACCAGCTTACTCCCCTCTCACTTCACTAAATTTTTATTCAAGTGTTGGATTCTCAGTTAGCATTCACAGTACTACATAAAAATCATAGATATTTCCATTGGTGTTTCAAAGTGTCATTTTGGAGTGCAGTCTCCGGAATGCTCCCAGAGCGTAATCTGCTGGAGCTATCAGCATCAGCAGAATTGTGTGCTTTTGACATTGGCTGTTGCAAGGAAAAAATACATATGGTACATGGCCCTTGCCTTAGGTTGGCAAGTCTGTCTAAACTAGTGCAGGAACAGGCTGTATTGAAATAGCACGTAATAAAAACTATGAAATTATTCTACACATGGCAATTCGCGCTACCTCTAGTTTTGTCTGAAAACAGCAACAAGCTTACATGTGCAGGTAACACGCAAGTTCAGTTTTTAGGATCGTTTGGTTCAAGCGCAGATAAAGTGGATGCAGCCACGCCAGATTCGTAACTTTGAGATTGGAAAGCACTAATCGACAGTCCGGCGTTCCGATGGCCTTTGCGTTTGCTGCCGAGAAAGCTGTGTTTCTAATGAAGTCGCAGTCAATAACCAGTTATGCATGTGACACGTTTGTGGAACAATGAGAGCGCCTGATATTACAGTACATCCCGTACAGCACCTAGCGTAGCCAGGCGTACCTGTAATCCCGGTGCAATACTGCATTATTGCACCAGGATTACGGGTATAACTTCTCCCGAACTATAATTGACGTTGTTAACACTATTAACGCGTAAAAACCAACTACTCCAAGACCCCACGCTATCTGCACCGAATCAGGAGCGACGAACTGTGAAAGCTTTTGCATGTTGATTACTTCTTTTAGACTTGCATACAATAACAATTACGTGGAGCTCCCGAAGAAAACTCCTTTTAAATGCCTCCACTACACTGGCCCTTCATCGCCACGACGTTTTTTTTACAGTATCTTAAGTAAATCATATTCGAACGTATACAAACCAGTTATAGGTCAAGGAAAACCCGTACCAAACGAAAAGAACACAGCACTCCGCCCTAGTTCTGAAAGAATGAATACAAGAATCGGGATGTAAACATCCTGGACACCACCCTACCCTTCTGGATCACGACCGCATGAAGTCAAATATTGCACCTATAAAGGAGCGACCGACGGCGACCTCTTTACTGGGAACGGCGTATGCGCTGGGTACAGTTTGTTTACGATGTTCCTGTTCGTTTCTGCACACCTTATGCAATTAGAAGCGACAGCCGATTTCTTGTAGTTTTGCTGTGCCACTTACATGTCTCTGCATTACTTATTATTTTTTGTGTGCATGCAAGTTTCTTGTGTGTGAAAACATAAAAAAATTCCCGGCCCAACAGTACGACAAACGCTTGAGGAAATTATGAAAGGCCAAAACGCGGTACAGACCGATATCGTTGAAATCAAAAATCGCCTCAAGTGCACAGAGAAAGCTATGAACAGTGTTGGCTCCAGTCTCTGCATGTTAGAAGAAAAAGTTGGAGAACCGCAAAGCTGACATTTGTACTTGGGATGTTTGAAAGTGCACCATTGATCACATACACTGGGAACTGAGCTCCCATGAAATGAAATATGCCGACTTAGAGGATCGCACCAGCAGGTTTAACGTTCTTCTACGTAATATAGCTGCAGAACTCAATAAATCCGAAGTGGTACTCCGAGATAAGTGTGTTAGAGGGATCTTGCGGGAAAAAAACATTGGGCGCATACTTGCTCCCTTCACTGCAAATGTTTCCACAGACGACACCAACGTTTACCGACTACACTGAATCCTCTCTGACTACTTCCCTCGTGTGTTGTGGCAGTATATTAAGTTGTGCACACTTCACGCACGAGGAGGCGTGTGGGAACTTTTTGTATGTCCTTTTTCTTCGACCTACTCGACGTTTTCCTACAGCGGCAGCGAACTCGGTTTCCAGTGTCATGGGCCAGTATTGCCAATCCCGAACATTGCCGATACTGGTCTCGTGTCCGCTATCCACAAACTCCACTAAAAAGTCAGAGGGTTTGGACAGCATTTCATGCTTTATCGTGAAAGGTCATTGTGTTGTTTTTGCACATCTTCTCTGTCACATCATACGTATGCCACTTGTTGAGCAACACTTTCCGAAAGACTGGATATTCGGCGCTATCTTCTCTTTGCCCAGGTACGGAAGAACCACTATCCCCGGAAAGTGTGGGCAAATCTCCCTTTTGTCTTCCTTTTCCAAAGTCTTCAAAAAAGTCATGCCTTGTTACCTTCTAGCAGCAATGCGTCCATTATTCCATTCTAACCAACACTGCTTCATGATGAAGGTCAGTAGAATCAAATCTCACATGTTTTCTAAATGGCATCGGCCCTCGAGCACTTTCTCGCCAATAGGTATATACATTATATTGCGACTGTAGTAAGCCTTTCGACACGGTTAATAATGATTTACTGCTTCGCAAATTGTCCGCATACGGTCCATCCAAAGAGTTCTGTCAGTAGGTCAGGTCTGTGTTTGTCATGAAGGCGTCACCTCCAGGCGTTTTCCTGATGATATCAGGGGTACCTCAGGGTTCGACACTTGGCCCTCTTCTCTTCAACGTTTTGTTACTGGCGCGCACCCATTTATTAGGCACTGTTCGCTGTCTCAGTATGCTAATGACTTGAAGCTCTAACGCGCGGTTTCTTCACTGGACGGTCGCGGCCTGCTGCAAAATGACACCAACGCAGTTTCGGTATGGTGCGACAGCAGCTATTTAAAGCTTCATCGCTTGAAACGTACGTGATATCTTGTAAGGCTGCCCCATACATTTTTCTTTACTATCTGCTTGGTGTACCCCTAAAACGCGCTACTGTACAGCGTGATTTGTGTGCAATGGTAGACGGAAAACTACTTTTCAACTCACATGTGAACAGTCTGACCAACTCCTGTCTCCGAGCGCTCGGTGTAGGTTTACAGGCCACCAGTAGATTCACTGACCGATCCTGCTTTGCCTCACTCTACCGCGCCATACTGTTACCGAAGCTCGACTTCGCCAGCGCAATTCGCAATTTTTTAAGCATTTCGTGTTCCCTTCGATTAGAAAGGATTGAGAAGCGCTTCATTGGAAGCAAATTTTATCGTTACTCACCAGTGAGCCATTATAGGCATGGTGGGCTTCTCAAGTTCCTCAATACTGATGAGCTATGTATTAGACGCTCCAGGTGTAACCGGGTTTTAATTTTTTATATATTCATTCCAAGTTTGACTTCAATTGCCCTCTAAGCTCTGCTCAACTGCTAGTGCCAAGCAGACCACTGTGGCCGCATTGTTGCGTTCATGTTGACAGAACACTTAGCCTAGCACCAGCTAGCCGATGCCAACATGTCTTTAACAGTCTGTTTTTATCTTCTACTGACATTTTATGCTATGAAATGGTTCTTTTTAAACTCTCCTTGAAACATTTAACATTTTGAATGCACATGCTGTGGACAGGTCGCACGTGCACTTTTCCCTCCGTTCGTGTGTTTGTGCACCAAACACTGCACCTTGCTTATGCTTGAATGTGTTGAATTCTCTAAGCAATCTCCGAGATCTTGTTGTTCAGAAAGTGTTGTTGCCATCTTTGATCACTCTCCTCTTTAGTATATACCCGGACATTTTTGTTTACCAGTGTTTGATTTATTTCCGTTCCTATATGTTGTGTTTTATATGCCTTATATTCATGTACCGAATGCATCACCCGAGAAGGCCCTGGGCTGTTGGTGAGCACTTCAAATAAATAAATAAATAAATAAATAAATAAATAAATAAATAAATAAATAAATAAATAAATAAATAAATAAATAAATAAATAAATAAATAAATAAATAAATAAATAAATAAATAAATAAATAAATAAATTTACGGACACCCCTGCCACGTAAATGCCTGTTTTCTTCCTCGGCGACCTGTCATGCTCGTCCCATTCTGCCTGACTCCTCACTCAATAAACCCGGTGAAGGTTTGCTCAAGCCAATTCAATTTTGCCGCGTTCTACTGATTGCTGGTCCTCTACTGTAGCTTTTTGTTACTGTTGGGCATCTTTTAGTGCTGCCAGGAGGGGCGGACGGATTTATTTTTTAATTTTGGGACAATTTTTTTTCAAATCGTACTTGTTTAATGGCAAAAGGAAAAAAGAAGTAGCCATGCATTTTTAATTGAACGTACACTGCAAAAAACACTTTGTATTGATGTGTTGCCTCAAATATGCCTAATAGTTTCTTTTGGCTCAACAATGTCGAGAAGTATCAAAATTACCGCCTGGTTTATTAGTTTATAGACGCTTTGCCTGAAGAACCTCTCGTTGAAGAATTCCTTTAACTTGTCCCTGGAATGCTTAATCGAAGTGCAGACACGCAAAATATTCGCGTTTGATTAGTGCAAGAAAAATTATCGTCTTTAAAAACGGGTGTGTAATGTTGTTGTGTCGCTAGGTTTCATAGAATCGAAATATCTCCCATACGCCAAAAGTTTCGCATTTTGGACGCTACAATAAACAGCAGGATCTCCAGTGGCGTCGTAATCGCACTGTGTCCAATCTTCTCGTTTGCCGTCAGAAGCCTTCAATTGGCCACATAAGTACCGAAGAAGGTAATGCTTAGCACTCACGGACTCATACACGTCGGGCAGCCCGGTGACGTACAACTGGGCATCTGAGGACGTTGTTGGAGCGTGATAGCCTACGTGGCCTGCATGTACACCGAAGAGCGGCTTGCAACTTTTTGTTTCAACTTTTGGTGAGTCAGACACCTGAACAAAGAGAAAAAACAATATTATCACAATCACTTGCACGTTGGCATGCGTATGGGCAACGAGCGCATTGAAAAAGTAATTACGCTGGGATGTTGCGTAATGCCTGCACTCAATTGACTCATCTCGGACAATTATCGCTTTAATGCTACGGGATGAAACTGCAGGGAACAAAGCTCTTTGGGAATGTAGGCACGTGCCGTAATAAAGAAATCTATTTCTTACAGATTATAAGATATGAGCTCGCCCAGATATATGAATCCGTGCTTTCCTGTTGGTTACGAGTCAGACCGACAGAAAAAAGAACGCGTATTCTTTACGATTATTACGATTTTATCAAGCTAGCGTATGTCTGTTAAAATCGTACGAAGGCAAATTTCCGCAGTGGCCAGGTTCCCCACGTGGAGTGATGGCAACCACTGGTGTATGCACGACCAGTCATAAATTGTAGTTGTTTCCAGTAAATTGTTCGCTTGGCTCAGATTTTATGCTGCCAGAAGCATTGAGAAGCTGTCGAGGGCCCGTGAGGAAGTGTACGAAAACAAAGGACTGCCCGATGTAAAAAACAATTGCCGCAGTTTGCTCTAGAGGTGCAAGGCTGGAGAAACGGGAGAGCTGGTGGCTCATCTCCCTTCTTCAGAGACCAGGCTCTCGCACCTAATATTTATTTCCGAAATGCCGCTAACAGTTCTCTATGACTGGCAGGGCCGGATCGTTTCGTCCGAAGAAAATCTTGTGGGCGCCGGTATACGATGATAGCTCATTAGGATAGACGCCGGTTTCATACCACAAGGGACCCAGCGTCGCTCCCAACCATGGCAAGCACTTTTTAAAGCAAAGCTTTTTACCTCTACCCCCCAAGGGTTCTTCCGAGACCGTTGGTGTCACCAGAAAACTCCAGCGAACAAATAAAAGAATTCACTGGCACCGCCGGGAATCGAACCTGGAAGTAATAGACTAACGAAGCGAGAGCCCGTTGTCTTACAGATTTAGCTACGAGCCCACGCGAAGATTTCAAGACAGGTGGTGTACTCATCAAGCACATCTACGCGTTTACCTCCTGCGTTCTCACTGAATGCCACGTGAAAGCATCACTCGACCACTCACGCCCGTCTAGCGGCCCTGTGGGCACGTTGCTCATGTGCTAAGAGCTACAAAAATTAAAATAAGCTCGCACCAATGCATTGCATCTCACTTCTAGTAAGCCAATTTGCTAAAGCCTGTGGCCTCCAGTATTCACGTAAAAAATCACAGCTCCTTGTCGTCCGCCCTCACGCCAAACCAAGAAATACATTCAAATACTCCTTGATGGCCAGGCCATCAGTCCAAGCCCAAGCATCAAGATCCTGAGCCTACATCACGAGGCTAACATCAAGAGTGACGTCTCCTTGCAGCGCCTCAAAAACAGCAATAATCAAATCATACACATGACCAGGCGAGTTGCCACCAAGAAGCGAGGCCTGAAGGAATCCGGTACCTATCGATTAATTGAAGCTTCTGTCCTCTCGAGAGTTACTTACGTCAACCCCCTGTCTTCTTCTCGACAAGGAAGAGAGAGAGATGCTTTATATAATGATTAGAAAGGCGGTCGAGCAGGCAATTGGTATTCTCATGAGTGCGTCCACACAGAAGCTGCTTATCACGTTGCTCCACAACACGGCGGAAGAGCTGATAGAAAGCCATCTTTCTAACCAGAAGGTCCGACTCAGAACTGCGATGGGTAACCGCATGCTTCACCAGATTGGCTGGGCAGCCCAGATTGTCATTCCGCTTGACGTACTCCCAGATTCTTGGCGACTAAAACTAAAGATGCTCCCGTTGCTTAGAAATATGAACCCCTCACATGACGAGGGTCACCGAAAAGCAGGGGCTCAAGCGCTAAACACCACCCTCGGTGGGAATCATGCAGTTATCTACACAGACGCATCCAAACATCGAGGGCAGCAATACGCCATCATCGTGGCTACCTCCAGAACCAACCTCCTTGCGTGTACCTCACTTAGGACCAAAGAAATGACGGCAGCAGAAGAGGCAGCCATCACCTTAGCTCTCGCTCAACCAGGGGTTCGGAGGGTAGTCATCGATTCCCAGCAAGCCTACAGGAATTACCAGTAGGGTTGGGTGTCCTGACCTGCACTGCGCGTTCTAAAAAACCACTCCCCAAACGGTTCCATTCACCTCATCTGGACACCCCCTCACGCTTCAATGGAGGGAAACAAATACGCCCACCCAACAAGCCTGCGCTTTTACCTCCCGTGCTATGGAGCTGCACGACGAAGGTCACCTGATTGTCACGTTCAGGGAGATAACACAGCATTATCGCCTTCTGAGACAGACCGTACTTTCGCCTTACCCTAACCTTTCCAGAGAACAACAAACTACCCTACGGCTCATACAATCTGGGCTCCTTCCCACAGCCTACGCGTCTTCGCTTAATGTATCCGAATCGTTACGACGCTGAATGTAAATTTAACTCAGAAGTAGGAACACTCCGCCCCGTAATCGGGGTGTACGACTTTCGCCCTGAGCACCCTCCCCTCTTTTCGTCAACTACCCAACAAGAGCAATGGGAGATGCTGCTCTCCAGGCCCTCTCTACCTACCCAGCTTCAGCGGGTGGACAGAACTGCAGGCCGCGCGGACTGCATATGGGCCCCACAGAAGAAGGAATCACTCCCCAGGGCTGCACTCTGGGCCGTTCAGAAATCTGAACAGAAGTATTTCTTCCTCCTCCTCTTTCTCTGCCGCAAATCTCGTCGGCTCCGTCCGCGGCGCGGAGACGGGGAAGACAGATCGTCTAACACCGGGTTGGAGCTTACTTTAATTTTATAAAAAAAGTCTCCACTCTTGCACTACACCAATTCCACTCAACCAAACACCGTTCATGCTTCATGCATTGATTTAACCTTAACAAGAATATCATTTCATGCATTCATTTAACCTTAACAGGAAGTGCATTTCACTTCTCTCTGGTTTTGCTATTTGTAGAGCGATGTGAGTAAATTTAAGTGACGTCGCATGGGTAATCGTTATGGGTGCCGTTTACAGCTTTGCTTTCCAAACACATTCATGGGGTGGATTAACGCCATTTTTTTTAGATGCCAAGCATCTCATGCTCGGGGCTGGGTCCCTCCCTCTCTCGTTGTCGTTGTCCGCCGTCCGCACTCTTCTCCGCATGCGCGTCTCTTCAGCCCCGTCCGGACTTGGGCTGACAGCGCAGTCCACTATAAAAAGAAATAGTTGGGCGGCGCCCGGTTTCGATCCCACGACTCTCTGGCCGCAACGGGAGGTACATGGCGGTCTTCCCACTGCGCTACAAACCAAGACGGAGCATGTGCTACGAACGCGCCTTATGTCCTTCACTCATTCAAACTACGTCAAGAAGCTACTAATACCCCGAAGGCGCGCAAAGCTGAACGTCAACGGAAACGACGAACTGAAAACTAATGGGAACTTCAGTCGACATACTAATCAGGGTTCCCCCACGTGGAGATGGTGTAATTTTTTCCTATGCCGCAGATGTTGTTGCTCCCCGCCGCTGCTGACCCCTAACCCATCGGGCCTTTGGGGTGAACCAATGCGTATGTTGCCAGTTTTACGGCGTACAGGTGCCAGATGAAATAACTCGGACCTCGCTCACCACATTTGTTTCTTGAGGCATCGAGGTGTTTCAGTGCGACAAATGGAAAAAAGCTTGGCCTAAACAGCTCCGCTCGTAAAATACTTGCAGAATGAGTACTGCAAGGACACGTATTGAGAAAGAGAGCTACTTGAGACAAGTTTAATGTTAAAAAGATGCCTAAAAAAAGGTGACGCCCGTCCACAGTAAGATTAGTATTGCCGGCAAGTTCTTTTTTTTTTATTGGGACGATGCTGACAACAGTAGCAGGGCAACTGGAATGCGGAAAAGAATAGTGCCGGTGACTCTCGCAACAAAGTCTTTCTTGATGCATGAAAATGAGCCCCTCCCGTAGCCTGCAAGCGCACCACTCCAGATCTAGTGATTAAAGGACAGCCAATGTCGGCCGCTTAGGTTCAAAGCCACACTTATTGTTAATAAAACAGAAAAGTTGGGAAACATCTTTTTGTATGCGACCCCACCTTGCCAACGTAATAGAAACTCAGGTAAATAGTTTGGTTGGCGATGAAGAAATCTTCCCGACTGGTTACTAATTTTAGAGACGAGATAAAGTATCTCAAGAGGGCGGAGTAGCAGTTGTAGTGAAGAGTGACGTTGATGTGACCGCCGGGGATCAAATTGATATCCATGAAAGTTTAATTTTGAAGCTTTCGGTCTCATGTCACTAGTTTTTTGCTAATTTAAATGTTTTGTTGGGGAGTTTAGGTAGAAGCAGGTATATCCGACCGTAACATAATTTAGTTTTCTTAGACAACAAGCAGTCACATTACAGCAGCCGGCTGTAATTAAAGTTTTTTTTCACAGCAAACAACATTGCTGTAACAGCCTAGCTACACACGCGTCTAGGGCCCACGAAAAATGAGGCTTTGCGTTTGCGGTGATAGTTTCGTCCCGGTGGAAAACTCTGCATGCAACGTTTTGTGGCTTCCAAAGCACGGCAGAAAATTTTCAAATTTCCCGGATTAGCATAGAAATATTACATCTAAGGGGAGAAATCAAGCGCCCCAGACAGAAAAACATAGTAGCATCTTCCCACTACGGTGAAATAAAAAACCGTTTGCTAACTAAAGTCGAACACTCGAGAAAGCAGTATTTCAGTACCGCACTAAACTAGCCGCACTAAAACCGACCCCACAAAACTTTCATCCACTCACCCTGGCTAAGGAATAGACCTCAAGGATAACGATAAATGAAAACGTTATCACTGGCCGGAACAAATAGCTACAGAATATTCCGATGCTGTATTCTCTAATAATAATGTGTACGAGTCTCCAGATTGTTGCGGTAGATTATTTGAACGTCAACTCGTAACTCTTGAGGGATTGTTGTTCATAATGGGTGTTAAAAAGTTTATGGGACCCGATTACCTTCCAGGTGCCTTTTTACGACGATATGCGGAATGAATTGCAGAGTTTACGACGGACCTATTAACCATATCAATACGTACAGCTGATATGCCAGGCGACTGGTGGATAGCAAAGGGTGAACGATTAGATTGCGACAGTTACCACCCAGAGCATGCTGTCATGAGTTATAATGAAAAAATTCAAGTGGAACAAAATTTGCAGTCACACGGCCAGCATGGGTTCCGGAGGGTCATGTTTAGCTCTACCGAGTTGGTTTTCATTGTAGGATATAACGTGTCGACGAAACGCACCCGATGAGGCGCTCGTAGTGAAGGGCTCCGGATTAATTTTGACCACCTGGGGGTCTTTAACGTGCGCCGAAATCTCGTACACACGGGCGTTTTTGCTTTTCGCTTCCATCAGAAAAGCGGCTGCCGCGGCTGGGAATCGAACCCGCGACTTCATGCTCAGCAGCGCAACGCCTTAGTTACTGAGCCACCGCGGCGGGTACCTAGTTGGTTTTACATCACATAAGGTTTCCGAATTTTTGGATTGGTCAGGGAAGGTGGATATTCTGTTGCTGGAGCCTAGCAATGCGTTTCATAAAGTGTCTCATAATAAATTGATTGTTGGGTGTAACGCGCCGATGCAACGCGGGCGACGAGGCAGAGAGCTTTTGGAGGGCTCGGGATTAATTTTCACCACCTGGAAATCTTTAACGTGCCCTGAAATGTCGCACACACGGGCAGAAGGGCGTTTTTGCTTGTCATCTCCATCAAAAAAGCGGCCGCCGCGGCCGGGTATCAAACCCGCGTCGCCGTGATCAGCAGCACAACGCCCTACAAGTATCAGTGATTACCGCCTTATAGACTATACCGCCTTATAGACTAAGTTGATCCGAGCCTATATCTGCTAGTTGTATATCGTCACCTCGCAAGCTCTGGTTTGTAAAGGCGAAGCTCAAAAAGGCTCTAGCAAACACTATCAAAACGGAAACAATGCGTGCGTTCTATAGAAATCACAATATGGTTGAGTCGTTTAAGATCCATTTACCCAAAAAAAGCATTTTCAATTAGGAAATGCGCAAAAAAGGATCTCAAATTTATTTTTAGGATATATATTTTACGTTTGACTCGTCATCACTATTGATAAAATAAAACGACGTTCAAATGTCAGAAGTTCCCAGAAGAGCTTGTAACCTTGTCTGTCTGCATAATTACTCATCAGGTAAGATAAAAAATAAATCTCCCTGGCTGCACTAACCCAGGCAAAACTAGGGCTACCAGGCACGCACGCGAACACTTTTTAACTCCTATTTTTGTACGAACAACCTTTCTTCAAAAACAGCGTTTTTTGCAGGAGTGCATCAGGCTGGAATTCCGAACCCTTACTGTTTCTAATGCAAAAAGTTTGCGAATGCGTTAGAGCGCCTTGTACTTGCTCGATAATGTGTTCTATCGTCGTGGTCTAGTTTAGTGGTAATATCTGTATAATATTCAAGATAACATGGCATGTTTCTCATACATTTATTGCCTCTGTTCTCTTTCTTTCTCGCGTCATTCGGTATGTTATTTAACCCTTTCCCGCTTCGGTAAAACCATTGAAATGCATTATCTTTAAATATATGGATAAATTGAAAGAGATTTGTATAAAGAACATAGGATCCCAACAGTTTTCCGCTGTGTTTTTTAGAACTCCGGGGGCGGGAAGGGGGGGGGGGGGTGGAGATGCACACACAGTCACTTTAGTGCATTCCAAAGCCTCGCTGTAGAAATTTGCGGAAAACCTGCTTGTTTCACTTACAGTTCTTAGAAAATCTCCTCCTGCTCTTACCACGTAGGCAGCTTTCTCTTTTCTGCGCCTTCCCACCACTCGCACTCTTCCCTTTCCCTTTATTGCTTTCCATGACGAATGTAATGGTGGTTTGCTCAATGAAATAAAACTTTAAAGTGCTCGCTCCGTACACACGCCACATTTACGGACACTGCATATTTGTTTCTTATTTCCTGTTTTTTTTCTACTAAGAGGAACACAAGCTGAGATTTTTTTGTGTGCTTTTGTTTCTCCGGTATTTATCCTGCTTACGTGTAGTTATTTCGCACGCACATTGTTTTAACGTGTACTACAAACGCGCGGTTCAAACGTGTATTCAAAATAAGAAGGACCGTAGTACTTCCGAATATGCATTTACATTTTGCGTCAAATATTGCAGAGGTCCCTTCGGTGATGAAGTATGTGAACATGTATGAGCCTTGACAGTAAATGTACTAGTTTGGCACGGCCTAGTCTGTATTCACTTCGTGTTCAAGCATCTTTTCTCTTACCCCGACGACTGAACCAAGTGACAGACAGACAGACAGACCAGAATTTGGGCGTTTAGGCAGCCCAACAAAAAACTATAGATTTGAAAACCCGCTAATAATATCGGCTGTTTCTGGCGTTATCAAAATTTTGGGGTGTTTTTTTGTTGTTAAAAAATGTTTAATTAACTGCTATAGCTAAACCAGCACTGAGCGTAGGTCTCTTTAAAATACCTGAAAAACACTTTCGTAGCACATAGCGCTATCTGTCAGTAGTTGAACGTTTTTTCAAGGGTTCCGACAAGGTGTATGTGGCAAGCCTTAAAGGATAATGTGAAAGTTTTGTTGCCGATAGTTAGGCCCCACTGATTTAACCGAGTAAGGCAAAAATGAAAATTTTGAGCTTCCACTAGAGGTCTGTGTGCGAAAACAGGATGCAGTGAAGCAAACGAAACTGGAGGAATGGCAGCGAAAACAGGATGTGCAGCTGTACCCAAGCAGAAAAGCGGAAATGAGGCACCATTTTCTCTACATTGTTGGCTAGCAGTAATATACCGTGGTTTTAGCCAACATTGCATAAAAGGATCAAACTTCTCGGCACCATAACCTTTCATAATCACTCTACTGCCTGTAGGTATACTCGTATCCTCAGTGTTTGCCATATGGGGCAAGCAGAAGAGAATAACGATTACGACCCAGCAGGACAAACACATTATCATCCAGCCTAAAGTTCATGTAGAAGGTCTGCAGCAGCGTCTGATCTGCTTGCTATAGGAGGCGGACGTCAATTTCCGGCTTCGCAACAGGCGCTCGAAGAGTTGTTGATTTTGGCCCTCTTAATTTCGTCGCAGACGTTTCCCCATCTCAGATTTAGGGACGTTATTCCTAATTTTAGAACTATACTGTCTCATTCTTTCTGTCTTGTTTCTATCGCGTACAAAAATCCTTGAGGATGTCTTCCTAAAACCGCTACACGGGATTTTGCCGATGCAGCTATGAGAAGGTCGTTAGAGGGCAGTTAGTCTCTCATAATGTGTTTGAGAAGTAGAAAACGCACCTTTGGACACCGCGTACTACCAACTACGAATCTAACGGTTGAATGCGCTTAGTGTAGGTGCCCTACGGGCAAGCAGTTCCTCTCTCAAAATTTTCGCAGCCGTAAGTAATAGCGTTCTGGGCAAATGAGTGGCCGTAAGTATGGTAAAGGTACATGTGGCTGTAATATTTCACTGCTATTTGTGCTGGTACGATATAGAAACAAGTGTAGTTTGGTATCACTCAAACGTTTTCGTGGCTTCATACATTGATGCATTGCAGCTCAATGCGACAAGGTTTGTACCAATTTACGTCATACGAACTCTTTTGTTATGCTCAAATTGTGACGAGGTAAAATTATTCATCTGTAACCATGGGTCCCTAACCATATTTATGTTTGCTCCGCGGCCGCGCTTGCTGATTGTAGTTACTCAAGCACTGTTTGCATGTGTTCTGCAGTCTCACTCAGCAAGAATGTCCCATCCGCAAAGCTGAAATGGCTCAAGTATTTCCCGTTTATCCTCGATATTTTGTTGTCCCAGTCAAGCTATCTAAATACTCTCTCCAGACATGCTGCGCACAGTTTTGGCGATATTATATCTGCCGGTTTTACTCCCCTTCGGATCAAAAATTTAACGCTTTGCATGTGGAGAGTTATCCTCCCCGCGCACTCCTTAGATATATCTTCTAGTAGTATTAGGTAGGTTTCCTTTGTTTTCTGCTTTTTTAGTGCTTCAATGTTAAACATAACATTCAGGGGCAGGAAACGAGTTACTTGGATTAGTGAACAAAGTAGAGTAGAAGATATCATACTGCAAATCAAGAAAAGAAATGGACTTGGGCTGGGCATCTGGTGAGACGAACCAACAACCGGTGGACTATTAGGGTAAGAGAGTGGATACTTAGAGATGAATCTAAAAGAAGGGGAAGGCCATCGACCGATGGAGGGAGGAAATAAAGAAATTCGGGGGCAAACTGTGAACTCGAGCATGGCAGGAAAAGAGCAGCTGGAGGTCAATGAGAGAGGCCTCGTTCTGTAGTGGGCCTGAGTATGCTGAAAAAAAGAGCTAATAGCCTTTATTCACACGATTTTCGGTGATAAGCAGTTACGTTGAAAAAGGTATTATGAAATTTGTAGTAGACACACTAAACATTCTAAATATCGCGCTAATTTATCGAACCTTTCACGTGTAACCGAAATGTTAATATACCGACAATAAAGGCGAGTTCTGACGCAACTGTTCGGCGCCTATACGCTGAAAGCATTGCTTGGTCTTTCTAGGCGTACCGTTACAGAGACAAAACTCCTGAATATAAAGAAGAAAATCTAAAGAACGAAAGTATCAACTTGGGAACCAGAGGTGGAGAAGGAATAAACGTTTGTCGTATTGGTGTAGATCAGACAGGTGGCCGCTTTAATCAAGGCAGCCGCGTGGTTTTGTTGCTTGGGTCGACTGCTGGTTCACGTCTTTCTGGTCCTGCCACTCCCAGCAGGTCAGCACGCATTTCCAATGCCTCGGAGTATATGAGGGGACTAAGGAGGGGAAATAATCTAATTTAGGTGTGTTAGTGTCGAAATGGGACAATTGTCACAGAAACAGTACATAAACGCCGACATGGCAACCTTTCAGGTGCGAGGGACGTCCAAGGGTTCTTCGCTGTGCCTGTCTGTACCATGGCTTTGTACGCCAAAGGGATATATGTACGGCTCCGCTTGTCGTACATTATCTCCGAACGCTATGGGCTTGAGTAGTTGTTTACGCTTTGAAAAGGTGGCCTATTTCTGTACTGGGAACACCGAAACAACCGCAATTTGTCGCACTGTGGCTCACTTCAATCGCCTGAAAAATATCCCCATTCCAAACAATGAACACGGAAAGCAAAACCAAACTTGCCCACAACGCTGAAGGCGATTGCCCAAGAGACTAGCTCTAGCGACTCCCATAAAGGAAGCACAAGCGTTTAAAGTAGAGTGCGCTTTATAGGCTCGCCTTGTCGTCGTAGCTCGCTAACGATCGATGTCAAGCCACTGCCGAGATCATTGATTGATTGATTGTGGGGGTTCAACGCGCCGACGCAACGCAGGCGATGAGGCGCGCCGTAGTGGAGGGCTCCGGATTAATTTTGACCACCTGGGGATCTTTAACGTGCGCCGAAATCTCGTACACACGGGCGTTTTTGCTTTTCGCCTCCATCAGAAACTGCCGAGATCAGGTGGCGCAGCGACATCCGGGAGTCACGATTAGGGTTCGAAAACCACGCGGTTTATATAAATAACCGTTCGAATATCGTGAATTGGTGGCACTTGTCATACAACTCCCGGTTGTTTAGCGCAACGAAATCAGCAGGTACATTTCAGGCAAAAGCTGCGGTCTCCGCGTTCATTTAGTTAAGAACGCTCGTTGGGTTGGTTTAAGCAAAAAAAGCGCCTGTGGAAAAAAAATCGTGCGCTCGCAATGACGCAGAAAGGCTCCAGCCTCGCAAGAAAAAAATGGCGTGCTCGAAATGACACAGAAAGGCTCCAGCGTCGCAAGAACAAAAATTGCGCGTTCGAAATAACGCAAAACAGCTCCAGCATACGAAATTAAAGCAAGCACAAAAAGAACTGAACTCCCGCCGGCGCTCCAGGCAGGACGCGCGCGAGCACTGCGAAGGCGAGAAATTTGAACTGCATAATAATCAAGAGAGGAGTGGGACAGGTCGGCGAAGAGCGTGATGGGTGGTAACAGCGAACGGATAACGGTGCCACCACCGATTATGGCGAATCACTGCTCTGCACTTCCGACACTTTTCATATTGGGTGGAACGGCTTTAAATTTTTTAGTCTCCGATTTATTGTATTATTAAATAATTGCTCTGTTTAATTTTGAAGGAGTGCACTTTAGAGTAGCAGACAAACTTAGGCTGTCCGTTTCACGTTCTCTCTTTGATACTCCTGGAATATTTTAGAATGTAATAAATATTTGTGAAGAGCAAGTGAAACTCGGCATAACGATACATTCGTTTTAAGGGTAAATTACCGCATGATTTCTTACGCGTACCTACAGTTCGTTAGAAGCTACACAGCGTCAGAAAAAGTTGGCTTCGCCGCAAAGCATGTTTTGTTGCCTTTTGTGCAAGGAACTCAAGCTTATGCTGAAACATGCAACGCTTAGCAATGTCTACAAGAACATTTCAGAATTTTCCCCAAACAGTACCTATTGTGTTGAATCTATACATGGGGCTAAATTGGTGTTTTTTACGGTGTTGCTGACTATTTTTAACCGCTATTTAGATGGCATATTTTCGCATGAACTAGCGTTACACCTAGTAAACCACATATCTCACGAGCACGACGTCATCGGGTCTGTTCGTAAAGAAAGAGCAAAGGTTGTGTCAGGCCTTTTGCCCCTGCCATTCCGACAACCTAATATTGTTCCGTTGCTAGGAATCGTAAATTAAAGCATCGAGCTACTTAACCTGCACAATTCGGCCTTGAATGAGAATTTGAGCTAGACACAGGTCACTTCAAGGACCTTTTAAACGCGAGTGCGCAGTTCATCTTTTTGTGATCTGAAAGTGACTCTTGTCAAAGGTATTCGCATTTCCGAACGCTAACACTGGCAATTGTTCTCCTGTTTTTGTGCTCTACTGGGTGTCACTCTTTGAAAAGCTGTCTTTTTACCGCTCTTGGGAACCATGCTGACAATGGCCTTTCTGCTCTAGTGTTGAGCACCTTTGGCAAAGCGTGGTTCCTGACTTCTTTTTCCACTTCCGGTTTTCTGCCTTGGCGTGTCCGTTGTTGCGTTGTCCGTGCGTATTGTTTACGCTAGCATCCTTTGTAAACGTTTGCGGTATTTTTACGCGCCTTGTAACTTTTCCGTGTTCGGTGCACGACCTCTGTGTGGTGCATGCGTTCCGTGCGCGAATGCTGTCCTTGAGGTGAATGTGTTGTTTCTATGCGCTAAGTCCTGCCTCAGGTCAGCCAACGATTTACAGATCCGCTCATCTTGTTTCCAAATTGCTTTCATCTTTTACGTTTGTATGAATTGTAATAAATGTTTTCCCACACGAGTTCCAAGTATTGATTACTTTCTTGCTGTAAGAAGCTTCCGTATTCATTATTCCGGTGAAGAACACAGTGCTTTTAAAAGGGACGACTTCAAAAAAGAAAAAAAAAACCTTCACACACGGGCCTGGCTTCCGCCTGAAGACTTTAGTAAGTGCTGTGTCAGCGCCGTGTCTCGACATTTTGTTACTTTAACCTCTTTTTAAAGGGGCTGTGCCATCAATCTTGTTTCTTGTGCGTTCTTTGGGGCAAGCGTTTCATATTGGTTTAGAAAGCATGATACACGCTCTCACATTCCCATATCCTGAGTAAACAATTTATTATCGCAAGAGTCGTGCGCACAGGATTCGGTTTCGGTTTCGGGGCACCGATTCATGCAGTGACGTCACAATGTTCCGAAGACGCTCTGCCATGTGTGTCTACCACATGGCGCTGCGGTACGCTGCGACTTCACTGCGGCGTCTGCTCTCGCAGACACGTTAAGCGGAATTCACACGAACGACCACTGCAGCGGAGAAATTTGAGGGAAGTCATGGCGGCACCACAGGTGGACTTCCGCTTGTCCAGCTCCTTCGCTCACACAGAGAATGCGACTGTTGGTCGGATATTAAAGCATCGGCGGCAGTTTCTGCTAAATCTCATACGTACTTATCTAGTCAGCCACCCCAAAAGCGGCAGTGGACCTGATGCAGGCCCTGCGAGTGCTCATTTTTGACGCGGTTAGAGAACGATGCGCAAGGCAGTGGGAGACGCGCGCTTGGAGAAGCCGGCCGGTCTGCCTACACCTCCGCCTACAAATGTTAGGCGTAACACTGCGGCAGATATTCAATTGCTGCTCTCGTAAGCAGTGGAGATGACGATTTTGAATGCACTTGGCCATCACATCATTACCTCCTTTATCGTATGTGCAGCTTTGTTTGGGATGTGAGTCCCATTTATTAGAGCGATAACAAGCTACCGCTCGAGCTACTTGCGCCTGCCTGCGCCATTTTCCGGCCGCCACCTGCACAGCGACCGTGCGATTCCCGCAGTGAGCCTGTCGTGTGGGCGGTGTGTTTTCGCGCCCAGTGTAATAAAAAGCAAAAAAATTGGAGTGCCTCGACCTGCTCGAGAACTTTTGTCGCGGCCAGCTGCCCGATGAGACAACGAAATCCCACTGCCTGCGCCACCACGGATCGGCTCGTTTGTAGGTCAAGAGGCAAAGCTCTGGCCTTCGATCGAAGGGGCAGATATGGCTCGCGCGTCACGCACACTCACTTGCTGATCCGACCAAACAGGTAACTGGGGTAACTGGGGTTCACGTTGACGTCGCTCGAGCAGCTAGCGTGGTATGACTACACTAAAACTGTTATTCGGAATATCCATTGACCTTCGGGTTTGTGGAGCTAGCGATGGGTCCCAATCTCCAGAAGAGCAATGAAGTAGTTATTAGAAAAATATATATTAAACTTTTGCTGTACCCAGCACATAATGTTGAGTGCACTTGCATACAGAGGAAGCGAAGCCTACAGGAGACTTTTTACATACCTAAAATTTGGTGGCACAACCCTTTTGAAGGTGTTGATTTTTTCCTTACCAAACATGTGCCAACAAAGTCACGTTCGTTGCCCCTACTGCGGTTATAGGGGCTGCCGGAGGACCCTAATGTAATCTGTTGTTTTTTAAGGTTGTTTTAACATCCTTAAAATTTATATGTTCGCCCGTGCGGGGCACAGGGAGAGCTGATGGTTAAGATGAATATGATGGTGACGATGACGATGCCCTTCAAGTGTTGAAGTGTTGGCCACGACAACCGCGGGGCATTGGGCAGGAATAAACTGTTTTACGTGCCTCTTCTCCTGCCGACGCGTGCAACCAACTTGGCTTCTAACTCTTTGCAGGACATCGGGACATGGGTGACCTCAGGATATGGCAAAATTGGATTGGGTCAGTTGCTTTATGTTGACGCCTGTATGTTGACCGCAGCTTTTCCTGTTTTGTCGCCGTTTAAATTTCTTTCAGTACTACCAACAGCTAGCGTGCTATGCGATGGTACTTTCTAAGCGGTCATAGGTTTACTGTCTGGGACACCCATAGCTACGGTCGACTTAACAAGGGCTGCTGAAAGCCTCTTGCAACCGCAAGATGCCATTTGTTTCACGGCCAATATTTCTTGCGGTGTTAAAGCTTCTCAAGCTCTTTGCGCGCATTTTATCGCCCTAAGCTAGCCTGTTAAGCAATTGCACACGAAACACCCAACTCAATCCCCCTCTGAGCCTTATTTTTCATTCAAAAGTAGGATATTATTTCCTGTGTATTTTCTAAGATATTAGGGCCTTTTTTCCCACAAGCAAACAATAAACCGGGTACTGAAAAAAATTATGAATATAATAATGTGGGGGAGTATTTAGGGCTTCTAAAAATTGTATAAAGTGGCTGAGAGCTCGACAAAAACTAAGAGGAAGCTAGGCTTCGGCAAAAGCAGAATGTACGTACTCAGGGACGAGCAGGGTAACATTACGCACAATATGGGCGAGATAATAAAGGTAGCAGAACGATTCTGCACCAGCCTGTGTGCCAGCGATGTTAGACCAGGGGAATCTCAGAAACTACTCAGAGTACAAGCTTAACTTGAAGTGTCTGGCTAGTAACAAAAGGGGAAGTAGGAGGGGCTCTCAAAAGCAGGAAAAGAGGACGAGCTGCAGGTTACGATGGCATAACCGTGGACCTTTTAAAGGAGGGAGGAGATATTGTAATGGGAAAGCTTGCTGCACTATTTTCGAAATGGTTAAGGACCCAAAAGTACGTATAGCGTGGGAAAAGGCCAACATTATTCTGATTCATAAAAATGGAGATACCAAGGACCTTACAAATTACAGACCCATCAGCCTACTCTCACTTGTTTATAAGCTGTTTACCAAGGGTATAGTTAGGGGCATAGGTGACAGCTCGCATTCCCATCAACACAGAGAGAAAGCGGGGTTTAGGAAAGGGTACTCAACAACGGATCACATCCATGTTGTCAATCAAGTAATAACAAAAACCGCAGAACACAGTAAACCCCTCTGCATGGCAAACTACGAGAAAGCGTTTGACTCAGTACACACTGCAGGTGTACTAAATACACTAAGAGATCAAGGAAAAGAAAAGGTCTTCATATGACTTTTAGACGCGATATATAAGGAATGTACGAGCAGGATAACACATAACAAGGGAAGCCGTAAATTCCCGTTCACAATGGGAGTAAGACAGGGAGATACCATGTCACAAAAACTGCTGACAGCATGTCTATAGGGGGTATTCAGAGAGATGGTTAGTGCTGACCGCAAACTGGAAAGCGAAATCCGGCGTAGAATAGGTATGGGCCTTAGAGCACTCGGCAACCACTAAAAAATGAAAAGTAAGCTACCTCCATCACTCAAAATAAGAATAGACAACGCATGCTTACTGCCGGGGATGAGGAGCTGAAACTTGGCGTCTTACTAAACAAACGGAAAGCAAACTTAGATCGGCTCAATGGGCCATGAAACGAATAATGTTAGGAGTAACACTTAGGGACAGGAAATGAGCTTCCTGGATCAGGGAACAAACTGGAGTAGATGATATCATAGTTCAAGTAAAGGAAAAGAAATGGACAGGGGCTGGCCATGTATGAGATGAACCGACAACTGATGGGCAATTACGGCAACAGAGTGGATACCAGGAGATGGGTCTAGAAGAAGGGGAAGGCCAATAACACGACGGAGGGATGAAATCAGTAATTTTTTTGGGCCAACAGTGGACTCGAGCGGTGCAGGATAAGAGCGGTTCGAAGTCAATGGGAGCTCGGCCTTCGCCCTGCAGTGGGCCTGAGTAGGCGGCTGATGATGATGAATTGGCGTATTGTCGCAAATAAAAAAGTTTGGGTAAAACGCAACAGTTCTTTTTTCAAACACGATTTGCATCCTTTAAGAAATATTTCCCAGAAAACAACCAGTTTTAATTTCGTTCTCAATGCCTTGATGAAGCTGTTGTATGACGGCGTCCTTTAACATCGGCTGGCTCTAGAGGAAACCATGGAGACAAAATAAAACCTAATTGAATTTGAAAGAAGTAGCCTTTGGGAGTTTACTCTGCTTTATTACACCCCCAAAACACCCTTTTAACCACAAAGCATGCAAATTATATTGAAAAACTCAATTTTCGGGGTTCAGTGGCGTAGTATGGGCAGAAGGAAAGTAATATGGGCAAGTATTTACAGATCGCTATCAGCGTGTTAATGCCATGTAAGCATTCCAGTGACAAGATAAAACGTAACTAGAGGCCCAACTGCTATTGCCCAGTCACGTTCCTTGGCGGTGTCAACAGTTTGCAGCCGGAAATCGCATAAACAACATTCTGCGACGCCTTACCGAAGTTGCCTGTAAGGGCATGGAGAGTCGCCGCTGCATTATATGTTTTCTTTTGCTACCTGGGTTATTTTTGAAGCCTGAGATAAAATTGTTCCCTTTGTTATCAGGCCCAAGCTGTATTTTGATGTACGGAACTTGTATCTGTCTTCATGACGGCTCTGCGGAAACCACAGCCGGAGTTAAATGACTGACGGAATGAACATTACGCGACTGCAAGCATGGTGCCGGGTGCTCCTGCTGTGAGAGATGTCCCGAGTCTAGCATATCTTGGTGCCTACCAGCGAGATGGGCCCTCTCCACTGGTAAGCAGCTGTACTCAGTGCTGTGGTGTAATGTTAGAGAGTAGGTGAAATTTGGTGTCTTGTCATATACCTGTTATGTGGAAAAGAGTGTCCAATCATGGGCCGCGTTATCACGGAACTTTGTATTGTGTGGGAAACATATTGTGGGAAACGTTGTTTTGAGGGTGTGCTTCGGACTCCAGTTTTAGGAATTCGATTGTTTCGTTTCCAGAGAGTTTTGGATGTGTTTCTGCCAGTTTTCGCGTTGTACCCTGTAGCGCGCAAAAAATATCTGTCGAGGTGAGTAGGAAAGCAGTGGGGGCTGGTGAATTAAAATGTGAGATGTGAGGGGTCCGGGGTCTACTGACTAGATCTACTGGATCGCGGGCTGCGGCTTGTGTCCGTTCGTTTCCCCGCAGCATAGCGAGCCTACTTGCGCGCGCCTCCGTGCCTCTGGCTTTTAGGGTGGTGCCAACCTTTGTAGCACCACTCGTAACCGTGCACCATCACCCAGTGTTTCCAGTCTAGGTTTCCATGGCAACAGGGTGACGAATGCACCACGTTGGACTCCAACCACTCGTTCCTCCTGTGTTTGTGGACGTTGCCGCGGGGGTGCAAGCATTGGTATCGACTGCGTTTAACCCAACCACTCTCCCCCTAGCACCTGTGATGACTCCACTGTCGCGCTAATTGCGTGTCATGGGATTTTGAAAGCGAAAATTCCAGGCTGTTGCATTGACATCTGTCTGTTACTGGGCAGAGAGACAGCCATGCAGCAGGTATAAAATTGTTTCTGATGAGCTGACCTTGTGCAGAAAATGTGCTAAGTGTAGTGCATGATGACGGGTGCACGCACCAATTGTTATTTGTTAGAAGCACGACCAACTATAAGTAAAGTTGGTCGTGGTGTGAAGTTACTCCGCCTTGGCTATTCGGTATGAATAAATATTCACGGAAACAAACAAGTTCCTTTATGCATCATAGTGTCGGTATATGTAGAATTCTCAAAGAAGGGAAAACACTAAAACCCCAAATAAGACATGTTCCATTTTTCTGATCCTCTTTTAATTTAATGTTTTGCCTTGTTCTGCGCTGCCTTTCTGGAAATGCCTGCTTGTTTCAATCGCTTGAGTTCTTTTAATTCTTATTGTTAAAATTTCTTGCATTGATTCATTTCTCTTAGCTTTGTTTCCTTTCCCAGACTGTTGTATATGCATGCACTGCATCGGTTGTATTGAGGTGCATAGACTGACCTCTACCGACCCCCTCCCCTATTTTTGTGTACTGTTTTGCTGTATTGTGCGCATGCATTTTTATTTTTGCTTGATCAGAGTGTTTTGCTGGCAATTTGTGCGCGGTCCCGGGTAATAATTTATTTACAGAATATTGCAGGCATGAAGCTCAAGAAGGAATGGTAAAAGCAAAAAGAAATAGAAGGATGGGTGTAACGTTGGAAGAACGCCAACAAAACAAAGAATAGGAGAATTAAGAGGATAAAGTACAAAACTATCGTTACATACGCGTCAATAAAATATTGTCTGGTAAAACTGGTTTGTTCCTGTTTGCTCCCCCTTTTTTCTTATTTTAAGCCTAATTTATATGTTGGGGGGAGGGAGAGGGGCAGGGGTATGTGCGAAATCTGATTGAGTGTCATACCATGTTCCTGCCCCTGTGATTTAATTTAGCAATACATTCTACAGATTCGCTCGCGGGAAGTAAACTTCCTCGGGGGTATTTTATGACGCGCAGAAGCAATATGTAGGTTATGAAAAGCCCAAGGAACACTGCACCGGATTTATGCGGCACGCAGAAAACATCGCCTTCTACGCAGTTGTTTTATCTACAGCCGCAATCACTTCGAATAGCGCGACCTCGTGCCCTGCACCAGAACTACTTCGAAGTGTCTGCAGTGATGGGGGGGCTTTCGATTCAGGAATGTGGCGCAGACATGAATTTAGGTTCACAAGAATATCGAGGTCCTTCCCATCACAAACATAGGCTCCCTAAAAGTCATCATCCTTCGGCCATTGCGGGGGGTACACTGTGAGAAACGAGCTCTTTTCATAGTATTTTATACGTGCTCGAGTCAGCGAACACGTTCTTCGTGTTTTAGAAAACGGCGGATAAATTCAGAAAACAACCCTCGAGCTTCCTTCCCAATCTTGCTATGTAAACAAATCATCGAAATCTTGTTTAAGCCCTCTATATTTACAAAAAGCTTAAAAACGTGTTGCCGAATCCCCTTAATGCCAATTCATCTTCCCGGGCTTGATCATTTATTCAGCGCACCATCTCACCGATTTACGCTCTACAATAAGATTGCTAAACCTATTCACCATGGCGGGCAACGCTTATCCAAGCGCCTGGCACATTTCTGCTGCGGACAGGGGCCGTTGCAAGTACAGCCTTTTTCTTAACAAAGCTGCCATTAGAGCACACGAAGGAATAGGTAAAGAAGTGTCGATTTTTTAACCAGTTATCACCCCGTGCAGTGCGAACGGTCTACGGGGCTGACTCTGAGACACTGCGTAAGCAAAGGCAGCCGTAAGGAATACAACAGTTCCTACCTGCACCTACAATCTGATTGGTCGGCTTCAATATCAAATACTAAGGTATTTTCAACTGTGCCCCTGACAGTATTCGTTTTTCTCGCCCTTTGTTATAATGACGTTGCCCTACATGCCTCCGTCTTGTCGGCGCCTACGCTCGACTAATAGTAATCCCGGCTTTTGTTACCTCGGGCCAGGCTTCGGAACTTGCGGAAATTGAATGCAATGACAGGAACCCGGGATGAGCATGGGACCTTTTAATAGGAATGTCGCCCAGGACTGGCACGATGGAGAAACCGGTGCTGCTGATTTTGAGGAAAAATCAGCGCAACGTTCTTGTAGTAAGACTTGGAATTTGGGTGGAAGGTGCATAGCAATGACTGGTGCATCGGTGGTGCTTTTCCGCTCACAGTTTTTATTTATGGTCAGAATTCTACATGTTAGAAAACCTGCTGCGCATGCTTGCTCTCTTTAAATATCTGAACATACGGCCGCATAATTCAATCAGTTGTAGTAGTGCGAACCGCGTTTGTCTGTCTTGTGTTTTATGTGTTTAGCTACTTTTATTAAGAATTGTAGAGCGGTAAACGACTACTCCATTCCTCAATGAGAACAATAGAATCCTCGTTCTTGATTGTATCTTGTACAATGTTCACTGCTTCTTGCAGGATGTCTTCGATGTGTCCGTCGCTGCCGCCGCCTATCCAAAGCGTTATGTCGTCGGCGTGCAGACCGCGGTCGAAGTGTTTAATTTTGCTTAGTCTCTCTTGCAGATCTAATGAAAAAATGAAATCTAATGAGATCTAATGAAATGTACTATTATGAGCAATATGAAAGGGAACACAGGAAACCATAGAAAACATCCTCAGACCCAGCTATGCGTGATACGCAGCGGCCGCCGTCGGAAACAAAGTAGAAAGGGGGATGCTGTTCTATCAATTGTTCCCATCCCCGCCGTGTGTCTTATCGGCTGTCGGACGATACCATATTATCGGCAAAATGACGTAAGATGCTGATTTGCAGAAATACCAGCGTGGTGAGAGTGCCAATAGTTAGGGGAAGATCGCCCTTATTCCCCCTTTGATTTTTACAGCGCAATCCGCGTATCGCTCCGAGTCTGTTTCGAGGCTGTTTACCACGCGTTCCTCTGTTTCCTTTCATATTGCTCATATTAGTACCTGCTGATACTGTTGAGGAGAACGT
The DNA here is from genome assembly GCF_048455015.1 of Haemaphysalis longicornis. Taxonomy (NCBI): domain Eukaryota; kingdom Metazoa; phylum Arthropoda; class Arachnida; order Ixodida; family Ixodidae; genus Haemaphysalis; species Haemaphysalis longicornis. Next base: position 125,765,829 of record NW_027526422.1, read on the forward strand.
TTTCAAGTAGTATTTTGGTACGCGACGTTTGGGAGATAGGTCCTAATTGTCGATATGTGGCTTGCTCTGGGTTTGTGTAACATTTTTTTGAAACTTTGAAGAGGTTCGTTTGGTTACAAAATCACGCTAAATCAATTATTAGGATGTTAGCTGAAATAAAAAAAGCAAAGTGTCAAAAAGCTGCATCAGAGTTGCGCGCTGTCCCACAAAACGGCACTCGAGTAGAGATAACGTCGAATGATGAAATTACATATGAGCTAAGCTAACTTCGCTGCGGCAGCTGCGAGGAAGGACGAAAAGAACATAGCAAATGGTAAGGGTAGAGAGGAGCAGGGGTTACTAGGCAGGGACAGCTGAAACATCATCTCTCGACAATCTTTTCAGTTAAGCAAGGCAACACACGACCTATTACTTTCATAAATGAGCGCTGTAGTAAAAAATAGAGCCTAATTGAGATCATTTCGACCAGATGAATGAGGCCTTCCGCAACGGCTTCTTCACGGCGTCGTTCGCAACTACACGTAGGGGCGCACTCAAGACCGGCATATCGGTTCTGCTGTTTCGCACTAATGCTGCCGCACTGATTAAAGTAGAAGGACCGCTTGGGGGTAGCAGTTTTTCGCGGAGAGTTTATGTCCTAACACTTTCAGAAGCTTAGTACGCTCCTGAATTTAATAAGTTTGCTTTGTCGGGTTGCGCGACCTTTTTTTCTTGTGGAACTCCCAGTGGCATTACGTAATATTTTTCTGGATTCCTGGCCCGTGCCCCTAAGCTTGAAAATCTAAATCGACTATAACTGCGTGTAGGTGGCGACTGGAACATCACCATCTCACGATAGAGAAGAGCTTCACAAGAGCTGTCTTTATTCTTCGTGTCAAGATAATTTAAGAATTTTATAACAGAGTACAAAAATTAACCTAAAGTTTTTATTTCTTAACATAGTGCAGAACACAACGCACCCAGTTGGCTTGCTGCCGGTATGAGTTACAACCCACGTGTTTTCGTTTCAGAGAAGAGTTGCCAAAGCAGAAAAGACCTTTGACACCTTCCTTGCGAAAGTTTTACCTTTGATGACTCTCAACAATTTCCAGGAACAATGATCTCATAACCATTGGAAATTTTTCTCCAACGGCCAAAGCGCAAATCATTCGGTTGGAGATGTGTTAAGGTACTTTGCAGATATTAACAGAAAACACTTTACGAAGTAAAATCGTTGATGGGTTGAAACAACAAGTTACTCGAGAGGTGTTTACCATGTTAGGTTAGTAACTGTCTACTTTTGCGCAATTCATAACTCAAAAGGACAAAGAATTGACAGATACAGAAGTTCTTGTCTGATCTTTTTTTTTTTTTTGAAATCCACAACTGAAAATTCAGATAGCCTATTTAAAAACAGAAAATAAGAGATGCCAACGTTATGCACCCAGCGCTGAGCGTTTTGCCAAATAATAGAAAAGGATCAGGAAGAAACGCACCCCTGCCCAAGCAGTCGCCCTTCGCCAGCAAATATCCGAAGCTCAGCTGGCCCTCCGGGCAGGCGATGTATTTTACCCCAAGCCAGCGATTTTGCCTGATCCGAAAATATACTCTCGGAATTCAGTACCAGAGAAGTCCGACGATCACCTTTCCACATGTCTGGCCGACATAGATCCACCATTTTCTATGACCGAACTGCACGCAGCTTTGACAAGGGCGAACCTCGTAGCGCCGCAGGCCTGGACAACGTCACATTCGCAGAACTCCGGAACCCCTCACGAGCAACCTCTGTAAACTGGTTGAACGCATGGTTCTAGAGCGCCTTAATTGGCAGCTTCAGAAAACTGATACGTTTCACTCGCATCAAATCGGCTTCCGCCAAAGCCTGAGCACGCAGGATATTCTGCTCATGCTGCATCACCAGGTCCTCAGTGCTCACTCAGCTGTACAGACACGGACGGTGGTGGCGGTGGACGTCCGTAACGCCTACGACTCCGTCCCACATAAAGCTGTGATAGAAAGCGCAGTAGTTGCTGGAGTACTTGGACATATGCTTACATTCTTTAAAAGTTTCCTGTATAATCGAACCTACAGAGTGCAAGTGGGAGAATACATCGGACTATCTTGCCCAAACAGGGTTGGAGTACCCCAGGGTGCAGTCCTCTCGCCTATTCTGTTCAATCTACTAATGGCACGCCTCCCGCCCTTGCTTGAGAAAATTCCCTCATTAAATTTGGCCATCTACGCTGATTACATCACCATTTGGGCTACGACTGGAGCACCTGGCGAACAGGAAGAAACATTACAGCTAGGCCTAGATGTCATTAAAACTTACCTTCAGGCAATGGGAATGACTGCGTCTGCTGAAAAAACTGAATTCGTGGTAGTTCTCAATGGCCCATTCATAAAAACCGAGGCTATCCGGAACTTTTTTCCCTCTCCATGGCTGGCCAACGGATACTCAGGAAACCTTCTATTAGGGTTCTAGGAGCATACATTGACCAAGATGGTAAAAGCACGACATGGGTAAAGAAAGTGACCACGCAGTGCAAGTCCTTGCTGCACCTCATTCGCCGAGTCACAAGTATACATTGGGGTACGAGAGAGAAGGAGACGCGGCAGCTCGTAGGAGCTATAATCAATTGCCGCATTCTCTATGCTTACAACTATCATGTCCATACCCGCCACCAGCAAGAGCAACTACAGAAGATTAACCGTGAGGCCATACGGAGTTAACGGGCTGCCGACATACACCCCGCATGGTGGGATGAATTTTCTGTCGGAATTAGCCGAGCAAGCCCTCTCAGCCAAGAGGGACTGCCTTAGCAGCACTAACTCGGGACGTTCCATCTTAGACGAGCTTGGGATATATCCCACAATGGCTGTTGGTTTACCCGTATCACCCCCTCCATGGGCTGCGAGCATTCCATTGACGGATAGCAAGCCGCTTCCTCGTGGCATGGGACGCCTGCCACACAATTCAGCAAGACGGCGCCGCTATTCCAAGGCGCACAATTTCAGCGTCATGAACAAATCGCCCGTCACTCACACCATCGTATAAACTGGCATGGTGGTGTCTTCGGTGCCCCTACGAAATGATACTAGTGAGGAGGACAAAAATGGTCCAGTTCACGTTTGTGCGGTGGCCTGGGTTGACACTACCCATTGCGTCGGTAATGCGGGTCTCCTTACAAGTACTGCCACCGCCGACACAACATACAACAATTCAAGCCCTCCTCCATGCTGCACAATGGGTGAGAAAAACTTTCGAACCAAGGGACACACCCTACAAGCTTTTGCTAGTCACTGATTCGGCCCGGGCTAAAACATCTGCAGGCGGGTCAGTGGAGCATCGTCATTATATCCAGGAATCCTCGGCACCTTGGTCGCAAGTTTCCTGGAGTTACATTCTTACGTCAACATAACCGCCTCCATTGCCTGGGTACCCCCCCTCCTACCCCCCATTCGGGTATTGAGGGAAATGAGTGGGCTCACAGCGAGGCGGCAGCTGCGGCTAGACAACGAAGCTCGCTGATAGCATTGCCCATCACCGATGCGAGCACGCCCGATGTCACTGTGAGGAAACCAATCGCACAACAGAGACGCCGACTGATACTCTGGCCTCTTCGTGACGATAGGGAAGACCGCAGCGAACAGCGTGAGCGCCCTGTTCCTCCCATGCAGGACGGGTTACCGCGGGCCACACAGACATTGGTTCGCCGCATTTCCACCAACACCGCATTCTCCCCCGCGCTTCGCCACAAATTCTACGGCCCCACCGAATGACCCCACCGAAGGACTCTGTCTGCAGTGTCGCAAGCCTGCAACGGCCGCACATTTGGTCTGGCACTGTCACGGTTACACCCTACTCCGTGATCGCACGCTCCATACGCTTCCCGAGGCCATTCGCCCGACGTCTTACTTCGACTGGGTGCTGCCTCTAACGCGGGACATCACCACGCTCACTTTGTTATGGACCTCTCTCGCCACGTTTGTCTATGCGGACGAGGGTCCAAGGGGCGTGTTGGATAACTACCGCCGACATTCCCACCATCGCACCCGCCCGCCCTGACGACCCAACCACCTTCACAGGCCAGCACTGATGCAGACAGCAAGAGTGCTCTCGTACAGGTCTGAAATCAACCACGTATTTCTCTCTCTCTCAGGAAGAATACACGTTTATTAAAGCAGTCATGGTTGTGAGTATGACCACCAACAGCACGACCCCCTTTTTCCAGGAAGCCCTGGGTGCTGGCGTTCTAAAAAAATTATGCTCAAAAACTTAGAACAATTGTACAATAGCAGACGGGATTTGAGCCTACCCCATGTTTTCAACCCTGCATTATTCTTCCAGAAAGCACCCAAGATGAACATATCAAACCATATCAAACCAAGCAAAAGATCAGAGCAACCTGCTTCTTACACCCACAACAGAGAAAGAAGTTCAGAAGATTACCCGCTTCTAAGCATTACGGAGTACAGGTTGAGACGAATGTGCTCGACCGAAAATTATTTTGCCGTATCCTACAAAAGAAACAGAGTTTTGTCCCCTCTCCCAGCATTTTCTAAAACCCTGCAGTAACTTGAATGAAGAAAAAACTCTTTGTACGTTCCGCCAAACCTTCGGCCGCTCTTGGACGTTACAGTGGCCCTGTCCTGTTGTTATAGTTTTTATAGTGGAGTCCTGTTTTTCTTTAGTGTAAAAACCTAAACGAAAGGTTTTTGCTGTGAACGAGGGGGGGGGGGCATTGTATTTTCTGGCATCCACTGATAACCGTAAATGCAACGTAAAAGTTAGAGATGATTACCGCACGGTACTCCGTGACCAAGCCGTTGTCTGTTGAGCGCTCACATCACTATGTGAATACAGTCGAGTCCACTTATAAAAATACCGGTTTTAACAAGAGAGAGAGGAATTTTATTGAAATGAAATAAACACAGAAAGGTCGGCCTGACGGTAGTATATCTGGCCAGCTATTCTGTGTGTGGGAAGGGAAAGTGGAAGAAAGAGTGTGGATAGAGGACGAAAGAGATGAAGATGGCGGAGAAATAAATAAAGGGCTATGTATAGAAGATGCCTATACCGATGCGGTGTATGTGTTACGGACGGCCCTCAACTACAATATCTCTGAGAGGCCGCTGCTGCGCAGAAATGTCAGCACAGCTTTAAATGCCTTGTAGGAACGCTTCGCGTCTGGCCAAGGTCCCAGCAGCACTTCCTCCGACACCACACGACAGTCCAAACGGGCCAATGTTCTCACTAATTGTTCTCGAGGTTGCGCATAGCGTGGACAGTGGTAGAGAACATGCGAAATAGTCTCTGGTACATGGCATGTCTCACAGTCGGGGTCACTCGTAAAGCCAATGAGGTGCTTGTAGCGACGGGTAAAGGCTACGCCAAGCCGTTGTCGGTGAAACAGAGTGGCGTAGTTTCGCTGAATACCGGTTTTAACAATATATCGGATATAACAATGGACAGCCGCGGCACCGTCAGCTTTTCATTGTATTCTATGGCAAAATAAACCGCTTATAACAATGCTGTCATGATGCAATATCGGTTATAACAATTAAATGTGGGCACTGGAACCAACCCTGAACGAAACAAAAATGCAAAGACGCTGCGACAATGCCACCCCAACCCCGCCTATTACGCAAAAGGGCATGAGAGCATACGCGCGGCGGCCAGTGAACGTCGTCATCGGTGAACGGTGGTGATGGAGACGCGTCGTCGGTGAACGGTGGTGATGGAGACGCGTCGGGACTTGAGGAATTTTTGCACGCCGACGACGCAGTAGCAACCAATGAGGACCTCACCGACGAGGCAATCGTCGCTGCGGTCACCGGCGCGGAAGACTACAGCAGTGACGACGAGGAGGAACCGGAACCTATGCAGGTTGTGTCGCATCAGGAAGCGTTGCAAATGATCGACTCCCTGCGCGATTTTGTGTTTGCTAAAAACCTTCCGCTCGGCCACGCGCAGCAGTTGGACGCTTTGCAAAAAGATGTCAATAAGATGGCCAGTAAGCAGTCGAAGCTGACTGTTTACGGTTTTCTACCTGCTAAAAAGTGAAAAGTTTAAGCAACTTCCCCCTCATTAAGTGCTCTTGTTTATCATGTTCCCATTATTAAATGCTCTTGTTTGTCACGTTTTCTTTGTTATTTTCGGCATAACCCGCTTATAACAATAATCGGTTATAACAATGATATTTTCGTGGCACCTCAATATTGTTATAAGTGGACTCGACTGTAGTTTGATGTGTTTTTCATGAAGCTTGCACGCGGCTGCATGACATGACCTTGGCGACGTTTTTTTAAATCTGAAACATGAATTTAAAAGAGAGTGGTGCTTCTCGCGTAATTTATTCATATTCTAATAAGATGTATCGTCTGTCACTGAGAAATATTTTGAGGAACATTGCCACGAATTACGTTTCACGTAAAGCCAGAGATTATTAGGCCTTCAAAGCACATTTAACGTGCATGCTGTTCTGGACTGTGGTGGCTTTTGCTACTGTACATAACGAAAAGCCTTGGTTAGTTTAAACTATACCATATTATGCCAACACCAAGATATATAAGAAAACTTTGCGCTCCTCGCCAAATTCCGTGACCCGTAGTTTTTTTCCCACTGGCCGGGTGTCGTTTTTCGAACAATGAGCCCGGACAGCGGTTGCGTGTTTCGAACGCCTTTGACACTTGGTTGCCAGAAAATACTGCGCAACAGTCGCCTATCGCCCCTGGGAAACAACCAATGTTGTTGTTTACTGCGCACTGGGAAGCGTTTCCCATTGTGCTCGACACGCTTGCTTGCTTGCTCACGAAGGCATACACCATGGGCTTACGGCTGCTTCCGGTACAAAGAAACAGTGAGTCACCTCTGACATGCCACGTACGCCTTTAAAACGGGCCGCAGTCCTCTTTGCTCACCGCAGAGGTTTAGTGACGTTCAAACATTTCCAAGCTTGCACGAGAAGCCGCACTCAGTCAATGATACAGAAACGGAGTAAAAACGGCAATCCTGCAGAACGCAATTAAGCGAAACGTAAGAGAGAAAATGTGCTTGAAATATTTCTGTTTTTTGGTTTCTCTAGAGATCAGAGAGCAATATTGTTTAGGCTGTATGGTCGAAGTTACTTATTCTTGCAGCATGGTTTCCTGTATCTCTAGTCTGTATACCTGTATGAATAGTTGTATTTGGCAAGGGGAATTAGGGAACCAGCGAATTTCGTGCCCCTGTAAGAGAGAACAAACAGGATTACAAATTTTTAATAACAGTACATACTGAAGGTCCGAAGGTGTGATTGATGCGTACGAACACGTGCTATATGAAAAAACAGTTTTTACTTGATTTTGCTGCTTTCAGATTCGTAGCCATGATTGTCTGGTTCACGCTCTTCATGACAGCCTCAAGTGCACTTCTTGTTTCTGGTAAGTCAAACCCAGAGATAAACATTCTACGACACCCGCGCTTTCTAATTATTGCTGCCTCTCGAATCAAAATTGCACATCGGGAAAAAGGTGTGAGGAGGAGGAGTCGTTGTTACACGATTTTAAACTCAAGCCGGTTACCATGTTTATATTTAGTTTATATCTACACATTTTGCCTGATATTCTGGGTAAACATGCTCATTCAGGGTAAACATGATATAATTTCCCCTTTTATTCATTTACGCAACTTGAAATGGAAGAGTTTGTTAAAAAATTACCGGAGGCTTTTCTAGAAATTTCACTACAATTAATAAACGTGGCTGGTTAAATTATCATGGTAGCAAAATGCTGTAAGTGAAGCGAGATATATAAAAGTTTAGGAGCCTGATGTTCCGACAGTCTTGACGAAACGTTTGTTTTTGTTTTGTGTCATTATTTTTGGGCTCGCACCCAGATCCTACATCGATTCTTTTTTCCAAAAGCGTTCCTCTCACAACATTAGCGCAGATAATGACTTCGACTAAGTAACGTTTTACTTGTCTGACGGTGCTGATATCGTACTTACTAGACAATAGGAAAGCTAAAATATTGCCCCACGTACAAGTACCGTTATTGGCATGTTATACGCGAATCACAAGTGTTAGTAAGTAGGAAGACGGGCCCGTGGGCACCTATACGCATACGCACGCACGCACACACGTACGCGCCCACTTTCATGCACTCACACTCACACATACTCCCTCACACACACTCACCCACGCACGCGCATACACACACAAACACTCACACACACGCACAATAAATGTTTCAAGTAGCTCTTGGCCGCCAATCTCAATATCGTGCACCATGTACTTCGTTTCCGGGTAATGTTAGGTCTGTGCGTTTTTCCGAATGAATCCTGTAACTCATGTTAGACGTGGACGTATTCATTTTTGTAAGAGAGCGGCACAGAGGAAATCGCCTTGTACAATTGCCATAAAAACGTGTATGAATGGCATATCGAAACATCGAACAAGCATAGATAACAGCCGTTATTACACTAATCCAAAGAGCGCGAGAACGCTCACACCAGGCGTGGAAATCTCTTACAAGCTTTGGAACCCTCCAGGAACTTTAAGGCAAAACTGTTGTGAAGGCTAAATGCACAGCCGCGTGTGGTTGGTACGCTGGGTTATATTACTGCCTCGGCATGGCCTAGACGAATGGGTCCTGCTAGTTGCTTAAGAATGTCTCTCCTGGACGAAATGGCTTCGAACCCCAGTGTGTTGTGCGACATGTAACGTCATGACTTTTCCAGCCTATTTTTACCATCCAAAATCCTTGAGACCGTGTACAAGAGCTGGAAAGCTGACCGCTGAGAACGCGCTTAATGAGTATTGTTATTTAAGCTTTGTGCTGTTATTTAATAAGCTTTGTTACATTCGAAGGAAAGCAATCTTACCATAGTTGAACTTTGCCTATGAGAGTATAGTTTAGTTTACAGCAGGGCTTGTAGCCGCATTAAAACAGAAGTTACATCTCAGCGATGCTATGGAATGAAAGAGTGATACCAAAACAAGTGCTTGAGGTGAGCATATAAGATGCTGGGGCCCAACGTACATTCAGGGAGGATGTTTACTAAAAGCGTTTGGGGCTCGACGAAAGAGCGGCGGGTTTAGGTGGCCTTTGTGGATGCTCGTTAAAGACAACTACGCCGGCTTAAAACAGAAGAGGATGGCCGATTAATTGTCTTTCTTGGGTGACATTGGTGTAGGGAGTAGTTTAGGAGGTAACATTGGGGAACCAGCGGATGTAATATCTCTATTTTCTCTTTTGCTGCGGCATGACATGCAATGTTATCTTTGTCGGCTTCTTCGTGCCCGGGAACCCAATCAGACTGAACCGATACCCCGTTGTGAAGAAGTGTCTCTATCAGAGCTATTAGATCAGGCGAAAGCTGTCTGAGGCTCCAGTATGTGAGATGGGGTCATCTGCAAGGCATTCAATCTGTTGTGGTCGAGAACGTAGGTGAAAGCTCCAACGGCGGTATGCGGGATACGTTCAGAGTACTTCGTTCTCTGATATTTGAACTTGCAATTCAGTGCCAAGTAAGGCCAGCTTTGCATCCATACAGACGTGCATTTCGTCAGGTGGGGAGACCATTTTAGCTTCTGCAGACGTCGTTTACGAAGCGTGGAGTCACCACATGTGTCTTCGTACGGAAGTGAAGTAGGCGAACGCCTGGGACAACCTAAAGTGTTGCTATTTTACGTATTTGTCAGAATGGCACAACGCTCTTGAATGCAAAAAACTACTGATAACAAAATGAGGAAAGCACAAGAAAGAATTGACCCAAACATGTGTTAGAAGCTTCGGAAATTGTCAAAGAATAACGTTATGCACTGTTACAGACAAGAATCCCCCAATTATTGCTATAAATCAGGAACCTTAACACGGCATTCCTAAGATAAATAACGCAGATAAACAGAAAACCAAAATTCCGATTTCTTGGGCCGCAAATATTCCGACAACGGCCGCTGTTACACGTGAGCAGTTTTATTTTGGGGGGCAGGGGGTAGACTATTGAAATGCACGCCGGCAGACATTTATGCCCGCTGTGAATCAAGCTTTACGCTTACAAGCGAGCAGCGTCCATACGATGGTTGTTATGGGGTTTCTCACACGTAGAACCTGCGATGCCCCAAGTGTCACGGTTGTTGTACGTGGCCAGACTTTCTACTCCCCATTTGCTTACTTGCCGGCTTTCTTTATAGTGCCAAGTTCTGAGAAACGCTTCCGGTGATTGTGCCACTCGCGATCGTCACATGTTAATTGGCGTCAAGAAACACTATGGTGTCTGGGGCTCCTCTTTTATTCATGCTTGCTTGTGTCGCGAAGCTGTAGAGCCCCACCTATCTTGAATCCTGCAAAACCTAAATATTAATACTAAAAGGAAACTCCACTTTGGGCGAAATAATACGAGCTTCTCTTACGAAGGATAGAATTGCTACTTTGACCAGATTGATGTGACTGCCGTCATAAAAAGCCAGCCATCAGCGTCAACCACAATTTCAACATCTGCAGCAGTATTTGGTTGACCTTCTCAAAAAGTTGTGCCAAACGTTGTGCTTGCTGTGCTCTTTAATTCTGGATATTTCTGCAAAATTACTTTACCGAACCTTCCACCTACTGAAATACCAGTTGTTGCGTTGATGTGAGTAATACTACAAGAAAACATGTGTCATCAATTTTGGCAAAACCGGAAGGCGACTATATCGGTCATGTAACCGATTTTGTTCAAATAATTTTGCGCCTTTCAATTCGGCAAGTTATTTTTTGATGGGACACCGAAATGAAACCGCCGATGGGAATCAATGCTAGCATGGCCGACAAACCGGTATTTCCGAACCGCTTTTGTACGCCGCCTCTTGACTGAATTGCCCCAACTGCCACAATTCACAATTGGTGAGCTGGATTGAACAGAGGTAGCAGTAACGACGCAGCGCGAATCGAAAGTTTGTCTGTGGCCAAATAATTATAATGGAAAGTAATCAAGACCTTCAGCGGTGTCACTGGGTAGCCATGGTTGCCATATTGCACGCCGGTACGCAGCGTTCACTTAAAATTATTTTGCTAGAATTTGGTGATGCGGGCTCAGAGAAACAACGAATGTTTTGGGGAGCGTCTTCAACCAGGCTTTTGGAGTGGACTGCACCTAGAAGGAATATTTACAGACCGTAGTAACAATGTGCCGCTGTTGCAATACCTTCCCTAACACGTATTTAGGCCCCAGACACTCATAAACGTACCTCGTAGTGAAAGGCTAACGAGGTAAAATTGTCAGTAAAACCGAGAGGAAACTTCGTCCATGGAGTAACGGCTTGCTTCCTCCACGCATTAGTCAGACCAGAGCCGAGGAAAAATGGCGAGCCCCTCATAAGCTTGCTATGCATCTTTGTCCGAGGGAAAGCGAGAAAGCACTGCCGCGGGTGCACTTTGTCGGCGCTACGAAGCAGGCGACGCCAGCACGCCATTCAGCTGGAGCACAGTACGGTAGCATGTTTACGTAATCTCATCAGACGCACCAAAATCACCACTGCGCAACAAAGGCATGCGAAAAAGGTTTAACTTTCTACGATAGAAAATACATCTGCACAGCGTTGCGGCACACATTCCCGCGGTTGATGAAATGCCAGCTAAGAGCAATTCGTGCGTAGGAAGCTGAGCGATGAGTTTGCCTTACTGATCCAGGCCATCACCCTATACTGGTCCCTCTTTCCCCGTTGTGGATAATTGCCTAAGGAGCTTCAATATCGTTTTAGACTTCTCATGCTCGGGGCTGTGTCCCTCCCTCCCCCGTTGTCGTTGTCCGCCGTCCGCACTCTACTGCGCATGCGCGTCTCTTCTTCCCCGTCAGCGTTTGGGCTGGCATCAGCGCAGTCCACTATAAAAAGAAATAGTTAGGAGGTGCCCGGTTTCGATCCCACGGCCCTCTGGCCACAACGGGAGGTACGAGGCGCTCTTGCCAATGCGCCACAAACCGAGACGGGAGCATGCGCTAAGAACGCGCCTTATGCCCTTCAATCATTCAAACTACGTCAAGAAGCTACTGATACAACGAAGGCACGCGAAGCTGAACATCAACGGAAACGACGAAGTGAAAACTAATACGAACTTGAGTCGACCCCATGGCTGCTTTCCATACTAATCAGGGTTCCCCTACGTGAAGATGGTTAATTTTTTTTTCAACAGACAAGTTGTCATTTTGATGGGGTCCATCGTTAAAATAACGGGTGGTCCGTCCTTTTTCAGGTAGTCTTTACGGAGGCGAGTACGTGTGAATTTCAGCCTGTAGTGACATCGCTCCCGTGTCTCACTTTTTACGGTAACCGCTTTCGGACTGATGCAATGCTTCGAGGATGGTGCCACAGTTTTGTACTCAGGTACAAATATTTTGGCTGGCTATTTGATACTCTCAACGTGGTTTGCACAAAGCTCCCTTTCCATTACAAAGACAATCTTTTTACTTGTGCGGAAATTTATTTTCATGATCCGGTGGACATGATATATACGGCGACAATATTACGAATTGTGTATGTCCGATGTAACCGGCCTGCTGGCACTGTAACGATGGGGTTACCTGTTACACGCAGTTGACGTTAATATTGGCGAGTTTGTGGCATATTAGTAGCCATTTGTTGCGTAAAGTGAATGTGTTTACATAGCTGTTCAAAGTGATGAAAACGTAATGGTTGCGGCACTTTTAAGTCGGCCTCAAAATGCCGTGATATATATATACATAGATATATATATATATATATATATATATATATATATATATATATATATATATATATATATATATATATATAAGTTTACTGACGTTTCAGGGAGAGGACTCCCCCTGAAACGTCAGTAAACTTATTTTTATTTTCTAAGTCTTTCTCGTTTGTCTCTGTCTCTACTAACCTTATTTTTTCCGCGCTCTGTGTGAGTTTTTATCTTTTCAGTCTATATATATATATATATATATGTATATATATATATATATATATATATATATATATATATATATATATATATATATATAGAAAATAAGGGTTGGCAGTCAAGAAAACCTCGGAAAGCAAAGGGGAGGTTGTGGTGGGTCATAGAAAGAGATGAAGAATTTTTTTAGTCGAAAAGAAAGTGGTGAAAAAATGCCCGCCGGGTGGGATTCGAACCCACGACCTCCAGAATACCGGTCTGGTGCAAGCTTAAGAGGGTTCAACGCTGGTCGACCACTCTCGACATGTCGTAGACACTCGAGTCACGGCCCGGGGGTTAAAAAGAAGGTCCCCTTCACCCCGAGTAGTCCGAGTGGCACTGGCTACAACCCCCAAGTGCAGGAAACAAAAATACCTTAACATAAATACCCGAGAAAGTGCTGGGGAATCAGCCCCGCCGGTAGCGTAGTGTTTATCGCACCAGACCGGTATTCTAGAGGTCGTGGGTTCGGATCCCACCCGGCGGGCATTTTTTCACCACTTTCTTTTCGACTAAAAAAATTCTTCATCTCTTTCTATGACCCACCACAACCTCCCCTTTGCTTTCCGAGGTTTTCTTGACTGCCAACCCTTATTTTCTGTCTTATTTCACGGAGCCCCTCATTTCCCATTTTCTGATTCGCTACATGCTTAGCGAGGGCCTCTGTTCTGGCAGTCTTGGTGCCAAAGGGAGCTTAAGAGGGTTCATCGCTGCTCGACCACTCTCGACATGTCGTAGACACTCGAGTCACGGCCCGGGGGTTAAAAAGAAGGTCCCCTTCACCCCGAGTAGTCCGAGTGGCACTGGCTACCACCCCCAAGTGCAGGAAACAAAAATACCTTACCATAAATACCCGAGAAAGTGCTGGGGAATCAGCCCCGCCGGTAGCGTAGTGGTTATCGCACCAGACCGGTATTCTGGAGGTCGTGGGTTCGGATCCCACCCGGCGGGCATTTTTTCACCACTTTCTTTTCGACTAAAAAAATTCTTCATCTCTTTCTATGACCCACCACAACCTCCCCTTTGCTTTCCGAGGTTTTCTTGACTGCCAACCCTTATTTTCTGTCTTATTTCACGGAGCCCCTCATTTCCCATTTTCTGATTCGCTATATATATATATATATATATATATATATATATATATATATATATATATATATATATATATATAGGGAGCAGTTGAACTTTCGAAGATGGTAGAAAACACAAGAAAAGAAAACTTTCAACAAGGTAAATGCACGATTGTTGCCAACGTTTCAGCAAAGAGACTTGCCAACAAAGAGGCACCTAAGGAGCAAAGAAGCTCCTTAGGTGCCCTGAAGAAAGCAAGTCTCTTTGCTGAAAGTCTCTTTTTCAGCAAGTCCCTTTGCTGAGGTGAGAGAGAGAGAGAGAGAGGCGTAAAAATGGGCACATGCACAGATTGTGAATATAAGCACTGTTTTATGGTTTTGGGAGGGCAGCTAGATAAACACTACAGCAAAAAAAAGGGAAAGAAAAGTGAGATCAGCGGTATTAAAGCACTGACACAAGTGTGGAAAAAACAAGAGGGAAGAAAGGGAACGCGTGGTCTCGGGCAGGTTTGCAGGCAACGGCGAAAAGTTCAGCAGTAATCAGCACTGCCAGAGAGAATTACTGACACTCGGTCGACTCAACTAGGTATACACAGGTGCCCTTCCAACGGCCTGCGTTTTCGAGAGAGGACCGCACTTCCCATTTAAAGCCATCGAGTGCTCTGCTCCCCCCCTCAACACCCCTCTCGCATTGCTTGGTCCGGGCGGTAGCCATGGTGGTTAAGAGTTTGGGCTGTTTTCGCAAGTGAGAATCAGTGGGAAAGACATTTCAGCAATTACGTATAAAAGAGCCACTGGAGTGCCGTAGAGTGCGTGGCAGGGTATAATACAGTTTTGAGAAGAAATGTTTCGCGGAGTAGGAGAGTCTTCTAGCCGACTATTCGAAAACACGCTGCGTTCTGTGAAATTTTCGAAAGCGGGTGATGAGAGGCTTCACGCAGAAGGGTGATATAGAAAAGAATGGAAAACACGAGATAACAATCCTGGTTACTAATG